>NW_004955415.1:24448162-24462411 GCF_000276665.1 Chinchilla lanigera
GTTTCAGCTGGGAACCGTGGCGGTGTGGGCCAGCACAGACTCGAGCCCAGGTGTCTAGCCGCTCCTGGAACAACTGCACATCCTTTCTTCACTTTGTCCTTCTGGCTCTTTGACTTAACTCGGAAGCATGCTCTCTTTAAATTCTCTGCCTTCTCACATAAGTGCTCACTCACAACCTAATCTTTTAATTTGCATTTTTTCAGTCTCTCATTTAGTGTCATTAATGCTCTGTTGACATTCAGTTCAGAATGAGCTGTTCCTACCATAGTATTTAATCAAACTGTGTTTACCTCTGTGACTGTTTACTATAATGTATAAGAGCTAAAGGAGAAACTGAAAAAATTTTGCTTTGGACAAGTTTTGCTTACATGTGGAAACATTTAAAAGCACACATTATAATTAATATGTATGACAGCAGGGCATGGCTGGCCAAGAGAGGCCACTAAGGTCAACAGAGCAAGTCCATTAATGCAGTTTGTTATCCAAGAATCATAGCTGGGGGAAGTAGTTGGTGTGCAGACCCAGTGTAGAATCCTGGGTGCCAAATAAACACTAAAATCTCAGGTCAAGGTTAGAATTTTGGTAAGAAAGCTGCAGGCTGCCACACGGTCTAGACTAGTAGTTGTCAACATGTACGCCTAGGTGATAGTATCAACATCTTTTGAAAATTTGTTAAAATGCAAATTTTTGGTCATTACCCCAACTGTATCCCAGACAAACTAAATCCGAGGCTCTGGGCTGTGTGACCCATGATCCTGCTTTTCCAAGACCTCCAGATGATTCTGATTTGCCTTCAGGTTTGAGACTACTGATCCATAGTTCTAAGTAGAGACAATAGGAGTTGCTAGTTGGGAACTTAGCAGCAATTTAGGGTTAAATCAGGGCACACAGAAGAGTGTGGCCAAAAGCAGGTCAAGTATAGCTCGTTCTAGATGCTACCATAGGAATTAGCCAAGGTCTGATAGCTTGTTCGAATGGGAGTCAGGAATTACACCTGATTATTCCTGTGCAGAAATGTTTAAGGAGAAGCGAATTCTTCACACAGGAAGTTAGCCCCCAACTTGAAATATTTATACCATTACCCTTAGGACACCAGGCATTCTGGTCATTCAAGGCACTGTTATATTTTCTTCCCTGGGCTTAGCTGACTCAGTATAGGAAACCAACCTTGTTTACATGTGTTAATTAACTTGATTATAAAAAGGGGTCACTCCCCTTCTCGTGTTTGTTATGCTGGCCACTTTGGAAGATCTAGAGGGAAATCTTAAGAAAGAATTGCCTTCAGAGGCCTTTTTTTCTAAAGCTCTGTGGCAAGAGTTTTGACACAGATTGAGTTCTCCCCAGTTTTAGGGAATTATTTGGGAACTCAAGTCCATAAAGTAAGGAACAGCCAAAGGACTGGGCTATGTTAATAATGCATATGGGACCACCAGATTCTAATCATTTTCTATGAGCAAAGGCATTTTGGCAAATTGGTATGAGTATGTGGTAAGGAAGAATGAGGAAGATATCTGAAAAAGTGAGAGTGGCCAAATCTGATGGGCCCATCACCTTTCCCTGAAATCATATCAGAAAGCCATATTTATCAGGAACTGCAAAAGCATACACCCGCATCCTGGGCATGAGGACTCTGTATCAAAAGAGAATTCCAAGGAAATTTTCTTTTTTAACTGTAGCAAAAACCTTTCATTTCTTTTCTGGTCTTTGTGCTTTCTTGAGCTCCTTCTCCTCACCCAAAGAAGTACACACAAAGTACTTATGTGACAAAGTTGCCAAACTAGGCCAAATGTGCCCCCATTCTTCTATGGCCTCATCTAGGACAGTGGTGAATTGAGCCATTTAGAGGAATGCTACCATATGATTCTACAAACTTCAACCTCTGTGCTTGGCATTTCACAGACTTCTCAAAACCTAACTAAGAACTAAGTGAAGACTCCAAGACTATTCCATGGAATCCTAGCCCATGGCTAGATTCTTAGGCCCAAGTATACATTTAAAAAAGAACCTACCTTTATTACTCTTCTTGTTGCTTCTACAGAATACCTGGCACCCAAAGTTAAAGGAGGGAAGGTTTATGTTGACTCACAGTTTTCAGAGGTTTCAGTCCCTAATCATCTGGCTCCAAGGCAGGGTGGCATAGCAGAAGGGCATCACAAAGCAGGGAGGAAGCAACAGAAGACAAGTAGCAACAGAAGCAAACAACAAGGGACAAGGGACAAAGCAATGATTTTCTTTCTCTCCCTTGTAACTTCTTATCCAGGCTATACCCTTAGGGCTAGTAGCACTCAAACCCAGGGTGAGACATCCTTAAATCCTAGCATTGCACCATGAATCCCAGCATCACACCCTTGATCCCAGCAGCACATAATCTAAATCCAGCCACTTCCAAAAAGCCCCACCTGTGACCACATGAGGCTTTGGAGAAACATCTAGATACAAGCCATAACAGAGCCTTAGGTGTCTTCATGAAGTTCCATAATTTGATTGTATTTGTGTCTTCTTTATGACTATTTTTTTCTTTAATAAGAAAATTAAAAGGCAAAATATAACAAAGCACATCTGGCTTAATCATATGCAGACTTTCATGCTATTCTATCAATAAAGTTGTGTTTGGCAATTCCACAAGAAAGGCTAATTTTGTTGTTCTTTAGATTTTTTTTTTTTTAGACAGCATTAAAACACATACTTGCAGCTCACTTAATAAATTAGAACTATAGGCGTTATCGTATTGGTCCTATGTAACAAAATAAGCAGTAAAACTGCTAAAATCCTTTCAGAATATGTTTATGATATTTTCTATTGTGTATTCAAAATACTACATAGCTAGGATGCTTTGGGAGCTACTTGATTTATTTCTCTTTTTATCTCTGGGCAGCTATGTTTGTAACAAAGCATATAAATCCATTGTTTAGGATAAAACAAAATCCTTTAGTTTAAGTAGGATTTATTATAATTAATTCATAATAATTAGGTGTCTAGGGCTGGGGATTTAGCTCAGCGGCAGAGCGGCAGCCTGGCAAGCGCGACGTCCTGAGTTCGATTCCTGGTATCGGAAAAAAAAAATAATAATAATAATAATAATAATTACGTGTCTAAACACAACTTCTCAAAATTGAACTATATCCTTCTGGTAAAGTGTAAATCTATATTTATTTAAAGTGTATAGTATAAAAATGGAGCATGAAATAAGTCTGCTTGGAACAATGTTGTCATCAGTTCTAAAAGAGGCACTATATAATAGCTAGTATGATGTGGATGCATATGTTCTGAGTCATGAAAATATTGAATATATTTCTTTTCCCTCGCTTTTCCCTGTGTATTTCATATGCATGCATTTTCAGCTGGATAACATATGTTTTATTAAATTATGTTTGAAAATGAAAGTCATGCCTTTCAACCTTAAAAATGTTGTGATGATCATAGCAATTTTTTAATTCAGTTACTAGCTACGTGAGAAATACATTCCTTGTGAAAAATATCTACTTGCATAATTCATTAAGCAATTATATCACTATTTTGTTTGTTTGTTTGTTTGTTTTTTTCTGGTACTGGGAACTGAACTCATGACCTTGCGCTTGCCAGGCAGGCGCTGTGCCACTGAGCTGAATCCCCAGCCCTATCACTATTTTTTTTTTCTTATTTGACATACCCTAACAACGGACTGACTATTTGCATTACAAAAAATACCCTGATAGCCAGGGCCAATGGTGCATACTTGTAATCCCAGTACTTAGGAGACTGAGGTAGGAGAATTCTTGTGACTCTGAGACCAGCCTGGGGTATATAGTGAGTTCAAGGCCAGCCAGAACTACACAGCAGAACCTTTTCTCAAAATAATACTTGATGAAAATATATAAAATTTTATATGGCTATACATAAAAGTGTCAGAAGAAAAGGGTCACTGTTTATATTAAATGAATTAAAATCCACTGAGATAGCCATTACCAACTCTTGACTTTGCCAACAAAAGAATGTATATCTAGTAAAAAGGTTGGTAAAGAGAAAGAAAAATATGTGTGTGTGTGTGTGTATGCATGTTAGAAAACTGTTCCAGTGAGAGGAAGGACAACTAGAGATAGAAAATTCTTAGAAATTTAAAAAAAAAATAGTTTTAAATAAAAAGATTCATAATTGCAAGAAAACAGCTGAAGAATGAATTAGGAAGAATAAATCAGGAAATATTCTACAATGTACAACAGCTAAAGTATTTGTTAGAACAGTGAAGAGAATTGATATTTACTCCCAAACATATAAACTCATCTCTGAAGAGTTCTGGAAAGAATGGAGAAAATTAAGGAGTAGTAATAGTCATATAACTAGAATGGTATCTTGGTCCATCTTGTGTTGCTGGAAGAGAATACCTTACACTGGGTTATACACAAAGAAAAGAGATTTATTTGAGTCATGATTCCTGTGACTAGAGGGTCCAAACAGATGATGCCAATGTTCTGGTGAGAAACACTCCCCTCTTCCCCCCAGGCTGAATCATAACGTGGCAGAGAAGCACAAAGTGAAATGATGACAGGCAGAAGAGATATGGTACAGCAAAGAAAGGAGAGATGAAAGCTGGACTTACTCTTCGTGTTGCAGTTCTAGTCTGCTCCTACCAACCTGACCCACTTCAGAAAGACACACCAATTCATTTTTAAAGATAGAACCTCCACCACCTACTATGCCCTGTTTCAAAGAGGTTCCTTCCCTGAGGCACTGCCACCATGAGGACCAAGTGCACAACTCAAACCACTGCAAAGGGAAAATAATTTTCCCATCCTGAAAAAACAAAGACACATTGAAAATTCAAAATTCCAAGGATAAATAGCAAGTTTTTAAAACTTCCAGGAAGGCAATAAAAATCCACTTTACTATGGAACTATAAAAGTCAAAGTTGTCTTTTTCCTCATGGTATAAAAGAATGAAGCAAAATATTCAAAATTCTAAGACAAATAATTCTGAACTTACAATCAATATGTCAGAATTACGTTCAAAAATTAGAACAAACTGGGACTGGGGATTTAGCTCAGCGGCAAAGAGCCTGCCTGGCAAGCCCAAGGTCGTGAGTTTGATTCCTGGTACCGGAAAAAAACACACACACACAAAACAGAAATTAGAACAAACTAAAGACATTTGGAATTGTGCGAGTCAGAAAATTCCCAGCCACAGACCATTTCCGAAAAATGTATTCAAGGATATATAGAAATAATCATGACAAAATAAGTTTAACAAAAAGACCAACAGTCTAAGAAATGATAGAAGAAAGAAGAGAAATGTAAATTCTGACTAATTAATATAGATAGACAGCTATTTCAAAAATGCAATCATAAAATACTGATAAAATATAGATGATCTTATTGCTGTGTTGTCAAGGTAGATTGTAAAAGCAATTGTGTACAAGTGGTAATGAGAATCAACCAATTCAGTGTTCATCAAGTCCTACATGCCAGATGCAATGTCTGGTGCTTTCATGTAATATTAATTTATTTCCTCATAACAAACTTGACTAGCAGATATTATTGTTTCTACACTTGAGGAAAATTTACCTAGTCACAGAGTTATACCATTAGGATATGAACTTTTTTATTTCTTCACTATTTCTTGGTATCACACTAGTTATAATTACACATTTCGTTGAACATCTTTTTTGATGCTTCTAGATACTTCTCCATAAAATAATAATTTCCCTACTTATACCAAATTTACTTATTCTTTAGCTCAACTAATTTCTTTTATCATAATGCCCTCCAGACATTTTACCTTATTTTTCTCAAACACAGCCTTATTTCTAAATAAAAGTGAGAATTTTTATTGACTGACCTACATAGAATAGTGTATTACTACAGAACCAGTTCCCAGATGTTATTTATTTATTCCCAGGTATTTCTTTCTGTTTAAAACCCGATATTCATTACTTAATTTGCAACGCTTCCATGCAAACAATTCATTCCTGGCATCTGAATTACTTTGAAAAGGTCTTTCAGTTTTGTTTGAGTGGTTTTACACTAATGGTTTCCACTAAATAATCTCGCAGAAGCACATGTTGACCTCTCTGAATCTTAATCTCATAATGAATCATGTTTGAAAGGCTCTGTGATAGATTCTCTTCCCCTCAGTGATTCTGTCAGGCCCAAAATAGTCAAAGAAGGGGGAAAGTTAAACAAGAAAATCTGCCTTGATGCTGGAAAATGAGGTACCTTTGATTGTACCTTTTTTTTTTCTTTTCCTTAATCTTACTAACCCCTTTTCTATTCATGTTCCCTTTCTGCATTTTACTTTTATGTTGAAGATAGGTTCTCAGAGGTCTGACAAACATTACAATAATTCAGACTTCAATCACTGTTCTTTATTCCTAATTCTATTGTCCCCCCAGTTGCCCAGTGTCAAGTTCCTGGGAGTCAATTTTGACTCATCTCTTTCTCTTCTGCCACTCACCCTACAATTGTCACAGTTTGTTAGCTTCTTTTTATGATTTTTTGAGTTATCTGCCTCTCTCTCCTTTCCCTCTTCCCTGGTTTAATATTGGCTGATCTCCTTTTCCTTAACAGCTTTCAATTCACTGTGCAAAGAAGAAAGCAAAAGGCAGTCAAACCATTGTTATGATTTGTTTGGGGAACTTGTTACTCCAAAGGAAGTCTCTGGCTGTTGTCCATGATGTCTTGTAGAATTCTTGCTTAAAAAGCTGCTCCTATGCTTTCCTTCTCAGTAGAAACAAATGATTTGACAATAGTCATCTTACATCTTCTTCCTCGAGTCCTTGAAAACTGAGTAAGAACTTCTTCTCCTTTCTCAGGATGTTGGAAAACAGAAATGTCCTGTTCAAAATCTTATGGACAAAAAAAAAAAAAAGAAAAGAAAATTGCTCTAAATTCTGGAGCTTGACCATAAAACAATTGCATTTAGTTAAAATTACTCTTAAAAATCTCTTAATCTACATACGTGTGAAATTAGAGAAAAATATTTCTCTTTTAGAACTTTGCACAGATTTTAAAATTTATACTCATTTTCTTAAACCACAACAGAGGTCAGCCACAGATGCAGGGAAATAAAGCAGAGCTTTAAGTGCCAGATACTCAGCATATTAGGTTTCCTACATAAGTCACAGGGTAATAAATCCTAAATATCTCTAATATGATCCCAAATCCTAAAAACAGCTGCCACAAACCCATCATGAGTGACTGCCTGGCTGGATGTAAACTTTTAAAAATATTATTTTAGTATATAATTCCCACTAACAATAACTAGGAAATACCATTTTTTAACAAATTTGCTACATATGGTTTTCCTTACAGAGTTAAAAGAAATCACTGTTTCTTCAAACTTAAGAACCAGGTAGAGTAGTTAATGGTGTCCATTTTCCCTTTGAAAAAATAAATATTCGTGCCTAACTATTAAATCTGCACAGTGAGAAGTTCCACTGCAGCAGTTCTCAAAGGGTGAATGGAAAGTTTGAAAACAACTTCAATGCACAATGAGCTCATCATCTCAGAAAGGCAGTTTGGGGTGTAGATTGATCTCCAGGAGTCCAGCAACATAAGCCAATCTGTTCTTGCTCCTGCTGTAAACACCCATTGTGAAAGAATTTAATGAAATTGCCATAATTATTGAATACTTTATCATTCTCACCCCACCCACACTTTATTCATGTTGCTGAATTTGTAAAAGTTGAATTCATGAATAATGCAACTTCACAGTTTAGAAATTTTCACATGTTCTTTATGTTAAAAGCTATTTCAATTTAATTCTTCAAGTATTCTGTCCTGTTCATTTGTCCTCTGAATATAAGCATTTCTTAAGAAAAGGAGCAGTAGGACTTAGCTTGGTGCTATACACCACTAAAAGGGAAGCCAATGAGAGTTGAAATAGGTATAGTCCAGAGCTGTCCCGTGAATGGAACAATCTCAGAAAACAAATTGTCTGGTTTATTTTGATGGCGTGGTTTATTCAAATGTCACTTTATCATTTTATCCCAATGTCACTTTTTAAAGAAAAGTGAATAGTGATCCCATTAATTTTTGAGACGACATGTAGAAAGTCTATCAAGTTCCATTTTGTTTTTCCAGAGGTAAAACCAATTTCTAAAACAAAGCAGATTTATTGTAAAATGAGCCACATGCTGATGAAGGAAGTGACACAGTTAAAAAATGTGCGTACTTACTTGTCTCTTATAAAACAAGAAAAAGAATCACCATGCTTTTTTTTTTTTTCTGTTGGGGAGTCTTTAGAAAGATTCTCATAGCTTTTGTTAAAGCTATGGTGGAATCTTTTTTTTTTTTTTTTTTTTTAACAATAATCTGTAGTACAGTTGTCAGGAAATGTTTGATTAGGTTTTGGTGAGTGTTTCTATGGAGAAGCAGCTTTTCAGTTCTATAAAGGTTGGTGCTGAATGATTTGAACCAGTATAACTACATTCCATTGCTTGCCCAACTAGACTATTCATCCTTCCTCATTGTTTTCTCTAATCCAATGCATCACCTCTGATTAGATTGATGATAATTGGACCAACTTCTATTTAATCACCCACAAGTTCACTAATTATCCATTAAGTAGCTGTTCCCATAGAGTTCTTGGCTTTGTGGGAGACGCAGAAGCAAATTTGTCATGTACCCTGCAGCAGAAGCATAGTCACTACAGGAAGATAAGAATCATAGAATCATAACATCTCTAAACGGGAGCGACTCTCCCAGCATACATCGTCACATTTGGCTGCCTCTAGTGGTAGGAAATGCCTCTTTTTCTCAGATAAAATATCATATTATTGGATAACTCAAACTGATGGCTCCTTGTCAGAAATGTTAAATGTCGTATCAGTAATGTTCAAACGTAGGAAAATTAGTTCATACTGTAAGGTTCATCTCCAGGAAAGCTAACTCGTCTTTGGGTTCCATGGAATGGGAATAAGAAGCTTTTTCTGAGAGAAAAATGAGAGTGTATGCGTCCCTGGATAGGAGAACAGTCCTGGAATCAGAAAAGCAAGTGACTCCTGTAATGAGAATGAAGGGAACCTTGCAAATCTGGCACAGAGAGGATTCTCAATAAATGTCTGTTGAATGAAGGGCAGAATTAACGACTGAATGAATGATTGCAGAAGAGTCTTTCTTGCCCAGGCCTGTGTCAGCAACAGAGCTATGAAGGAGGAAGGCTGATGACAAACTAGCATAAACCACTTCAGCATCAACCTGTGGGTTCTGGTACTGACTCCTCCGTACACTGCAGTTCCAGCCTGGACTCTGTGTTTGGAATTCCCTGTGCAGTGGGGACAAACATTCATTCATCTCTACCCACCACAGAGGATTTCTGAAGCTTATTTTCTCCTTCAATCCTAAAATACTGGGCTTTGCATCTCCCTGAAAAGCTAAGTTGCTGTCATCTCTTGAACCAGAACAAAGATCTTATTATCATCTTCCTTGAAAAAGTCATATTGTCTGTTTGGACCTCCACCTCCTCTAACCCCTGCTACTGAAGCATTAGAAATGCCATGCACTTGACTCACTTCCTTCTAGGATGTGTTCTCTTTGAGTTCATTCTAAAATGACTCTAAATATTGGAATTTTGTGGTGAATTCAGCTTCCCACAGTCCCTCCAAGACCTCTCTCTGTTGGAAATAACACTATTGTGATGCAGATGCCCTCAATACCCTGTGGAATCTCAAAGACTCTGTAAGTGGTTGACCATAGGATATCCCTTCTATACAAATTTCAATCAGCATTATTAAAAATAACTATGTGCAGGGGTCCAGTTTGAAACAGGACATAATCTCATCAGCAAGGCCAATTTTTATGAATAAGGTCAGTCTTAAATAGATCTTTGGCAGGAGTGAGAGAAAGCTGATAAAAAAATTAAAAAATGAGTTCTGCCTCTCCCTTTTTTAAAATACAGAAGATAACATTTGGTAGAAATTGATCGAATAATATTTTATAGCTTCAGTTTAAAACTTCACAGTTTTGAAGTCAATTAAGCATAAAACATATTGTCAGCACATGATTCGCCAAACATGGAAACATTATCACATTTGCATGCAAAAATCAACCCTCAAACTGAGCTTGGTGTTTGGCATTCAAGCTTTGACAGTGCATTCTGTGTGCCTTTATCAGCTGCAGAATGCAAATGTTGTTTAGTTGCTGTTTGCTTAATCTTAAACATAGACATCTATAGCATCAGTGAGGTTGAGAAAGGTAAACCAAGAGCCCTGTGTGAGAAAGCAACAGCAAAAAAGAGTCAACTCAAAGAACCAAAAGAAACTGGATTTGCAAATGACATTGTTGATGCTAGTTCATTTCAAACTCATGCAAAACGTGGGTTGACTAGTCTTTCTGGATATGGCAAGAAATCCATCATGCAACTAAAAATCCAAATTTAGAAACATGCTACAGGGAAATAGTTGAAGTATATTCTAAGTGATGTTTGCTGCAGATTGAAAAGGAACATCTTATGGACCATTGATTGTTTCTTGAAATATAATAAAAACAAGCTTTGAAAAGGTGTATATGAAAAGATTGACCTACGTGGGAAGAAAAGACAGCATTTATTTTGTAATGCAATCAGGTGGTAATTCAATTTCCTGTTCACTGAACTTCAAGTATTCTCTTTCAGGTCATAGATTGGTGGTGTTTATCATACAAATTGGTCAATAAGATTTACAAATAGTACCTTTAGTGCTTGGTTTTGTGGTTGTAGCTCTTGAAAAGAAAATCAATTTAATTCCATGCATTGGTTTGCTTCTTAAAATTCATGCAATTTGAATATGATTGACAGGGTGCAACATCATTATGCAGTCTGTTAGATGGACCGATTATACTTCTGAATACAGCAGTACAGTGAATGAAAGCAACTTGTAATTGATTCTACACTTGGTCTGACCATTAACAGTCTGAATGTAGCACAGTCACTTCTCAAATGGAAAATGAGGGCAACCTATATGTGCTCTGTCATTTGTTTTAAAATTCATTATGCTAATATTTTGTCAGAGAATATTTCTGCTGCATTTGTTTTGCCAAGGATAAGTCTGATTGAATCTATGTAAATAGTTCTACTGCTTTCAATATTTATTTGGCATCCAATCACACACTTTTCAATTTACATCTTTGAAAATGGAGATGGGTTCCTCCCTATACCTCCCTCAAGAAATCCTACTCTACTCTCCTTTTGTATGTAGCTCCAACTAATTTCCCAGGATAAACAGGGGTGAAGTGCAAGGTGGTGGTTATAGCTTCAGAACAAAAGAGGTGATTTATTGACTGATTGATTTTAGAAATAGATAAGCAAAGCAGGTTTCATTTGTCTTGTCACACTTTAGTCTGGTGAGGCACAAAAGGGCCTTGTCTCATTTTCCATACTTCAAGGAGTTACATTTGAAATGTTGATTAAATGTGCAAATTGTATTTCTGTTTTCTCAATTTTCCTGAGTAAAATAAGAAAGGGCTTCATTATAAATAGTTTGCTTTTCATTCTTGAATGTGGAGATGGTCACTTTGAGAAAATAGCATCACTTATTTATTTTATGAGACAATACAACAAAATTTCATACAAAATGCTGAGAATAACAACAGTTAATGCACTATGTATCATTATGTTCAAAATAGTTACTCACTGTACAAGACATCAACAAAAATGATTCTCTCTTACAAAGAAGAATCAAACAGCACAAATCTTTCTTTTCGATGAACTAAGAGAAACTAGAGGTCTGGGAAAACTATAACTCCCGAATGGTTAGATGTCAAATGTGCCACGTTTGTGGTCTCACAACACCAGGATGAAGTCACAAACCAAAGGAGAAAGTTAAGAGGCTGTTTAGTTATTTTTCACTCATTGCTGAGACAAATTACCTGACATCTGGAGTTAAGGAAGGAAAGGTTTATTTAGCTCACAGTCTGTGGAGGTTTCAGTCCATAATCAGCTGGCTACAAGGCAGGGTGGCACATGGCAGAGGGCAACAGTTCATGGTGGCAGAAGACAACAAAAGCAACAAGAGCAAAAGGGAGGAGCAGTGGCAAGCAGCCTCTTTCCCTCCCTTACGTTGTATGCAAATACCTGCCCCAGGGTGGGTGAAGCACTCACACCCATGAATCAGTCATGAACCCTAGAAGCCCACCCCATGACTGAATAAGTCTTTGTTGGGGGGGGGCATCCAGAACCAAACCATAGCAGAGGGTTTTATTGGAAATTAGGAGAAGAATAGCTCCTGGATTTCTAGTATTGCTCCTAAGTGAGTGGCTGCACAGCTTCTCAATCAGAGCTAATCATAGATAAGCAGAACACTTGAATTGGTCAGTTATTTAGTGGCCACCTATCACAAGTGGCTCTGTGGATTTACAATGACCAATTAAAACTCAGGAGTTCTTCAACATACAGGGTTTAAATGAAACAGGCATTTTACAGAAAAAAAACCTGGTTAATGTGCATTATAATTTCCTTGAAACTCAAGAATTTAGTAGGGAGTGGTTGCACCCTCCCTTAGAAGGTGGGCTGCATATCACGGAGGAAATTCATTCATTGTCCAAAGTCCTACTTTGCCGTCTATTCTAATTCTTATCAATCTGAGTGATCGCCCAACTCTAACTCAGGCCCTTCCCTTAGCTAACTGCCTTACTCATAAGCTAACTAAATGAACTCTTTTCTACACTAACAGTATAAATGAAGCAATATTTTTGAAATAATGAAATAGGTAATCTGGGAACCATCTGGACCTCTCCCTCTTCTTTTTTACCTATCTTCCATTTTGCTCCTATCGCATCGTAGTTATAGCTCACAAGGAGTTGCAAGACTGATGGTATGACAGCACAAGTTCCTGCCAGTTTATAAGGCAAAAGGAGTAACACAACTAGTGCTGAGCTAGGTAATTCTATGTAGGAGCTACAATTACACCGCAATCTCCAAGTTAGATTGTGTTTACTATGAATATATTAATGTCATATTGGTACAGGGATGATGTAGACCTCCAAATGATATAAAGGAAATATTATAACTCTCAATCTGCTAGATGTCTGATATGCCGAGTTTGTGTTCCCTAAAATCGAACAATGAATTCTAAGAAACAAAGGAGGTTAAGAGCAGGACATATTTATTGAGGGACAGATACCTTCTGTCTAAGAGAGACAGAAAGGGACCCAGAAAATGGTTTGCCCATAAGCCCATTTCTTAGAGGAAGTTTTACAGAGCAAAATCACAAGGTGGGTATAAAACCATGAGGTATGTGTAAGGTGGGACAAAACTACAATCAGCCAGTAAGATTATAACTATAGTCACTTAGATGATAGTGAGCCAATGGGGAAGCAGGTTACATAGCAAGTGTGCATGGAAAGAACGAGGACCTTTCC
Source organism: Chinchilla lanigera (assembly GCF_000276665.1). NCBI lineage: Eukaryota > Metazoa > Chordata > Mammalia > Rodentia > Chinchillidae > Chinchilla > Chinchilla lanigera. The sequence continues at coordinate 24,461,470 of NW_004955415.1, forward strand.
TGGAAGAAATGGGTCAAGGTCCTGGTCCCCCACCCATGTGACTGATGCCTATTTAGAACATCAATCATTATTGTTTATCCCTAGGCAAGTAGGTGTAGTCACTTCATCTTTGTCAGAGAAGCCTGGCCTTCAAGGAATGTACCTCCAGCCACCACTGTAATATCTTCTCATCTTCTCCACTGACTCCTTTGAGGGCCTAGCCCTGTCTGACTGCCTATAATATTTCTACCTAACTTAGCTGTGTATAATAATATTTCAAACTTTGTCTAGCTCTTATTTTTATTAAATAAGCAGTTGACTTATAAAGATAATAGGTCTGAGATCTTCATACTGATAATACATTTAATCATACCAGTCTTTTTCTATGGTTTCATATTTATCTTCAACCAGACTTCGACAAACCTGCTAATCAAAGCAGCCCCGACTGTCTGGGAAATCTTATACTATGGTTATATAAAAATGCTGTATGTCCACAAATGCTTCCTCCCATCAAGAGGAGGAATTTATGACCCTCCACATTAAAAAGTGAGTTTGTGTGTGTGTGTGTGTGTGTGTGTGTGTGTGTGAGAGAGAGAGAGAGAGAGAGAGAGAGACAGTTCCAAATTACAGAATATAATGGTAGTGATGCTGTGTGACTCCCAAGGCTGAGTTATGAAAAGCAGCACTACTGGTACTCCTGCTTTTGGAACTCTGAGCTATCATGTAAGTAAAACTGCTCTGAGGCTACACTGCTGAGAAAAAAACTAAAGTAGCTCAGATAGAGTCCCTGAGACTCTGCAGAGAGAAAGAGAAAGATGCCCATCCAGCCTTTAACTGCCGCAGTCCTCAACTTCAGTACTAGCCACTGCTGACTGCAACCTTAGGAGAGACCCTAAGCCAAACCCCTAGCTCAGCTTTTTCACAATTTCTTTTCTTTTCTTTTTCTTTCTTCTTTTTTTTTTT
>NW_004955415.1:24462511-24468661 GCF_000276665.1 Chinchilla lanigera
TTTTTTTTTTTTTTTGTGACAAGTTCTCACCGTATAATTGAAGGTGGTCTTACAACTCACTATGTAGCCCAGGCTGGCCTCAAATCCACAGCAGTCCTCTTACCTCAGACTCCCAAGTGCTGGGATTACAGGCGTGTGCCACCATGCCCAGCTATTTCAGAATTTCTGACCCACAGACACAACAAGAAAAAATGACATGGTGGTGGTTGTGTTAAGCCACTATATTTTGGAATAATTCTTTGCACAGCCATGCCTACCCAGAATCTGAATGTTTACAAACACTAATAGTACTGTTAGAAACAAAGGAGTCGCCAGCCTGGGCTACCTAGTCAGTTCAAGGCCACTTTGAAGTACACAGTGAGACCCTGTCTTAAAAAAAAGGAACAAAGGAGCTCAGTGAGCCAGTCCCTTCGTCCATACCACCGTCATAATTATCCATGCTTCTATAATCCTAAAACAGGGAAGGTGGCCTTGAATTTACTATGTAGCCCAGGCTGGCCTCAAACTCACAGTGTCCAGTCTCAGCCTCCCCGAGTGCTGGGATTATAGGCATGACTCAATACAGGCTGCTTGGGTTCCTTTTAGTGTTAATCTTTTCAGCATCCATGCTCTTGGCTTCCTTAACTTTGCAGATACTTCCTTTGTAGTGAAGTTCTAGACTTTTCAAATCACTGAGGTCTACCATTTGCTCTTGATTCTCATTATAGAACTGACTAAAGGCAACCAGCAGTACCCATATCACAGCCTGAACTTTGGTCTGCTTTGAAATTTCCCCTGCCTGATTACCGCTGTTAGTCTCGGTCTCCACAGTCTCAAGTCTCATGGGCAAAAGGTAGACCAATTTTATGCCAGGGTGTACTACACACGGCCTGAAGTCCAACTGTCAGTGGAGTCCTTGTTCCCAACTGAAACCTCCTGAGCCTGATGGCTACTGTCTATATTTCTATGAGGATTCTGAGCTGTGACCAGAATCACCATCAAGCTTGGCCTGTAGTACTCTAGGGCTTGTCTAGCTAGCACCTCCAAGCCTTTCCACACTCCTCTCACAAACCAGTTCCAAAGGCTTCTGAACCACATGGTCACAACAATGACTCCAGTTCTCTGGCACCAAAGTCTGTCTTAATCAGTTTCCTTTCAATGGACACAACACCCACAACTCAAATGAGGAAAGGCTTATTTTGGCTTGTGATTTCATTTCGTGGTTGCTGGTTGCAAGGCAGAGAAAGGATAGTGGAGAGGCATGGCAGAGGAAAAAGTGCTCAACTACAGCGGCCTGGAAGCAGAGAGAGACGGGAGGAGCTGGGAAAGACTGTACCCTTCCTGATCACACTCCCAGTGACCAACTGCTAGCTAGCCCTCACTTTCTGGCAGCACATTCAGCTATTGGGCTCATTAGTGAATAAATCCACGGTAGTATCCCCATGATGACTGTAGTGCCTCCATGATCCAGTCATCTCCCACACAAATGAGAATTCTGGGGGGACATTTTATAGCTAAACCATACCAGATAGATACTAGCCAAGTTGGAGAATATATGTCTTTACATATGTCTTTCCACTATAAAGATTCTATTCTGTTTAATAGAATGTATGTTAATACACAGCATCATTGAAATCATAATAGCTGTCTGTCCTAATGTACACCTTCAATGGATTTTGAGAGTAGTACTGTGGAGGATTAGCACATGATATTTTGGATATTAAAAAGAATTCTTCTAAGCCAAAAACTTTTGAGCCACTTACTCATGTGCAAAGTCTTCTATAACCGTGCTGTACTCCATCAACTATCTCCATGATAAGATTAAATATTAGTGACTGCATACAACACAGAAGTAATGACAGGATCATCTGAGCATCTGATTTGTTTTACAAGTCAGGGGCCAGGTAAATAATGGCTTTACCTGGTCCCCTGATGACTCAGAGCTGGAAGTGGAAAGAGAAGCCAGGCTTCCTGACTGAATTTTATGACAGAAAATAAGGAACTTGGTGTGGAGCAGTTTACTCTCAAGTATTATGAACAATTAAAATAATGAAAGAAATTTTCTTTCAAGCCTCATATTGATTCACCTCTAGCTTTGTGGATCTGAGAGGTCACTGAGTGGTCGATAATAACACTTGATCTCAGATGCTGTAAGTTTTATATACAGCATAAAATACAGAGATCAATAGTTTGATGTTGAGGAGGTTCATTTATTGGCTGTTTGTCCTCAGACTTTTAAATTGAATGGAGAACTGAAGAAATACAAGGAAAGGTGTTTTCATAAATTCTACTTAAGTTATGCAGACAATGATGGCTAAGGGAAAGCAAAGGAAAAGTTCTTATTGTATCACTACAGGCTCCTTTCCAAAGCCCTCCTTCCTTTTAATGCCTCCAAGCCTTCTCTTTACTTGGATCAAGGAGACACATCATTTAGGGCCCCACCTGAGAGGGCTTATGCTTGATCTTCTCCATCCACAAAATGGGCATGGGCTTCATATCATGGGCTTTGTTTTGACATTAAGTGTTTGTTGTACAGAGCTGATAGGGAAGGAAGAAAATCCCTATAGAGTTCAGTTTCAACTGTGGCAATGACAATGAGACTCGCTCTGGAACAGGACTGTCCTAAAGTTAATTTGTGGAAACTTGGTCCTAGGAGGTACTCTGCAAAACACAAAGGTTTCGGTAGTCAAATGTATTTGGGAAACAGCATTCCATATGCCTCTCCTAGAAATTCACTACTCGTTAGGGTCTAATAAAAGCCCAGAGAAGTCTCACAGTATGGTAAGTGGTTTGACTTAATGCCGTCCAGCGATTTTCAAATGCAATTGACTTTTAAGCTCGTGACTTGCTGCACTGTCTATGGGAAATACTGCCTTATAGAGTCCTACGTTGTTCTCTCCAGCTTTTCTCTCATATGGACATTGGAGGATTTAGAATAAACATAGCAGGATACAGACAAGTAGCACCAAGGGGTAAAATGAAAGAAATCTAAGCACAATTTTTCTTCTTTCTTTCTTCTTGCCTATATTTAAGAAATAGAAACTAACATAGCACAATCATATGATAATTCATTAAATAGGGTACAGGGCTGGTATTGCTTGAATATATGCCAAGCAAAATATTGTTACTTTTATTACTCTTGTTACTTTTGTCACAAAAAAATGATATCACTTTGTGCTATATTTTGTTAAGCACAGCCTAAATTCCTCTCATTGTGCCCCTTCTACACTGTAGCAGTTTTAACTGCATGGGGAACCAGGCGCCTCTGTGAAATGGCATCTCTACTAATTTTCTGCCTGCTTTGATCACATGACATCATATTCATCATTGTCTGGCAAACATTTAAATATTGTTTCATAAGTAATTTGAAATAAGCAATTTGAAACCAAATAAGTAACTTGAAACCACTGCTTTGGAGTTTTTCTCAGGTACCAAATAGTAGTCTCAACATTTTGCAGGCAACCAACCAGGGTTTTTTTTTCCCTTAGTGATTAATGCATTGCTTTTCAAATTTCATGTGCAGGTGGCTGGGGATTTAGCTCAGCGGCACAGCGTCTGCCTGGCAAGTGCAAGGTCGTGAGTTCAATTCTTGGTACCAGAAAAAAACCCAAAACAAACAAACAGAAAAAAAACAAATTTCATGTGCAGTTTTAAACTGTGTCATAGTCTTATTTTTGTTGTGTATTCTTTTTTTTTTTTTTTTTTTTTTTTTTTTTTTTTTTTTTTTTTTTTTTTTTTTTTTTTTTTTGTCTTTTTCAGACAGGGTGTTACTATGAAGTTGAGGCTGGTTTTGAGTTCACTTTGTAGCCCAGGCTGGTCTCAAACTCACAACGATCTTCCTGCCTCAGCCTCCCAAGTTGTCATGTATTCTTATTCTTGTTCTAATTGTTAAAATTAAGTGGCACTGATCAGAAGCAAGTGACTTCACTTTGCTATAATATTATAATAATATAATTTGAAGATTTGTTTGATGTTCTTATCCCTACCACCTCAGAATGTGTTCTCATTTGGAAGTATTTGTTTTCTGGAAGTATTAAACCCAAGGCATTGCATATTGTAAGCAAGTGCTATACCATTGAGTCACACTCTCCTTTTTAAAGACAGGTTCTTGCTAATTTGCCCAGGCTGACCTCAAGTTTGCAATCTTCCTCCCTCAGCCTCCTCAGTAGATGAAATTACAGGCATGTGCCACCTCTCTGGGCTTCCAAAATTAGTGTTTTGGATCAAAGTTGATTAGTTGTGACTTACATCAACAAAATGACCTAATTGCAACACAAAAATTAGAAAGCAAGTGTCATAAGGCATTTTAAGTAGTTTGGAGTAAAATTTCATTTCTTGTCCCTAGTATGTATTGGGCTCTGCATTCAACCCCCAGTGCCCTACCAATAAAAATTTATGTATGTGTAGAGATTTAAAAATTAACAATGTAGTTGGATTTTGCATGGAACAGAAAAATAAAATTTGGATTTTTAAATATAGATAGGGTTTGAAAAGTATAGATTACACTGTGAACATTTTATTATGTTAAATTATGATTAACAACCTATGCACATTTATCCCTAACATACCTCATGTATGTGAGGATTGATAGGTTGCACTTTCAAATTGGTAGGGATATTGTGAAATGATTCTGTTTAGGATTATTATGATTATTATAAATTCTCTTGACATTTTCCAGAAACTTGCTCTTGGTCATGTGCAGCGCCTGAACCTGTCTTATTTATGAGGGAAGTTATGTCTCGCACTGACTATTTCTTCCCATGTCAACTCAGATGCTCATTTTGCAGGCAATTATTTCTCAATTTATTTCTCACCAAGGATTTGTCTTTTGCCAGGATGCCAGTGATGCACATCCTATGCTATAATCTGTCTCACTTGGCTCTGACCAGTAATGATGGAAAGGTTCACTGGTTGCAAACCCCTCCTCACAATTGTTACCTTCCTGGGAAGGTGCCTCCTTTGGGAGGTTGGGCTCTCCAGTGTCTTTTTACCAAAGAAGCATTTGAATCATCAGTATTTCTTAGCTTGCCTTTCCCTAAGTTCCACCATAAATACCTAAGATAAATAGAGCATCAATTATGTGAAAAGGGAAAATGCCTTGCTTACCCTATTTTTCCTTCTTTTCTGCATTTATAGATGTCATCCATACTGTAGGGCCAATAGCCAGAGGCCATATTAATGGTTCCCACAAGGAAGACCTGGCAAATTGCTATAAATCATCTCTGAAGCTGGTGAAGGAAAATAACCTCCGATCGGTTGTAAGTACTTTTATATTATGTATTTCTTACTATTTTTCATCCTTTGTGTTTTGGAAATCAGCCTTATCTAAAAAGAGGTAGGAAACCATCTCAAAAAATCTAAGAACTAAGTTTGAGTATTTTACTGTGTTATGTACCCTGTTGGGTTGTCGCGATTCTGATATTTGCTGTGCCCTAAATAGTTGCTAAATTTTTTGTAATATTTTTGGGTTTGAAACTACAGAATCCCCAAACTGGAGTGATCTCACCTACTTTCTTCTCTCCATTTTAAAATTTACTTTGTTTTGAAGAAGAAGGTGATAATGGTGACAAACAGATTTAAAAAAGGGAACTAATAACTACTGAGTTCTAATATTTTTCATATATTAGACATTGAATGTTTATATGTGTTTCTGAGCTAAGTTTAAACTTTATCAACATGGATGTGTGTACACACACACGTAGAAATAAATGGTTTCAGAAATTGCTCATTTGCAGAAATTTACTGTTTTTGCCTGAAGGTATTATCATTTAGATTTGTTTTAATCTTCCTAAACAAATGTTCCATACCTAAGTATGCTACATCCCTTCCAAATTTTATCAATTTAGACAGAGAATTCAGAAAATATGGAGTTAATCTATATCCTTTACACTGGATTGACATGAAAAGAATTCTCTTCTAGCTGGATTTGAGGTATTTATCCAACCTGCTCTTCTGCAACATGCTCTGACTTTATTATGACTCAATTACAGTAGGGAAAATAAAATTATACAATAACAGATTTAAAAACCCAGTAATAAGCTATGCAATTTGGCCAGAATCTATTGGCTTTTCCTTCCTTCCTTTCCTCCCTCCCACCTTCATTCCCTCCCTCCTTCCCTCCCTTCCTTCCTTCCTTCCTTCCTTCCTTCCTTCCTTCCTTCCTTCCTTCCT
>NW_004955415.1:24468784-24483788 GCF_000276665.1 Chinchilla lanigera
CTTCCTTCCTTCCTTCCTTCCTTCCTTCCTTCCTTCCTTCCTTCCATCTTTCTCCATACAGATTGTAGCTTTACTGAAATTGTAGGGTAGGAAGATAATTAAAACACTTGAGTTCAGGTATGCTGACTCTATCAGTGTTGTAATTTGATACAAATGGTGGCTTTACTGTTCTCGAGAAGAAACATCCATAATCTCACACCCTTAGAAAAACCTGGATGCTTGCTGTGCTTTCAGTAAGCAACTATAAGTATGAAATGTCTGTTTCAATATAATGCTGATGAGTTTACTTAAAATAAGAAAATTTAGGGGGCTGTGGATATAGCTCAGTGGCACAGCTTGCCTGGCAAGCGCAAGGTCCTGAGTTCGATTCAGAAAAATTTTTGCAAACCAATTTTATTTTTCATGTTTATTTTAAAGAGAAAAAAGATAAAACAAAATTTTAAAACAAGATAATAGGAGGATAACAATGGTTAATGCATTGTGCACTGTTATTTTTAAAGTAGTTACTCAAAGTACAAGATATTGGCAGGCATTTAATTGTCCAAACAATATTAGCATAAACCCTTTTTTTTCAATGAACTAAGAGAAATTAGTAGTATAACTATCTTAACTATTATATAATATATATATATATTTTTGCTTTTCCATTCCTTCTTTTCTACATTCCCCATCCCAGTTTCTCTTTCCTTTTGAAGTTTCTTCCCATTCTACAATATCTATTGTACATTTTGGATCTTATTTACTCGTTCAGCTTCTCAAACTATGGAGACAATATGATGTTTGCACATGTGCATCTGGTTTATTTCACTTATGAGTATGGTCTCAAGTTGCATTTATTTACCTATAAACGTCTCCAGTTTATCCTTCTTTGTGGCTGAGTAGTACACCATTGTATAAAAAGACCACATTTTTCTTTATTCATTCCTCAGCTTATGAACATTTGGGTTGTTTCCAAGATTTAGTTATAACAAATTGTGCTGCTATAAACATGGGTGCACATATATTACTGTGGTACAATGTTTTTAATTCTTCTGGGAAGATATCCAGCAGGGGAATAGCTGGGTCGAGTGGGACCTCTAATCTTAGTTTTGTGAGGAATCTCTACACTGATTTCCACAGTGGTTGCACCAGTCTACACTCCTACCAACAGTGGAGAAGCGTTCCTTTTTCCCCACGGCCCCTCCAGCCTTTGTTATTAGTTTATTTCCTGATGATAGCCATCCTTTCTGGGGTGAGATGGAATTTCAATGCTGTTTTAATTCCCATCTTTTGAATGACCAGCCATGTCAAGAGCATCTCTTCATATGTTTATTTGCTGTTTGTATTTCTTCATCTGAGAAGTATGTATTCATCTCAGATGCCCATTTTTGATAAGGTATTTAAATTTGGAAGGTCTGATTTTTTCTTGAGTTCTTTATATGCTCTTGATAGTAATTCTCTGCCTGAGGAACATCTGGCAAACATTTTCCCCCACATTGTGGGCTGTCTCTTCACTCTTTTGGTGGTATCTCGTGCTGTGCAAAAGCTTTTTAATGAGATGAGATCCCAGTTGTTGATTCTTTGTAATAGTTTCTTTGCAATTGGAGTTTTATTCATTGTCTTTGCCTACACCAATGTCTTCAAATGTTTTACCTATTGTATCTTCCAGCAGAGCTAATGTTTCTGCTTTAATATTTAGCTCTTTGATTCATTTTGAATTTAGTTTAGTTCATGGTGAAAGATGAGTCCAATTTTAATCTTCGGCATGTGCAGAACCAGTTCATCCAGCACCATTTTAAAAGTGGCTATCTTTCTTCTAGTAAATGTGTTTGGCACTATTGTCAAAGATAAGGTGCCTAAGTATGTCTGTAATTGTTTCTGCATCTTCTAATCTGTTCCACTGATCTTCAGGTTTGTTTTTTTGCCAGTAGCATGCTGTTTTTATCACAGTAGCTTTATAGTATAGTTTCAAGTCAGAGATTGTAATGCCCCCTGCCTGAAAGCCAGTTTTATACCCTTGTGATTTTTCAAAATTATTAAAACTCCAGATATTTTATTTTTATGTTAGTCTTTCCTTTCTTAAACAATTTCTTTTTGCAAATGAATCAATACTTAAGACCCCATTCTTAGAGGAGAAAACTGAAGTTCAAAGAGAATGGAGCAAAGTAAGCTATGAAACTAGTTGGTTAATGTGCCCACTGTAGGAAAATAAGGAAAATCGAAATAGGTGTGCACATTCAGGGAATAATTAAAATTTTGTCAATATGGTTCATTGATTTAAAAAGTCAAGGGGCTGAAGTACTTGGAAAATGGATGTGTATAGAAGTTGCCAACTTGAAAAATGTGGATTTTGAGCCCTAAAGAGAATTTGTCAATAAATTTACTGGCATTTCTAATGATATATTTTTAAGGTATAAGGAAAAAGTAGGAAGGAGTTCATTTGAAACTGTCAAAACAACACTCATCCTTTTAATTGGGAAAAGAATTATCCCTAACTGTGATCATCTTAAAATACTTATATACAGTCTTATGCTACTTGCCATCCTTACACAGGACTAAATTTTTTTTTTATTAAATGGTCTGTAGATGAGCCAAAATAATACTCTAGTCATCATAGGATTGGAATTAGGTCTGTTCGCTGGCTGAGGTGGTACTATTTGATTACTATCTTTGAAAGATTAATTACATTTTACTTGAATAAAATTAGCAGGTAATGCTAAGCTGAATTTATTGTAATATTAGTGAATAAAAATAGAGACAGGAAATATATGAAGTGTGAAGTGAAATGTTCAGATAAATTAATGACCATGTACTTAGATGAATAACTGGAGTTCCCATTGAATGTCTGTCTCTTTTGTTTTTAGGGAGTTTTTTCTTTTCTTTTCTTTTCTTTTCTTTTCTTTTTTTGAGACAGGGTCTTGCTGTGTAGTTCAGGTTGGCCTTGAACTCACAGTGTAGCCCAACTTGACCTCACACTTATGGTGATCTTCCTGCCTCAGCCTCCCAAGTTCTGAGATTATAGGCATATGCCACCAGGCCTGGTGAATGTCTGGTCTCTTATTCACAAAAAGAATCCTTTTCTTTCTTCTTTCTTTTCTTCCTTCTTTCCTTCCTTTCTTCCTTCCTTCCTTCCATCCCTTCATTTCTTTTTTTTGAAAGAGGATATTGGGCTTTTTACTTAATATGATGTGATATATTTGGCTGCCATTAAATAAATAATAATGTTAATGTCATCAAATTCCAACTTTGTTTGTTTGTTTGTTTGTTTTTTGTTTTTTTCTGGTACTGGGAATTGAACTCATGACCTCATGCTTGCCAGGCAGGCGCTGTGCCACTGAGCTAAATCCCCAGCCCCAAATTCCAATTATTTTGTGGGAAATAAAAAGTTCTTGGAAACGTAACTATGAATGTGTGCATGTCTTATAGTACAGGCATGTACTTTGTAGATATACCATGATAGATGGTTAGTAAGCAACTTGGTTATTAAGATTAAACCATCTTGGTTCAATCTTGATTATTAAAATGGCAAATAAACTCAATTTGAGCTGATTTGTTCATGTCAAAGAAAATTTCTCATAAATCCTTCACCAGAATGGCTTAGTGTTTACTCTACTAGTTATCACACTGTAGCCCCAATGTCCAAGCAGAGAACCAGCAGACCGTTATCTCAGACCTGTCTACCTCATGAGGTTATTTGAGGACCAGTTGAGATAATTAATTTAAAAGCATGGAAGAAATGTAATCCTATCTAAAGCAGCCATTTTTTACAATATTGTTTTTGATGTAAATTGTTTTCACACTTAATAATTTGGATATTTAGCAAATAGGTATTATTCTTACTTTCATACATTGCTTATACCAGACCACTAGACATTTACCATGTCATTTCTTGATATTTTTAAACCAGAATAAATTACCATATAGTCTTCAGTAAGTGTAACATATTTACTTAAGTAACTAAAAGTATTCTTAACAGTCTTCATTACTCTTATTTATAATCTTTAATAATATAATTCTTATTATGACTAATTAATTCTTGTATTAACAAAAGCACACAACATAATATAGTTTTATTTCTCAATACATGCACTAAATTAAATTATACGCAGTCATCACTCTGTAATTATTTTAAATCTATAGTCTAATTTTTAATGTAAAGGTCTTCTGATGTTATGGTTTCACTATGTGTTGCTCAGTAGCAAAATTACAAAAATGAATATTGAGTAAATAGTTAAGTTGGTATAGCGCAAATATAAGAAAGCAAATATAAGGCAATATGGCAATTTCATAATGGGGTTATATTACCTTATTGCTTTGGATAGGCTAGGGTCTGGGGTAGCTTCAAATAACCCCAAAATGTCAGCGGCTTTTGGGCATTTTGTCATCTTGCTATTTAATGTCTAGAAGCCTCAACTTCCTTACTCAGTGAAAAGAGAATTTGTAAAATTGTGTATGAACTTTTTACTACCTCAAGACAAAAGTGGTGCGTATCATTTCTGCTCCCATTTCATTGGCCATTACTATTCGCATAGTCCTGCCTACCTGGAAAGGGGACAGAGAAATGTCCAGGAGTAAATTAAATATTTGACTGATACAATTTTTCTGCTTTAGTATCACAGCAGAGTAACCTAAGATACTGCTTTTACTCTGATTTTATCAAAGGAAATATTTCTTTACATGTTTTACTGGAGTGAAAATAAACAGTATGATCACTTATTTATTTAATAAATATTCATAAGACAATATGTACTATTACATTATAGATATTTTCTAAGACATGCAGGATTAAGCTCATTGTCTGCGTCGTATGATTTGACGGTATTCTGTGGTTCCCTCATGACTTTTAAATATCTTCCCACAGTTGTCTGCAGTTTCATAACTAATGACTATTTTATGATGGTCAGGCATTGTTCTTTCTCTGCAGTTTTCCTTTAAAATGCAAATATTCCTGAGACTTGTAGAAAATTAATTGCCTAATACTTTTATAAAGAAATTCATCAAATTACTTTCCACTTTGGCAGGATCCATTACAAGATGATAAAAGTACGGAACACTTCAAATGGTGGGAGGAAGAAAATTGGAAGGGAGTTGGAAGGGAGGTCAAGAGAAACAGGACACAGTGCAGTGAAAATAAACTCGGCTCACCTGCCAGTTTTTCAAAAAGGATATCATTTTTAAACAAAGAGGAAGGAAATGAAATATTCACACATAGCCATCTAGAAATAAGTTAGTGAATTGGGTGCTGGATAAGTTGTGGGTAAAATTTGTCACCATGAAAAATATTATTTTTATTAATTTAGGAGGAAATTTCTTCTTACATTTCTCTCCTTCATCTATTCTATGTGATGGCTTTTTTCAGTATGTACCCACGTATTTCCTCTAGGCGCTAAAAGAAAAAAAATACTAAACTAATCAGTAAATCTAATGGTTCATTTTACACTGGCATTTCTTTTCTATGAGTTATTATTTATTGCAGGCTTATTAACACCAGGGAATATTTAAATTTAGAATTTTTACCCATGATTCTGCCTCTATTCTACCATAATGTTTCAAATAAAACAAACAAACAAAAAAGCAAAAAACAGAAGAAGAATCTGATCCATCCTTCTGCTGCATAAGCCTAGTTTGTTCAAGTTTCTTATTCTGTTCAATTTAACTCTGGAAACAACTCAGTTACTTTTCACCAACTTTGAGTTTCCCTTGGGTAAAATTCACATGTATGCAAATTGCCTTTCCTGTACGTTATTGACAACCTTAACATTATTGATTCTTGTACAGGTAAAATATAAGACACCATGGAAAGTGCAATCAGATGTTAAATGAACTGGATATTGAAATGGGGAAGAAACTATGTTAAAAGAAAATCCATAAGGGTACAGATTTTCAGTGGAACCTTGGGAAACATAAAGTAATATAAAAAAAAAAACAAATTAAATCAAAATTTAAAAATTCCAAAAGAAAACCGATCTTCGAATTACAGTATTCTGGCCTGTCATGGTGGTACATGCCTGTAATCCCAGCACTTGGGAGGCTGAGGCAGGAGAATAGCTGCAAGTTTAAGGCCAGTCTGGGCTACACAGTGAGTTGAAGGCCAGCCTGAATTACATAGCACGACCTTTTCTCCAAAAGTAATAAGAATAATAATAAATGAAAATGCTGGGGTCATAGCTCAGTGGCACAGTGCCTGCCTGGCAAGCTCGAGGCCCTGGGTTTGATTCCTCATAGCAAAAAAAAAAAGGAAATCCCAATATGATCTATGTGATCTCAGTATATATTACCCAAGCTCGTTGTTATGGTTTAGACCTAAAGTGTCCCCCACAAGCTTCATACATTTGTATCATGGTAGAGCTGTGGCTGACTTGTTAGGAGCAGGGCCCTGGTTGAAGGTGGTCCCTGAGGACCATCCTGGAAGAGTGTGTTCTTGCCCTTGGCTCCTCCCTTCTATCTTTGTTTCCTGGAAGCTGGTGATATAGGAGGGCATGGTAAATGTAGCTGGGGAAATAAGCAGCAGTTGTCAATTACAAGATCCCAGCACTAGCCAAATGATTCCCAGTATCCCATATCCCAGTATCACCTGTTGTGGGTTCCAACCAGATGCAGACTACGTATAAAGATGTATGCCAGGAGAAGCCCGCTATCATGACACCTCACGGTAGCCCATTCAGAGTTTGCTGATTTTATGGTATCTGGAATTGACCTTCTGCTTTCCATACAGGCACTGAGCCACTGAGCTATATCCCTGGCCCTATTTTTGCTTTTATCCTTTCCTCTCTGTCACGCCTGATAGGTGAGGCCGTTGCCCACAAGTACTGTAAGAAACCACAGAACAAAGCCATGTCCATCTGCACTGTCCATCCAGAAAAGCGTGACCACACTGGCACCTGCCCCACCCATTCAGAGAAGCACAACCATACTGTCTCCGCCTCCAATTTCCTGAAATTAGCACAATTCTCCCCTCCCTTAAAATCTTTTGTCCTACACTCACTTCCTGCTGAATCTGCCCTAGGAACTCAGCCTGCTCAAACTGGAGTGCATACATGGGCATGTTTGCTTACACAGAACTTCCGCAGGTGGTTTCTCTCCCTTTAGCACCTTTAATATTCTCTTTGTTCAGCCCAAGTTTGCTCTACAGAGTGAGTTTTTCCCTTACCCCTTCACCATTCACTTTGCAAATAAACTCTTGCCACCATTTTTGGCTTCTCTCATCCAATTCTTTGATGCAAGAAGGACCTGGAATACTTTTAATTGGTGAGCCATATGTTAAGGAACTGCCGCACAACACTGGGAGATGAGGAGCTGTCCTCTACCCAGATTTCTAAGGGACCATTTTTGCCTTGGAGCCAGCCAACCGTGGACTAAAACTGTGCCCCAAAATAAACCTTTCCTTTAAATTGTGTTTCTGGGTACTTTGTCCCAGAGATGAAAAAGTGACGAAGCACTAGTGAAATCAAGCATCTGAATTATTTTGCTTTTTTAAAACAGCGATATGTCCTGAGAAAACTAAAGCTACACACACACACACACACATGCACACACACATATCCTTTTGACTGTACATTACCTGAAATAAAAGGAAATTGTGTATTGTCAGCCTAAATAACAATCAGAAAGATTCTGTAAAGATTAATTAAGTTTATTTGTAAATAGAGTAGTAGTATAGCAATCGTGATATGAATGCCACTGTAAATTATCAGCATATGAAAGAAAGTTGAAACAAGCAGAAGTCTTTAAAACAAAATGAGGACTGCATAAGGTATTTTGAAACAATAATCCTTGACCCCAGCAATTGATAACAAAGGTGGTGCCAGTCCATGGTTGAACAGACATTTCCTAGGCAGAGATCCTTGCACAAGAATTTTTTGTATCAGGCTGTAATAAGGATTGGGTAATGTGGTTCTGGCAGAATCTCTTGTGATAGTGACTGTCAGGCAATCATGCATGGAAACATGCTTAATAGCCTCGCTTTATTCATTTACTTTTTGTTAGGGTTGACACAGAGGCTCTGTTTTGATTCTGACATCTTTCACAGTACATTTGGTGTGAATCTTGGTGAAACTTCACGGGTGAGTGTAGTCCTAAGGGCATGGAGGGAAATGCCTTTAGAGCAAAGGCTGGTATTTGAAAATTAATAATATGGTATCTATTATCATATAAGCACTAATATGGAGAATGATAGGTATTATCTTATATATCATGGTGGTCTTTTATTCCATTTATAAGGATAGAAATATTGAATGAGGAGTTTTGTAAATTGTTCTTGAGTTTTCTCTCTTTGTCACAATAGGATCTTAAATTCCTTTGAGGAATTTTATAAATTGTTGTTGTGTTTTCTCTCTTCATCACAATAGGATCTTAAATTCCTTTCAGGCAAATTGTTTTATCATCAGGTTCATTTTTAAGAACCAACTCCATGCCATTCCCAAAGGGTCCCTTTAGTGATGGAATATAGTGTACCCAGTTTGACCTTCTTTAAGTGACAACTTAAGAGATGTTTTATTAAATGATAGTAATCTGAATATATCCCACATTTTATTTAGGATAAAATTATTTTCCTATAAGGTATAACTAATGATTAATATGTAAATTTAGTGATTTCTTGTGATTATGGGCAGGTTACTATTTGGGAGTTTAGATGGTATGCATTACTGGAATTTCCACAAGTGTCATGATACATAATTTCTGGAATGGACAAAAGAATTGCAAAGTTTTACCAGTTGGAAAGATCTGCTCCCAACAGAGGTCCCTCCAAGGTAAATGCTGCTCCCTCCATAAGTCACGGATCTGGGGAAAAAATAGCACCTAATGCAACAGACAACAGACCTGCAACTTCACAGCTACCTGCAGGCATTGAGGGCATAAGCAATTTTGGAATTCTGCATTTGTTTCACTGTAGCGTAGGTTTTCATTTTAAGGCGTAGTCAAGTGAATCTTATTTTCTCCTACAAGTTCCCTTCTGAGAGGGTTGCCATGGCAATGAGTTCTCAGCCTGAAATTCTTAAATGTTGGTTTTATTTCATTATCTGAATTTCCATTACAGGGCACATCAATCAATGTAATCCCCTCTTCAAGAAGACTTTTTGCAACCTTAAAAAGCTGACCCTTTAATTTGATACCTCTGCTCCTCTTCCTAACTTGATGTCACCATTTCCCAGCCAGTTCTTCATCTCAAAGAGCCCTTTTCTGCAGCACCATAGGTTTGATCTTCTTTTCTAGTTTCTTTTGACGCAACAGCTAGTCTTGGTGCTCTGCTGGTTCATTTACAAAGGATGTACCAAGGCTCAATGTCTTTGTTGAGTTTTAACAGCTGTGTGACTAATGATACTATTAATAAATAACAAGAACAAAAGCAGTTTTACATTTAGGCTTCTTTACAGCAGTACATTCCTATACAACATTGCATTTGTTATTCAAATACTCTAGCTAGCTGCCTGTGTTTCTTTGATATACCAAAGGAGGGGAAAGGGCTAAGTCAAGACTTTTCCTTCCCTTTTTTGCTATGCACACCTTTTCATAACAATACCTAGGGCTGAGTGGTAGCTCACTGGCAGAGCACTTGCTTAGTACATGCAAGGCCCTGGGCTTGATCCTTGGCACCAAAACAGAACAACAAATAAATTTTTAAAACCTCCTAATTGAACACAGGGTACAGGATCTGTAGCAGTACTCTCAACAGGTTCTTACTATTGGGAGTGATAAGTGACCAAGAATAGCCAGGGGGGTGAGGAGGAAGGAAAGTAGGACATAGTGGTAAACACATATATATGCCAAATAGATGGCTCTCCACCCCTAAACTGTATTTTCAGGTCTGCACAATTTATGTCTTCTGGTGGCCATACCAGAAAGATGATTTAAATCAGAAGAAGGAAATCAATCATCAAACATGAAATGTGGTCATTAGAATATCTAATATTTCAGTCTCTCTCGCTCCATGCCTGGCAATGTGCTATACTCATTTAGTCTTTAAGAAAATCTTTTATTAAAAGGCCTAGTTTCCTCCATGTTACGGATGAGGAATGTGAACCAGAAGGACCATGATAAGAGAAAAGTAGAGGTCCAACTTAAGCCGAGGTTGTCTAAATCCTGTCCTGTCCTCTGCTGTCTCTTACCCTGGTGCCTTCAGTGGGGCAGTACTACTCTCTAGGGAGCTGCTTGTGAAGGTGCATTGTGGGAAATGACAACTGGGGGTATCACTAGCATTTTGTAGGCAGGGATGGGATCCTGCAACGTGTGGGCTGGCCAAGCACACTGGAAGCTGTCCCTCATCCCACACAATGTTTTGCCAACAGTCACGTAAGTGAAAAATCTATTTATAAATAGCAGACATCAAAAAATCTTTTTTTCCCCTCTTCAAAATATAGCACCGTGAACTGCCATGAAAGTTAAAGGAAGCAAATATTTAATTTGCTTAAAACTTCACCAAGAAGAAAATAATGTCACTGATACACAGGCCACCTGTGGCGGCTGAGTTCAACGGTGCATTGCCCCTGAAGTCTGCATTTGCAGCGGTTCTTTTCATGGTGTTTCTGCATATGGAAGAAAATACCTGGCTGTTGCATTGTGTGTGTAGTGTAGATATACCTGAGTTTTTACATGAAGAAAAACAGAGTTTTATTATAATCATTTTCTTTTTAACATCTCTTTCATATTATAATATGGCACTAGATTTATTTTTAAAACTGATATGTTGTCTCCATTTGAGTTCCTGCTGAAAGCATACTCTGAGATGGGCCCAAGTACCCTGATTTATGCGCAAGTACCTGATTCAGAAGGCCATGACGGGAAGCACTGGCGGAGGTGGGGAAGGGAGAAAAGGAAAGGAAGGGCAGCCGAGAAGGATGGGAAGTGTTATAAAGCAAGTCAGAGATGCTGGACAACTGAGGCTCAGTCCTGCTGAGAACTCTGAGAACTTGGGAGGACTCTGCAGAACTTAGCTAGGCGCTCTTTTGTGTGAGGAAGAGCAAAGCTGGGCTGTTTGCCTTCCAGTTCTATCAGTTTGCTGCTGACTACTGCTGGCATGTTAGCTCCCCAGCATGTATGGTCTGCCCCTTGGGCAGCTCCAGAGAAAGCCCTCAGACAGACAGACATTAAGGGTATTTGCTGGAGGGTGCTGTGAGCGGCCTTGTACTGGAGGTTGTGGGCGGATAGGGCTGGTCACTGAGCACCATATCTGCTTCAGGTATGTTGATTTTACTAGTTTTAGATATAATTTCAGCATGACAAATGGAGTATCCAAAATATTTGTTATAAAAAGGAGGGCTGGGATGGTGAAGTTGAGAACCATTGACTTCAGTTATGCTTTGTTGCTAATAGAAACATACTATATTCAATATGCTAAACATAGATTGCCCAAAGGTTTTTATTCTTGAACTCAGACATCCAAATTCTCCACTTCTTTGATTCATGCAAAGTGTGATGTGGATGTCATAAGGATAGTAATTAATGTAACTAGCATTAACCTACAGAATGCATGGAGTTATAAAAGTGAATATAATATTTAGGTGGTAGAGAAATGCTATCACAATATTGTGTCATCTTGCTTGAATTTCTCAAGACCTTATAATAATAAACTTTGATTCATCCTGCACATTGCAAGTTAGCCACCCAAGGTTGGAGTATGTAAAATCTTTCTTTAATTAGAAGACACATACGCAGGGGTAAGCCATTCGCTTCAGAGGTTAACTTTGATTTTATTGCAAATACAATTCTTTCTAGCTATATCTTCCTTTCATATTCGGGAAATACATTTTCTACAAAAACTTCACTATATAACTGTGCTCAAATCTTTTTGTAAAAGCATCTTACACTTGCTTCATCTTATCTAAAGTTGGAAAGAATTATTTCATACACTTGTATATTCTGAAGATATATCTCCTGGCAAAGACCAAGCAAACTATATTTAACATGAAAGTATAAAACCTCTTAATTTGGTTGGATTTGTCAACTTAATTATCTTCAGTTCTCTTATCAGTGTAGGAACATTCCCATGAAAACCATTACTGGTTTCACCAATGGTGTCTTGCGGAGGAAATACTAGCCCAGCACACTGTCAAAGAAAGCATATTACAGTGAAATTTGTATAGACAGTGAACAGATTTGCAATGCAAGTTTTCGCCTTGAGTGCTTTATTTTCTCCTGACCTGAGCAGCAGTTATTAGATCACTGTATCACGAGGAGAAACAGTCAATTCAAAACCCAGATCACACAGTCCCGCGCCTGCCGTTAGGTTTGAACAACTGAGCAATTCTGTCGTATATCTTAGAGGGTTAATAGTTTAGAGCAAAGGCAATGGCTTTAAATTGTACATTTTTTCTTGTGAATGTTCAGATTTATTTTCTGAGGAGAGCAATTTCAATGTATAGAATCTAAACCATTTGTAAACTGTTGAACTTGGAGACCAAAGGAGCAAAAACAAATAAAACCAATAAAAATTTTTAAAATAAAAATAAATCTGTCAGAGGCAAGAAAGCTCTCTCCACTTCTTTATGTACAATTCAATGGAGTTGCAAAGAGGATTTTATTTCCTAATAGACAATATGTCATGGATTGGTTTTCAGCCACAACCTACCTATTTTTGTTTTATACACAAATACACACACTTCTGAAATAAGTAAAAGGTAAAATTCTTGGTTGACTGAGTATGTCGTGGAAGTGGGACAGTGTTGTATTTATAGGATAGATTACGTTTATTTTAGCCCACCTGAGCTGAGTCCATAGTAATTCAATCTCACCATGTCTTCTGAGCCTATGTTTGGGAGTTTCCTTCTAGTATGCTAGCAGACTAGCTGGCCCATAGGATACACAATAGGAAAGCATATAAACCAAATTAAGCATCATTGTACCTATATATTATTGAATCAAGGGAAAAGATGTCAGAGATACAAGGCATTTTAACATAATGACAAATAGGTGAAAGGACTGTCTACTTCACTTTTGGTGACCCTGTGTTCACAGCCACCGTGTGTCTGATTACTATCTCACCCTTGTGGGATGCTGTGGTTATAAGTATCACAGTTCTGATTTCAGCAAGGGAGCAAGGCAGATGGCGAGTACCTGTGGCAACAACACACAATTTCTCCATCAGAAAAACACGCAGAAAATGCACCCGGTGACACCTCATCGAGTGGATGGTGAAGAGCGGTGGGTTTTAGCTGTTTTTCTGTCAGGGCAAATGAGACTATCCTGGGTATCCCCAATGGGAGGTTAATTTAGAGAAGACAGTGATGTCACTTTAGAGGTGCCATGATTAAAACTTACAAGTTGGTCTTAACTATCATTTTCTGTTTAGAAATACAGTAACATCCTTGTTTGTCCCATTCACTTTATCACATAGACATCTTTGAGGTCACTAGCTTAGTACTGTATTTAACACATTCTTGAATCCTTGTCTTGGTTACTTTTCTCTCATTGCTGGGGCAAAATATCTGACACCCAGAATGAAGGAAGGAAAGGTTTGTTTCGCTTACAGTTTGTGGAGGTTTCAGTCCATACTTGGCTGGCTCTGAGGCAGAGTGGCACATGGCAGAGGGCAAACGTTCATGGCAGCAGAAAACAGCAAAGCAGTAAGAGCGAAAGGGAGGAGTGGCAGCAAGCAGCCTCTTTCCCTCCCTTACATTGTAAACAGGCTACCTCCACCCAGGGGGCTTGTAGCTTTCACATAATCTCCAAGCCCTCCTCTTCCACAGGCCCAGGATGAATACAAAGCAAGCACCCTGGCTCCCTGCTGAGTCACTTAGCTAAACCTCTAGATCTCCCCAAGTTGACACAATGTATCAACCATAACAGTCCTATATCTATCTCAAAATCCACTTATTTAGTTCTTAACAATAGTTTAAATATATCTCATATATCCCATTTGTTTTTATTTTCTTCTAAGGAGAAACTGAATATTCTCAAATAATACAACAAACATATTACACTTTCTAGATAAGATGGGATAGCAAATATCAATAAGTTACTATTACATCTAGTCATTCTACCGTTGTCATTGTGCCCTCTCCAGATTTATATATTGACACCCTAGACCTCCATGTGATAGTATCTATAGGTGGTATTTAAACCTCCCAAGTGCCCTTGGAAGGTAATTAGGTTTAGATGTGGTGTGGAGGGTGGGACCCTCACGATGGTATTAGTGCCTTTGTAGAAGGGACACTAGAGAACCTGATTCCTTTCATTGTTTCTCTGCCCAGTAAGGACATAGATGAAGAGTGGACATCTGGAAGTCAGGAAAAGAGCTCTCACAAGGGAAAATGTGCAGAAGCTTAATTTTGAACTTCTCAACCTCCAAACTTATGAAAAATAAATTCCTATTGTTGAAGTCATTTGATCTGTGTTATTGTGTTATGGAACCCTGAGCTGACTAGCACCGTAGGTGTGCAGATATTGTACCACTCTCCCTCTTTTTGTGTGTTTAAACTGTGCCATTTCAAAGCAAACAAAATTTTAAAAATAGAACAGAATGATAAATGACCAGTGTACTTTGTAGGACTTTCATTAAGCTAAACAAAACAGTATTTATGAAGTGCTCAGTAGAGTACATGGCAGCATTTATTAACAGTAATTTATACAACTTTTATGCATTGAACAGCTACTATGTTCCAGTCACTGTTGAAAGCACTTGGGAGCTGTCTTTGTGGAGCTTACATTGTGCTCATCGTACTTTTTATTATTAGTAGCAACGTTTCTGGATGTTGTGACTCTTGTTGTTATATACCTAGGAAATTATCTCACCATCATTCCGTGTTTCTACCTTATTTTTTGAATCCTAAATCTCAGAAAAGCTAAAAAGAGAATGAGCTGAGTATAGATACAGCCAATGGCAATCCTATCAAATGGTAATAACATACTCCTCGGTTAACATACATCCCTAAAGACAATCCGTGACTAGTTCTATAAAGAAAGCATAGGAGCTACTTCTGAACATCAGGTTTTACTGCGGAATCTGATGAATTGTTCAGAAAGCTGTCCAGAGCAACAAATGAAACTCACCACTTCATGAAATCTTAAAAACATTGACAATACTATATAT
>NW_004955415.1:24483888-24560189 GCF_000276665.1 Chinchilla lanigera
TATATATATATGATACTGCCCATAGTAAAAAGAAACAGACTCTATGCTAAACTCTTTAAATGTTTTGTGATGTTGGGTTATCATGGGTGAACAAGGTCTCACATGAATGGGTGGTCAGGAGTGGGAGCAGGAATAGGTGGTGTGTTCTGTAGCTTAACCTAGAACCATTTCTACAAGTTCATGCTTTGAGAAAGAAGCTGGGCTGTGGTTTTTCTTCCATCAACAAACCATAATTTTATTCTTTAAGACATGTGTTAAGGACAAATAGGAAGATGTGCAGTAAACCAGCTGGCAACACCTTACTCAACTGATCAAGGTGCATCTCACCAGTAAGGACAAATAGATCACCATTACAAACCCCTCGTGGTGCCACACCTCTGTAATCCCAGCACTTGGGAGGCTGAGGCAAAAGGATTGCAGTGAGTTCAAGGCCAGCCTGAACTACAAAGTGAGAGCTTGTCTTAAAAAACACACCCCCACAGAAAGGAACCTCTCCATATGATGGATTAAGAACAGAACTAATCCAGCCTTGCATTCCTGCGATAAATGCCATTTAATCTTCAGGTATAATTTTTTAAATTTGTTATTGGATTCATTCTGCTAACAACCTACTGAGGGTTTTTTTCTATGTATATTCATAGGGGGTGTTAGTCTGGAGTTTTCCTTTAGGGTAATGTCTGTCTGGTTTTAGGTATCAGAATGAGTTGAGCAGTATTTTACCTCCTCTTCTATCTTTATGGGAGGGTTTGTGAACCATTGGTATTAATTATTTAAATGTTTGGAAATAGCTTTTAGGATACTGTATAAAAACATTTTTCATATCTAAAAAATAAATACTGCTATGCAAAATAAATAGTACTATGCAAGTAAAAATTAGAATCTCACAGAACATTTTACTTTTAGATTAAAAATATTTGCTTAAGGGGTTTTATTATTCCACAAGTTGCTGTGGTAAAAATTGCAGATTATGGTCCCCCCAAAATACTCTGAAGGGGAGCTTAGCGTGAAGGAGGTTAGAAGGAAGTACTTTTGCCTTTGGTGTCTGTAAAAGGGGAGAGAGCAGAACTGAGAGAGGAAGAAGTCAGGCAGTGACACACAGTGAATCGCACACCTGCTGACTCGTGGTGATCTCCAAAGCTGAGAAGAGCCTCTCAGAACTGCCTCATGTGGGTGTGAGAAGACAGCTTCTACATCCCCATGCCAATCTCTGGATGCAGGCTCTACCAGCAGAAGGTGTGATCTGGAGGTCCGCAACTTTCCCCCTCCAGGGTAATTGCAGAAGAAGGGTGAACTCGGGGCTGACTGCAGACAACCGTCCCAAGGGCTGGCGCAGTGAGTCCTTCAGTGCTGCAGTCTCAACAGTGTATCTCAGTATCCCTCACACGAGTCACCAGCACAAATTAGGATCTTATTCCCTGCTCCAAAGTTCAATTTATTTAACAGTTATGTATTTTCTCTTGGACAGGATTTTAAAAAATTTAATGGCAGCATGAAAATAAGAACTGAGACAAAATGCTTTGTTTCTCTTAGGAAAGCAAATGAAAAATGTAGATGGCTGAGGATTCTCTGTTCACTCTTCAGACCTGAGCCATTTTGATCCATGTGCAGATGATACAACTGTAGGGAAGAGTCTTCATTTTTTCCAGAGCGCACTGTGCTCTCTTCCACATGTGCTTGCACTGCCTTGATTCTCCCTCTTCCTTGGTTGTCTCGCTCATCTGCAGGAATAAAATATTCACTCAAATGCACATTAATATACATATACTTTAAATTATACATTGTAAATAATGGACCATTGTAATATCTTGTGAAAGCCCCTTGTTAAAATTTTCATAATTTTGTGAGTTGATTTTAAAACATAGCCTTGGTTAAAAATTAAATTATCTAAAAATGTACTGTAATAAATCATATTAAAGACAAAAAGGTAGTAGATACCTAGCACATATTGCTTGCTGTTTTAGTACATTTGGCTATTATCTATGCTCTGGGATTTGTGTCTGTTATACTGTGTGGTAAAAGGATTACATGAGAATGGACTTCTACGCTTTGTGTCCCAATTCCATGTTCAGGGACATCACAGTATTATGAAATCTGCCCTCATGAGAATACTTCCAGCTGAAATCAGTAAATGAGGGCTTGGGCTAGGTGTGGTGGCTGAGGCAGGAAAATTGCTGTGAGTTTGAGGCCAGCCTGGGCTACATAGTGAATTTAAAGCCAGTTTGGACTGGAGTGAAACTTTGTCTCAAGAAGCCTAAAAAGAGATAAGATAAGAAAAGAAAAAAGAAAAGAAAACAAGTCAGAACAAATCAGGGCTTGAATTATTATTGTATTGATCATCTAGATTTAAGAAAGAGATGGAGAAATGCTAATAAGGCATACTGAATTTAAAATTGTGTCCTTTCCATAGGTGAAATATTGAAAATACCATAAGGCAAGACATATTCCTCTCCCATTTGAAACTCTTATTCTATTTAGCAAAGTGGCCCTTACTCATTGACAGTGAGTGAAGTTATGAGATATGCCTTTATTACTTTGCTTTTGTGTTATTCATTCATGTGAATGAAAATGTGAACAAACATTGAAGTTGGGATGGTATTCATTTGTCAATAACAACAGTGCTATTGCACTATCTGCTTTAATGCCATAAATATGCAAATATTTATGTCTTCTAAAATTATTTTTTTTCTGGTCTTTTTGAGAGAGTTTCACTATGCAGTTCAGGCTGGCCTCGAACTCATTTTGTATCCCAGGCTGGCCTCGAATTCACAGCAATCCTCCTGCCTCAGCCTCCCAAGTGCTGGGATTACAGGTATGCACCACCATACTCAGCCTAAAATTATTTTTAAAATTGTCCAGTTCTCTGAATTTTAGAAGCAAAATATCATGGAAATAGCTTTTGAAAATTATAAACAAATAAATATAATTAAGAAAAAAAAGAGAAAAGGCCGGGGTATACCTCAGTGGCACAGCACCTGGCAAGCACAAGGTCCTCAGTTCAATTCTCAATACCAAAAAAAAAAAAGGAAGAAAGAAATGAAGAAATAAAAGCAAGTGATCCCAAACAGTAAACAAAATGAAAAACATCCCAATAACTCTGATTGGCTTCCATTAATAACCTCTGTTTCTCTTTAAACTATCAAAAAGCAAATGCTTTCACAGACATGCTAACACACGCTCACGCAGATACACAGCTGATGTGTCTGCCTTGTTGGTGGTACATGGGCTTCTTGACCATTGAGTCATCCAGGGTCAATGGTGCAGGCAATGACAATGGAACTGGGCTATAAGAAATTACCTCTCAAAATTCAGAGAAGCGACATTAACTGCTTGTGTATCAGTCATGTTGTTTTTTTTTTTTCCTCCGGTACCGGGAACTGAACTCACGACCTTACGCTTGCCAGGCAGGCGCTTTTGCTGCTGAGCTAAATCCCCAGCCCCTAGTCATGTTATTTTTAAATCAGTGTGAATCCATATACTAACAGTCTAATGCAAGCGGCCTAGCATGCTTAAAGTACATGTAAAAGTTTGGGCTAAATTTGAATTTAATTTCCTATTTCCTAGAACAAAGAGATGGTCCTGCATTAAGGTCACACAAATGCACTAAAGTCCTGTGATTATGCCTTCCTGGAAAGAGCCTTGTGAACTCTTCCTACTCCCAGTTTTATAAAAACATGCTGCTCTGCTAAACGACAGTTGCTACAACTCCAGTCCTGAATATTCATGGTCTCTGTGGGTCAGACCCTGGGGAAGGAAGGCAAACTCTCCTCCAGGGTTGTAGTATTTATCCTTTGATGCAGGTCAGGTCTCTTTCCTCCCATTTTCTATCCATTACCAACCTATCAACTATCTTGTTCACACTATCAGTATTAGAAAAGAAGGTGTTTGTTATGGCTTAGATCTCAGATGACCCCCAGAAGTCTCTCGTGTGTGGAAGGTGATTGGATCATGGGAATGCTATCCTCGTAGAGGATCCATGCTCTGATGGGCACAGTAGATGAGTGGGCTGCTAGGAGAGGAAGCCTGTCAGAGGTAGGTCACCGGGGCATAGTCTTGTCCCTAGACTCTCCCCCCTCTCTCTGCTTCCTGGTTGCCACCGGTTAAGCACCTTTTCTTCCTCCATACCTTTCTATCTTTCTGTTTTTGCCTTAGAGCCAGCTGACCAGAGCCCTAACAAATCTCTACTCCTTTTAGTTGTGGTTAATTGAGGTTATTGATCTCAGGGATGGGAAAGTGACTGAGACAATATTGTAAGCAAAGGTAAGGTAGTTATACTATTGCTCATTAAGAAGAACACTTAAGAGTCTGGTACTTGCATACATAGCAATGGTTTTTGTCCTTGAAAATCAGAGGCAACAAGACAAAGTTTTCAACTACCTCATTGAACCAGGAACACGGAAGGAGCTAAGCTGTGACACACGTTTGACTTGAAGCCCCCTGACCTCCAGATTGGTTTGGTTTGTACGGTAGACACTTCCTACCTCTCTTACCAATCTTTTTCATCATTCTAAAAATTTTAGATAGGCTAACAATATATATTCTTGGGGCTAGGGATTTAGCTTAGTGGTACAGTGCCTGCCTGGCAAGAGCGAGGTCGTGAGTTCGATTCCTGGTACCGGAAAAAAAACCAAAAAATATATATTCCTATGAAAAATGTTTCAATAATTTTTCTCTGCTAACAGATCTAAATAGGTTCTTAGGGTCTTATTTTACTTTTGGATTAGGAAATCTACCTAATTCAATATCAGTATAACACATTATAAAAGCATGGATAATTTAAACCACTTATTCTTTAAAAGTTTGTTTTGGCACATTCTGCAAACATTTCTTTACCTGTCACTCTTAAAGAAAGGTAAACTTGAGTCATTTGTAGGAAAATGGATGCACGATAATGTTAAATTAAATAAATCAGACTTGTAAGCTTATCACATGATTTCTATTATATAAATAAAGAGCAAACCAGCATAGATTACTGGAAAAAGTGAGGTAGTTCTTTCTCAAATGGGAAGGGGATCAAGAGATGGAGGGGTGCAGAAGAAGGGAAGGGAAAGAGGATGAGAAAAGGTGTGTGTGTGTGCTATGTATGTGTGCTGACTCCATAGAAAGAATGCAAACAGTGTGTACTGAAAACATGCATTAATAAAAATAAAAAGTAAAAAAAAAATCTAATGTATTAGGCAAAATATACTAACCAAGTACACATTTGCCAATATTTCTAATCAGCCTACTGGTTTACCTGCACACATTTGAATACCGTACATCGTTATTCATGAGACTTATTTCAAATTCAAGCTCAACACAACTCTCTTTAATGTTAGATACCTGTGATAGTATCACCAAAACACAACCCCATATCCTTGCTGTGCATAATCCTGAGATGTGGTTGAAACCATTCATTATGACAGTAAATAGGAGACTTGAAGAATAAGCATCTGAAATGAATAATTCCATATTAATCTCATGCCTTCATTTATTTTCCACATTATACTATTTTGATTTAAGTGGAGGAGGAACTCTTACTCAAAATTCATTCTCAGCTGTCTTCTCGTGGGATTGTTTGTGATTTCTTCCAATTACAAATCTTGATTCGGTGTAAGAATTCTGCAATATTGCATCAGTACTTTTCTATTACCTTAAATGAGAACATACATTTATTCCATTGCCTATAACAAGAGAGGGGGATTCTGCTATGACATTCAAATGTATTTATATTATTTCCATTAGAACACAATGTCAGGAGCTAATTTAGACACCTGAAACTGATTATATTATTGTTTTAGTCACATAACCTTGTATGACAGCATTTCCAGTTTTGTTTTTTTTTTTTTTTTTTTTGGTACCGAGAATTGAACTCATGACCTTGTGCTTGTCAGGCAGGTACTGTGACATTGAGCTATATCCCTGGCCTTAGCATTTCCAGTTTTGACAAATTTAAAGACGTGGTGTTGCTCTTTGGTACAAATTAAGAAGCAGCTTGAGGAATTGGACATGCCAGCTTTAGACAATATTGTGCCTCTTTCTAAGATAACTCATGTGATGACATGAATGGAGGTGTCCGGATCTTGTGAACCACAGGCCAGAGTCACATCATGAATCAGTCTGAGGAACTGCAAAAACATGTGCCTTTCATGCTAAACTCCTCTCAGTGCCAAAGCTATTACTATTCCTTAAGTTCAACCTCTTTTGAAGCTTCTCGTTAGAGCACTAGTATTCCGTTGAATACATCAGTAAATCAGTGACATGGTGAATAGGTTCCACCCAAATCAGTATGTGTGTGTGTGTCTGTGTGTGCATTGTAAATTTCCATCCCTTTCCTTTCCCAAATTGTCATACCTGCATATTTAGGGAAACAGTCCATGGGTTTATAACACTATAGTCTTGATGTTGTTCCAGAATGACTGTGAAAAAGAAGCTGATATAAGAATTTAAAAGCTAATATTTCAGGACTGGATTTTCTAGTTGATTTCTATGTGGGATTACATTTCTTTATCTTTGAAATGGGTGTAGCAAAATCTTCCTTTCATAAAATCACGGAGTGCTCACAAGAATATGGAAAAATGTACAAACCTTTTACTTTACTGTGGGTATATAAATAGCATTGTCCCTATGGAAAACAGCTTGGCAACTCCTCAAAAAGTTAAACTTTATGACCCAATGGTTCTACTTCTACATTTATACTCAAGAAAATTAAAAAAGCATATGTTCACACATAAACTTGTACACTAATGTTTATAACACCATTATTCACAATGGCCCCAAAGTGGAGAAAACCCAAATGTCCATTAGTTGATGAATGGATCAATAAAATGTGGTCCATCAATATAGTGGAATTTAATTAAGCAGTATAAGAAGGAAGTACTAATACACGCTAAACATGGAAATTGAAAATGTTACACTAAGTGAAATAAACCAGTCACAAAAGCATACATGTCCTGATTGTGTTTGGCTGAAATATCAAGGGTAGGCCAATCCAGAGACACAGGCAGAAGACCAGTGGTTGCCAGAGGTGGAGGGTAAGCCATGGTAAAGAAAAAGAGAGGAACTGCTAAAGGGGTTACTCTTTAGGGGTGATGAAAATGTCCTGGTAATTGTTCCTAGCTTCACCACTGCAAAAAGTTATTTGTGAGGATTTAAAGAGTTGTTTTAATATAATGTTAGCAAAAATAGTCCCTACTAATTTCTGCACTTTGTGTATATGTCAGGGGGTGAGATTGAGTCTCACTGTGTAATTCAGGCTGACCTTGAACTTGTGGCAATCCTCCTGCCTCAGCCTCGCAAGTGCTGGGATTACAGGCATGTGCCACCAAGCCCAGCCGTGCACTTTTAAGTAGTGAGTTTTATGGTTACATGAGTTATATCTCAAAATATAAAAGTTTAAAAACCTTTGCACAACCTGTATCACAGGACTGCTGTAGGAATCAGGTATAACTGGAAAGTCCTGCAGAACCTAGCACGTATTTAGGAATCCGTTTCACTGCACAGAGGGAACACAGGCCTCAGTGTGTGTGACGGGATAAAGAGTTTCTGTGAAAGAGATCTTCATGTCTGATCATGGAAAGAGTCACACAGAGGGTAATGTCATGCAGGACGCTTGCTGGGAAGAGCTTTGTGAAAGAGTTATAAGCTGTGCATAGAAAGGAAAGCATGGGAGATGTGTAGATAAACTGGATTTTCTGTTGGGCCCCCACTTTGTATCTTAGCGGCAGTTGCATAGTAACTGCGCTCTCAGACTGCAAATTCCTGAAGCACAGAGGCTTCTTTTAGTTAATCTCCATTTCTTCGCAGCATTCTGCCTTTTATTTAGTGAGTGCCTGACTGATAGCAAATAATTTTCTTTTAAACAATATCCTGCTTTGAACCATGAAGACAGTTTGCAGGCCCCAGTGCCAGCCTCTGGGAGTCTTACACACTCTGACTTCCTTGCCGCAGAAAAGATGCAGGCTCAGCACGGCTCCCGGCAGAGCCAGAGCTTGAGGTCAGTTCATCACACACACACCTCGAGGTACGAATGACATGTCCTCCCTCAACTCTAAACTCTTTCTTCAGCATTCCTGGTACAGTTGCAGTACAGTCTTGCATTCCTTCTTTGTGCTTATCTAACTTGAACTTGCCTCACTCCCGGGTGACTGTGGTCGTCCCTAATTGGGCATTCCTCCTCACTGTCTTTGTGGCCGCCACTTGATCTTATCCCCCTGCGGCTTTCCTGGTTAGCCCTCTGCTCTTCCCGGACAGTGCTCTGGCTTTCTTTGGCAGTCTCAGTCAAACCCTAACACTTTGGTGATGTTGTGGCTTCAACAACTACACATACATCTCTGATCCCTAAATCAGAGCTTCAGCTCAGACCTCTCTCCTGATCGCCGTAACTGAATATCCAACTGTGTGCTGGGAAATTCCATCATGTATCCTGCATTCCTTCAGTCTCTGTGGAAGGAGGCTAAGTCCCACAGCCAATGTCTTTGTCCGTGAAGAAATGTGATTTGCAGGCAGAAGTCTGGAAGCCCTTCTAGATTTCTCTGCCTTGCTTCTCTCATTCTAGCCAGTTACCTCCTGCATCCCTAACATCTCTCATTCCCTTCTCTCTTCATTTGTGTGCTCTGTGGAGCAGACCCTATGACAAGTTTATATGGCACAAGACATTTGCTAGAGAGTTCATTTCTCCCAAGAAGCACCCTGAGGGGCTAGGGAAGTAGGTGGACAAAGAGGGAAATAAACAAGCGGTGTGTTGATAAGGAGCTCACTGAAGTTGGGCAAGCGGGGCACACTCTCCCTGGGGATCCTGTGAGATGTCTTGTAGTGCCTGCTCCAGAACTGTCCCACTGAAAAGCAAGGAACCTGGTGAACCTGTCCTTCTACAACCTGCTCCTCCCTGCTGTAGGGCTGGCATTTGCATAGTATCTCCTGAAGCGAGACATGGCCTTAGACAGAGTCCTCTGTGGGGACCTCTGTGAGGGGTAGGGATGCCTTGCTGTCCTCTGCTATGCTGCCCACTCCATTTCAGAGCACCTGCCTCCTCCTGAATCATCCCAGCTGAGACACTGCCGGGAGGAATCCTTGAGGATTTAAAATGTACACAACCACACACACACACCTGACCATGACGTATATCCCTCCCTCCAGTTACAAACCCTTACGAGCATCCCATGGACTGCAGAAGAAAGCCAAATCACCTTATACTGCACTTCCCTCAGGACTTGCCAAGGCCCCCGGGCTCCATGACAAGCTCATAGAAGTGGTGCAGGATGCACAATCTTAAAAATACACAAACCCTTCACCACTGTTGCATGCTATATCGACTATAAGATTCAAGGTAGTCTATAGTTTCAAAATTAGACCATGTGACGTACCTTTCTATGATGCCATATTATTTCCAAGTGTTTTTTGATCATTGTTGTGATAAAAGCAAATGCCCAGTGATAATCCATGTGCAGTAGCATATGGTTGTCTGTGTCCAATCTGGTCTCCTCCAAGACTGAGAAGTTATATAAGGAGCATCATGCCATTACCAAACAGTCATATCTACATAAGAGTAAAATGAAAGCATCATTTCCCCTCCTGTTTATGTATATGCCTTTTTAAAACAGAGACTGACTTGTTAGTGTGTGTAAATGTTTACTAAGGTCTTTGGAGTTCTTCTTAAAGTACAGTTCTGATCTGGGAACTGGGAAGTGTGGGAGACCCTCATCCCCACTGCAGGATCTCGCCTAATTCTCGGCCAGTCTCATGGATCCTGTCTGCCTCCACTCTCACCTGCAGATTTCTCACGTCATAGAAAGTCCAGGAAGCTCAGCATGCTTTTGTGCCTTGGCGTGTTCTATTCCTTTAGCCAAGATTTCTATTTGTATCCATTGGCTTCTCAAAACTCAGTGTAAAGACAAGGGTCACTTGATGATGTTTTTGTCCAGTTGTAGTTTACATGTTTCTGTGTCTATGTTTAGATGTTCTGTTTAGATGTTTCTGTTTCTCTTTCTGTGGCTTCTAGTCCCAGCTCTCATGCGGCAGGCTTTTTGCTATCACCTTGCTGATGATTTACTTGTCTGTCTACCACATAGGTCTGTGATCTCCATGAGCTCCCTAGACACAGATATCTTGTTCATTTTGACCTTGCTGGAATTTTTATTGAGATTGTGTTAGATTAACTTATGATTAGTTAGCATGAGTGCCTAACATGGTATTATGGATTCTCTGAAAACAGAGGATGAATGAATAAAAAGTATATGTAAATATAAGGATGTTGCTAAAAGAATAAAATGACTCTTTGTCTTGTTTTTATTTTAAAACTGTTTCTTTACTATGCCACAGGGCCTTTGCCTATGCCATCCTCTGTGCTTAAAAAAATCTTTCTCCTTTATCTCTACTTCCCTTATCCTTTGGATCTCAGCTCTTTTTTTCCCCCTTAGGTAAGAGTTTTACATTTATATTTGTATGTTTCCTTGAATATTTTCTTCCTCATTCACAAACTATATGAAGTTAGGGATGAGATCTGTGTTGCTAACCTTTGCATTCATAATTGAGCATATTGGCTGAAGGTAGCAGCATTTAGTAAATATTTGTGGAATGGTGAATAACTTGTGAGATAAATCAGTAAAAGCTTGATCTGTGATAGCTTCATGTATCGGTATCAAGACCTGATGACTCCTTTGAAGTGGTGGGTTGTAGATTTCTTTAGAGGCAGGAAGGTTGTCTATATCACGTGAACAGAGGCATATAGGCAAGGAGGGACAGAGTTTAGAATTTTAATTTTAAATTGGAAAGAACTTGGGAATGATTTTAAATTTTTGAAATAAAGTGATAGAAGTCAGAATGTCGAAATGGTTGAATGCAACAAAGGTCTATTTCTTTAACCACTTGCAATATTTCACTTTAAAACAGATCCCCTGCCATTGAAAAGCTGCCATGTTTTCATTCATTGGCAAGTGATGAAGTTAGATAAATGATAACACCCTGTCTTTGCTTGTTCCTCGGTCAGAAAACCTCAGCCTTAAATGTTCCCCAGTGCAAACTTCCACTGAATAACCATGCAGTGCGTTGTTTTACAACAGCTGCTCCATGAAACTGCAGCAATTTGGCACTGCTGAGCATTTTAGGAGTGGGAGGCAGAAAACATCAACAGCAAAAAACCCGTAAGACAACTTGAGTCCCTATAATGCTTAATGGAGGACTCTGTGTAAAATGAAAGTTGTTCCTCTCACTTTAGGCAAGACTTGTTCATTACCAAGGCTTGGAAAACTCAAATTTGTACATAATCTCCTTGTTCTCAATGACACTTTGTGAACATTTCTTTCTTTTCTCTCCCTTTCTCTATTCTTCTACTTTTTACATCTTTATTTTCCAAGTGACTAATTTTTTTAAAAATGTCAGTGCTAACCAGTTATTTTTTTTTTTTCAGTTTTCATAGGTTGACTTTAGGTGTCAAATACTATTCTAAATTTTAAAATTGAGAAAGTTCCATTTAGCAACTTGGAAAATACAACCACCTAACATACAGTTAATTAACATTTCCAAATTGCTACTGTTTGAGGTTGATAAGGTCCAAGCAGGAATTCTGCAGCTCAAAGCTGAGGAAGTTACATTAAGAAGACAGTAGAAAGGAAAAATTAGCTAGTGATTTCTATGGGAGGTGCATAAATGATGTCTGTGTAGCCCTAACTTTGTCAATTCAGTCTGCTTATTTAAAGAATAAGGTATCTAAAGTAGTTGTATTGTGTAGAATTTAGACACTCTGGGAAAAAAGAAATAATGTTAAGATTATTTTATCATATTTCTTTCTGTGACTTAATTTTGAGCTAGGCTTCTGGCTTATGTGTATCTGAAGCATTTTTAAAAAGAACATTATTCCAGGCATGTATGCCTGCAATCCCAGTACTCTGGGAGGCTGAGGCGGAGCACAGATGCAAATTCCAGCCCAACTTGGACCTTTTTTTTTTTTTTAATACCAGGAATTGAACTCAGACCTTGCACTTGTCAGGGAGGTGCTTATGCCACAGAGCTAAATCCCTGGCCCAGCATGGACAATTTAGAAAGTGGTGGAAACCCTGTGTCTAAATAAAAATTAAGAAAACGTGGGGGTGTAGCTCACTGCGAAAGCCTTGGGCTCAATCCCCAGTGAAGCATACACACACACACACACACACACACACACACACACACACACACAAAACCTAAATTTATGCTAAGATAGAAACCTACGTACTACTAACTAGGAAGATACATCTCAAAGTTTGTTATGAACCATTGATGATGTTGAAATAGCAAGGAACCTCAACATTTCAATGGCTTACAACCTCAGGTGTTGTTATGGTTGATACATTGTGTCAACTTGGGGAGTCTAGCAGTTTGGCTAAGTGACTCAGCAGGAAGCCAGGGTGCTTACTTTGTATACATCCTGAGCCTGTGGAAGAGGAGGGCATGGAAATTATGTGAGAGCTACATGCCGCTTAGGTGGGGATAGCCTGTTTACAATGTAAGGCAGGGAAAGAAGCTGCTTGGTGCCATTCTGCCCTTTTGGTCTGGCTGCTTTGCTGTTCGACTGCAATTCCCCCATTTGCTCTTGTTGCTTTGCTATCTTCTGCCTTGGAGCCAGCCAAGTATGGACTGAAACCTCAACAAATTGTAAGCTAAATAAACCTTTCCTTCCTTAATTTTGGGCTTTGGGTATTTTGTCTCAGCAACAGAGAAAAGTAACCAAGACAGGTGTTTAGTTCTCTCCTAGAATGCATGTCCAGGTAGGTCGCTGCTGCATGGCTACACCTCACCCTCCCTCTGGGATCCACCCCACTGCGCTAGCTTTCCAGAACATTGTCCATCAAATAAATGAAAGAAAGAAGGTCACTCTTAAGGCTGCTACAATCAATAACTCTCCTACTTCATCAACTGGGACAATGTATGTGTTCATAGCACCAGGTAAAAGGATCCCTCTGGACCCTAATATCCTTCAGGATAATAATATCCTTCAAATATTTAGAAATTTTCTACCAGACACTCTTGCATTTTTTGATTACTAAAATATCACCAGAAGAATTAAAAAGATGCCCATGACCACCTGCAAACTTGGGACTGGATCCAGATTTTGGCTACCATTTTTGTCAGTTAATAATTGATAATTTGACTCAAGAGAACCCTGGAGAAGTGATTGGATTATAGGGTGCTGTCCTATCTGCTAATATTCATAGCTGTGTGAGCTGTAAGCTGGTGGGGCCCACTTGGAGAAGGTGTGGTCACTGGAGGCATACCTCTGGAGGATGTGTCTCTCATAGGTGCTCTGCCACTGTGCTCTGCTTCCTAACCTGCATGAAGTGAGAAGCTTTGCTCTACCACACCCTTCTGTGATGATGGTTCTGATTTGAATCAAGCCAACTATGGACTAAACCTCTGAAATTATGAGCCAAATAGAACATTTCTTCTTTATATCAGGGATTTTGTCCTAAGCAAAGGCAAAACTGAGCAATGTAACACTGATATCCAATACCTCTCTATAGATGTGTAGACATGCCACTGTAGCCACAGAATCCCAAGACAAAGTCACAAGACAGAAATCAGGGACCCACTAGGGTCTGTGTCCTGCCATGGTACCACTTGGACATAGCATATTCTCTCCTTGGTTCTACAGATCCAAAATATGCTTTCTTTAAAGTTTTCTGTATCAATCAGTGTTATGGTTTGTGACTGGGATCTCCCCCACAAAGCCTCATGCAGTCATGATGAGGTTGGCTGTTTGGAGGGAGCTGAATCTTGAGCTTGTTGTTGGCTGGAGTTAAGCTGGTGTGAGTGTTACACCCACCCTAGGGCAGATATCCTGCATACAGTATAAGGGAAAGGAAGAGACTTGTCTACCCGCCTCCCCCTTCCCCTGTCTCTCTCTATCTTCCTCTGTCTCTCTCTCTCCCTATCTCCCTTGTTCCTATTGTTGTCTTCTGCCCACCATGAATTGCAGTTCTCTGTGAAGCCACCCTGACTTGGATCCAGCTGACTATGGACTTAAACCTCTACAAACTGTGAGCTAAATCAACCTTTCCCACTTTAACTTTGGACATCAGGTGTTTTGTCCCAGCAATGAGCAAAGTAACTAAGACCATCAGGATTCAGTCAGAGATGCAGAACCACCATAAATGTGATGTAAGAGATTTATTATAGGAATTAGAAGCACATCTGTGGCGGAGGAGCTGGGAAAATGATGATCTGGAAGGGAAGTTGGAGGTTCAGGAGAGTGACAGTCTACTTACTATGATAAGCTACCCATGTCCAGGAGATTGTGTAAACATGGAAATTATAGCCCCAACCCGCCCTGTGCTGGTTTATAGCCACCTCTAACCATTACAACCTTCAAGTTGTTAAGACTCTACTTTACCTTTGCCTTTGAAATCTAACTTGGAGACCATACCTGGCTGGGATTCCATAGATATAGTTTCAGTTTAACCAAGGAGAGAAAAATCTGACTCTTCACACATTCCAAGGAAGAGGTTTCCTGCTATATGTACCGAGTTTGTGAGTTCCTCCTGCTGCTGTAGCAAATTACCACAATTTAGGGGTTTATAAGCACATAAATTACTATTTTATACATCTGGGGTTCAGAATCTGAATTAGGTCTCAGGGCTAATTCAGTCAGAGATGCAGAACCACCATAAATGTGATGTAAGAGATGTCAAAGCACTATTGTAAAGTCAAAGCACTAGCACTAGTGTTTCTTCGGGAGACTCTTAAGGGAGAACCCACCAGTTATCTTTACAAGCTACTGCAAGACGCTTGTGTTTCTCAGCTTGGGCCATGTCACTCCATGTTCTGTTTCTGTCATTATAGCTTCTTTTTGTGCTTTCCTACAGAACTTCTATGACTGCATTAGTCCCATCTAGATAATCCAGGATAATCTCTCCTTTCTAAGATCATTAATCGTATCTGTGAAGCCCTTTTCTCCCATGGAAGGAAATGTATTCACAGGTTCTTAGAGTTGGATATGGACATCTGTGGGGGCCATTATTCACCCCACCATGCAAGTCATGAGATTCTGATGGTCTATAGTAGGGATTGGCAAAATAATAGCCTGTGAGCTAAATCTGTCCTATGGCCTATTTTTATAAAGTTTTATTGGAAAACAAGATCCATTCATTTACATGTTATCTATGAATATTTTTTGCACTACAATAGCAAAATAGAATAGTTGTGTGTAAGAATGGAATAGTTGTGTATAAGCCTATGATATTTACTATTATCCTTTATTGAAACTTTCCTGACCACTGGTCTGTAGTTCAAAGACTGATTTGTTAATCTATAGTAAGAATTTGTTTGTGCAGCAGGCCCAACAATTTCAGATCTCTACGACAGCGTTTTATCTCCCTATTGTTAAATTGATATGCAATATTAAATCATATAAATTGCAATAAGGTTAACAGCAATGCAGTAAAAATGTTTGTATTATTTGTAAAACAATAGCACAACAGCAGAGAACATATGATCATAGAGGCCACCACCGGACAGTGCCACATTGGCTCTCCCACCAGAGCTAGATGCTCATGACTAAGTGTGAGCTCATCTTTTCCCCGAGACAAAACTGTAGATGCCTTTAGCACACTCACAGAGTCTTTCTTCAGACTCCCTTTTTAATACTGAAAGCCACAACCTTTATCCTTTCTGAGTAAAAAAAAGAATCAATTTAGCTATAGCCACACACTTTTCATCATACCTAGAATGTGAGCACTGCTCTAAGTTCCTCAGCTACTCAAGCAAAAAACCTGTAACTTAGCATCGATTAAAAAGAAAACCTATACAAAAAGCTTATCTCATTTATTTTCAGTTCATTTTGCATAATTTTATTCTCTTAAGTAACCTTATTTTCAAGCTTGATAAATCTCTGAATCTCGTGATGTATCACCTACAGATGAATTTTCCTTGATATGACTTACAGGACATTAGGAGTATTTAGTTCTCAATAATACCTTCACTTGGTTTGCTCCAACTTGGGCAATGTGTATTTTAAAAGATCTCCTCACCCTATAGGAATCAAATTCATTAATGAAATTTCCATGCACAGTTTTAACCTGCTTATGTGATTTACCTCACCAGGCCTTGTGAGGCATAAGTATTTCTTCAGGTTAAACAGTAATTGGTCAATACTAAATTTTTCCTTTAGATTAAAAAACCTTCAAACCATACGGATCCTATCAACTGTCACTAAGACTTTTCATAAAGAAGAACCAAGGTGTATCCTCTAGAATTTCAATAACTTTTGATGGCTATTCAAATGCAAAGTGATGACTTGAATTCTGCCTTATCTTTAATTTTGTTTTATCATCTGTTGCTTAGCAGCATACTGGGAAAAAAGCAAGAATATGGAGTAAACTGCCTGGATTTCAGCTCCACTTCAGTACCACTTCAGCAAACTGTTTAATATTCTGAGCCACACTTTTCTCATCTCTAGAATAGGGATAGTAATAGCTCCTTCCTCAAGTGCAATTTTAAGAGTTAGATGAATTAATATATTGCAAATACTTATAATAGTACCTGAGATTATGTACATTAATTAATTCCTTCATTCATCTAGCAACAAGGTACTTGTAATCATCGCAATAGTTCTGTGAGGTAGATATAATTATCCTTTTTTTTAAAAACAGACAAACTGAGTATCAGATGAGTTAAATAACTTGCTGTATCACAAGCCTAGAAAATTATGGAACTAGAGATAGAATTCAGGTCTGTATGATTATAAAGCCCCAAATTGTGAAGTTACTCACCATGAGCCTTGAATTATTAACCATTTAAGATAAAGCATGCTTTTTTTTTTTTAGCAATTTAGAATCTAGTAGCAATTTAGAATCTAGTAGTCTGTATGACTATAAAGCCCAAAATTGTGAAGTCACTCACCATGAGCCTTGAATTATTAACCATTTAAGATAAAGCATGATTTTTTTTTTTTTGTTAGCAATTTAGAATCTAGTAATTGAGTGAAAACAACATGGAAGTAACTCAGGTAACTGGAGCCCCAGGGAACACATTACTTCAGCAAATTACAGTCTAGTTTTCCCAAGATCTTTGACTATTTGCCTAAACTTTAAAAGTATTATTTAACTGGTATAGAATGCTTTGTAAAGTATATCATTCACTTCTATTTTCTAAAATAGAGTACACTGAATATGATTTAAAGTACGTTAATAACTCAGTCATTTATCATTATGAACCTCATTTTTCTACTGTGTTCGAATATAAGGATATGCTGATGGATTTTTTTTAAGAAGGATATTATTGACTTGTGCTTTCATTCATTGATAAAGTCCTATGCTTGATCTATAAAGTTTTAGATGTCTTTGTCTTTGTTAATATCCACATGTCTGTTTGGACTTTAATTTCCCAGCAATAATAAAATCTCTTTATGAAGTAAAATTGGGCCTTTTAAAACTTACAGTACAATGAGAGTCATCACTAGGCCAGTCTTGGTGGTATTTCAAAATTTAACAATTAGGTAGGCATTTATAGAGAAGCATATGAACTAGGTGATTTTAAGGTAGGTCTTATGAGAAAGAGAAATGGCTGAGACTGGGTACAGTTTGATCCTCGAAAGTTTTGGACTGGTGGGCACAGTGAAGTGAGAGATTAAAGCAAGACTTGGTGATCAAGCTTGTGTTTTTGTTTTGTGTCCATGCTGAGAACAGAACCCAGGGACTTGACTGTACTAGGCAAGTGCTCTACCCCCGAGCTACAGCCTCACCCCAATGTTGGTATCGGCTGGCCCACAGTTACAGTTTATTAGAGTGTGGGTATCCTAGGATAAGAAGCTAAGTTACTTTGACTATTTCCAATATTAAATTAGGCAAGTATATTTGATCCTACAATTGTATGGTAGAAGGACAGAAAAGTATATTGGTTTAGTTGCACTATTGCTTGGTGACCTGGTGCTTTGTGTTATGGAAACTTGGTATCAGAAACTTGGAGTCAACAGAGTCAAAAACCTAACTAGGAATCCAAGAAATTCACTAACAGATATGAGTTTTTGCTTTGGTTTGTGATAACCATTTTAAAAATTGCAAGGTACCTTTTTTCCCTTAATTCCTAGATGACTTCTTAATATCAGGTAGGCAACATTGTCCAATAATTGAGCATCTACTAGGTACTTGTTACTACCTTGAGGGTGGTAAAATTGTAAGTCCTTGTACAGAGTGGATTAAAGAGATTTTTAAACAATTATACAAAGTAGTATTTATGATTTTTCTTCCATAATATTTTATTTACACAGTTTATATTAAGTTTTTTATAATTTTTAATATCATTCCTTTGCAATGATAAAAAATGTATAAAGTGAAGCTATTTGGACACTATTTTATCTATGAAATTTTGAAGGTCTGAAGATTCTGTTACACTTTT
Organism: Chinchilla lanigera; assembly: GCF_000276665.1. Taxonomy (NCBI): domain Eukaryota; kingdom Metazoa; phylum Chordata; class Mammalia; order Rodentia; family Chinchillidae; genus Chinchilla; species Chinchilla lanigera. The sequence continues at coordinate 24,502,231 of NW_004955415.1, forward strand.
TTAAAAAATTAGGTTGTTTTACAGCCCCAGAGCTATTTTCTTGTTAATGTAAATAGGAATTTAGTGTGGATTATAAGAAAGGTGACATTACAGAGCAGGTCTAAAGTATATAATTAGAGTAATGCCTAATTTGAAATGTGCATTGTTTTACATCTGCAATCTATCAACTGGGGAATAGTAAAAACAAGTTAAAGGTTCTAATTGTACAGTAGCTATCAGACTGAAAAAAATGAATTTGACTCTCATTACTTAAAACTTTTAGCTGTTTATAGTAATTTAAACCAGTTGAAAAATGAAAATACATGCTCCCCTAGCAAAAATCCTAAGAATTATGTATGGTCTCTCAAATACAGATCAAACAAGGATTTTGAAATCTCATTAAGCATGGAATTTTCAGTGAGGCAACATAGATATTGTAGACTTGGATTTATTTTGAAATGACAGAAATTCCCTAACAAGATTTGAAACCTGTCTTGGTTACTTCTATCAATGCTTATTTTTCTTTTCATTTTTTTCCAGTTACATATTTAGTACTATAAATTGTTGGCATCTGGCCCAGAAAGAGAGCCCATTTTCAGAAAAAAAAAAAAAATGTTTTTCTTCAAATTTATACACTAAAGAGTAAGTTTAAATTTTATTGTATAGTTAACAGGCTTTATGCAGGTAGAATGTAGAAATCACCATGTGGAGACAAGGATGCCTGTTTTTTTTCTCTTAGCTAATTGTCCTACTCTCAGCTAGAATGTAGGTATTAATATATGTGCACATACACCTTTTACTAAATATAAGGGACAAAGAGCAAACATTCCCTCACAGCTGAACCTTTCTTAGGATGTCCATATTTGTCAAACACCAGATGAGACAGGCAGTGATCTAATTTATATTATGTGGCGTGAATTTTAATAAAGCCTATTTAGTCACACAGATGCCCAAATGAGAGACAAATTGGAGCCTCAGGGGGCGAACAGAGGTGACTCCACTCCACTGATTTATGAGCATGGAGTCCTGGAACTGATTTCAACAACATACAAACAACACTTACTGAGCATCTAAGTGCAGGGCACCAAGGCTGGGCACTGTGAATACAGAAGTAAAAGGCTCTCATTTTGACATTTTCATATAATTAAAAAGAAAGGTAAGTAAACAGTGATAAGTGATAGAAGTGGAAAATGTTGATTACTGCCAAAATGTAGCTTTCCAAAAAGTTAAACCTAAGATTTACACACAATATGAAATGAACATGTGCCAAAGTCTTTTTTTTTTTCAGGCCATTGATAAATGAGAAAACCAGTGAAATGATGGAATAAGTTCAAAACTACTTGAGGAGCTAAGGCAACTTGACAAAGGAATATTAAAATAAAATTTCTTGTTTTTTTACAGAAAAAATTTCCTTTTATTCCTCTCTTCCAGACTGAAAATAATTGATAGTTTTGTTTTTCTGTTTTTCTTATTTTAAAGAAAATTTTAAAAACAAAGAACAATAGCAAAATGCCAAAAACGGGGGCTGGGGATTTAGCTCAGCTCAGCGGCACAGCACCTGCCTGGCAAACGCAAGGTTGTGAGTTCAATTCCTGGTACCGGGAAAAAAAAACAACAACAACAAAAAAAAAAAACCCAAAAAAACCCAAAATGCTAAAAACACAGGTAAAAACAAAACAAAGCAAAAACAATAAGAATGATACAGCGTTTCAGAACAAAATGATAATTGATTAACAGTGATTGTTATATTATACATTTTTATCTTCATCGAGGTTGGTCAGATTACCAGATGTAAGAATGCAAGATTAGTCAAACCATTAAGAAATGCTAATGGCAAATAAATATATGAAAGAATATTCAACATCATTGGTCATTCAAGAAATGTAAATTAAAACAACACTGAAATTCCATCTCACCCCAGCAAGAATGGCTATCATTAAGAAACCAACCAATAACAAATGCTGGAGAGGCTGTGGGGAAAAAGGAACACTTCTCCACTTTTGGTGGGAGTGTAGATTGGTGAAACCACAGTGGAAATCAGTGTGGAGATTCCTCACAAAACTAGGATTGGAAGTCCCACTTAACCCAGATATTCCCCTTCTGGGTATTTTCCCAGAAGAATTAAAAACATCACACCACAGCAATATATGTGCACCCATGTTTATAGCAGCACAATTTGTTTTAACTAAATCTTGGAAACAAGCCAAATGCCCATCCACTAAGGAATGGATAAAAAAGATGTGGTATTTTTATACAATGGAGTATTACTCAGCTATAAAAAAAAGATACACATGAGGCTTTTTTAGGTAAATGGATGCAACTAGAGACCATACTCATAAGTGAAATAAATAGGAGCCACATGTGTAGACATTGTGTTGTCTCCCTAGTATAAGAATATGAAAGAGTAAGTGGAACCCAAAATATACAATAGATGTGGGGAAAGGGAAAGAAATCACTCAAAAGAGGAAAATAAAATTTCTTAATAAGAAAATGGTTTATGTCCTACAGGACAAAAAGGCTTAACTCTTAGAATTATCATTTCTCATGAATAATTATTTATGTTTCTCTTGAATGAAAAATCTACAAACAGACACCAAAGTTTGAATCTATTATGAGTAGTAAACAACGAACTGCACAAAGCACATTCCTATGTATGGTTCTTTGATCCCATATGATATTGTCCTGCTCATTTTTTGTTTGTTTTACCTTTAAATTTGGGGAAAAAATTTGAGTCAAATACAGGAAGAGTAGTGCTATAGTTTGGATCATAACTGGAATACTGAGAATCCAAGTCAAGTAAAGTTAGGAAGAGGAACATGTGAGGCAGCCCTTCCATAAATGATAAGAAAATATCATAAGATAAAGGGTTGGGGGGGTACAAAGGAATAGGTAGAATAAAAGGAAAAAATAGTGTTTTATTTTGAAAGGAGGACTTAGAAGCTGCTTTGCTAGCAATCACTAACTATTTATTTGGCCTTGCAGATGCAAGATAAAAGGCATCTAAAAACTTGCCATCTCTGCCACCATTTTGCATCTGTGTCTTTTGCTGAGTCATTATCTTCTGAATTCACCTCAGATTCCACCAGCAAAAGGTCTGATGGATAAACATGTTGTGACAAGTTCAAATTATAACAAGGGGCTGGGAAACAGAGGTAATGGGGGTGGAAATGATGAAATTATGTTATCTGAGTGTTTAAAAATGCCCACATGAAATCAGTTAATGTGTATAACTAACATGCACTAAGAAAAGATGAAGGAAAAAAGTCAAAGCTAGCCACAGGTTATTAAAACTGTTAGTGCCTTGGTGACCATACTGTACCGCTCCACACACACACATACACAGGAGCAAAGCTGAACCCAGACAGCTTTAGGAGCCTGGGTGACTCTACCCCAGCCTCCCACACCATCACAGGAGCCACACTGAGCACCAGGGAGCTTTGGGAGCCTTGACTTGCCACTCCCACAACATGGGGAGTGAGACTGGGCCCCTGGGAACTTCCGGATCTTCTAAAATGACAAAACAAAGAAGAAAACTCCTCAAACTTTTTAATGAAATTGAAAGAGAAGCAATTCTCTCTAACTCATTCCTGGAGACAAGTATTAAACTGATACCAAAACCAGAGAAAAATCAAACAAAAAAAAGAAATATAGGCCAATCTTCCTAGTGAACATAGATGCAAAAATCCTCAGTAAGATACTGTCAAACAGAATGAAGCAAATCATCAAGAAGATTATACATCATGACCAAGTGGGATTCATCCCAGGGATGCAGGGATGGTATAATATACACAAATCAATTAATGTGACACACTGTATCAATACAGCCAAAGACAAAAATCACATGATCATCTCAATAGATTCAGAAAAAGCTTTTGATAAAATCCAACACTCATTCATGATAAAAACCATATAGAAAACAGGAATAGATAGTCTTTACCTCAATCCGGTCAAAGCCATCTGTGACAAAACAACAGTCAGCATCTATAACAAATCAACAGCCAACATTATACTTAGTGGACAAAAACTGAAAGCTTTCACTTTAAAATTGGGAACAAGACAATGATGTGCCCTGTCACCACTCCTATTCAATATAGTTCTAGAAATATTAGACAGAGCAATTAGACAAGAGAGAGAAATAAAAGGTATAAGAATAGGAAACAAATAAGTTAAATTATCATTATTTGCCGATGACATGATACTCTACATAGGACACCCCAAAAACTCCACCAAAAGGCTTGTAGATTTAATAACCAAATTCAGTAGCATAGCTGGATACAAAGTCAACACTCAAAAATCAATAGCATTCCTTTACACAATCAACAAACACACTGAGAAAGAAATTAGGGAAACAACAGCTTTCATAATAGCATCTAAAAAATTAAATACTTAGGAATCAATTTAACAAAGGAAGTAAAAGATCTGTACAGTGAAAATTACATTTCTTTAAAAAGAGAGATCAAGGATGATTTCAAGAAATGGAATGATATTTCTTACTCATGGATAGGAAGAACCAACATTGTGAAAATGGACATACTCCCAAAATTGTTGAACCCATTCAATGCAATCCCAATGAAAATTCCATTAGTATACCTCACAGATCTAAAGAAAACATTCCTAAAATTCATCTGGAACCAGAAGAGGCTTAGAATAGGAAAAGCAATCCTGGGCAACAAAGGTAAGGCAGGAGGCATCACAATCTCAGAGCTGAAATTATACTACAAAGCAACTGTGATAAAATCATCATGGTATTGACAAAAAAAACAGACCTGAAGATCAATGGAACAGATTAAAAGGTGCAGACACAATTACAAACACATTTAGCCACCTTATCTTTGACAAAGGGGCCAAACATGTTCACTGGAAGAAAGATAGCTTCTTTAATAAATGATGTTGGAAAAACTGGCATTACACATGCCAAAGACTAAAACTAGACCCAAATCTATCACTGTGCACTAAAGTAAAGTCAAAATGGATCGAAAATTGAAATATTAAAACAGAAACACTAGGGGCTGGGAATATAGCTCAGAGGCACAAGCACCTTTCTGTCAAGCTCAAGGTTCTGAGCTCGATTCCTGGTACCAAAAAACAAAACAAAATAACCCTCCAAAACAGAAACACTAAATCAGCAAGTAGGTAGAAATCTTAAAGACATAGGGTTAGGCAGAGAGTTCATGAACAAAAACCAAACTGCCTGGGAAATACTTCAAAGAATCAACATCTAGGATCTCATCACTGAAAAGTTTTTGCACATCAAAAGAAATCACCAACAGAATAAAAAGAAAACCCAAGAACTGGGAAAAATTTTAGCCAACTGTCTCTCAAACAAAGGACTTCTATCTAGAACATATAAAGAATTAAAAAAAAAATCAGACCTCCAAAATTCAAAGACCCAACTCAAAAATGTGCATCTGAGATGAATACACATTTCTCAGATGAAGAAATACAAATGGCAAATAAATATATGAAAAAATGTTTAATATCATTGGTCATTTGAGAAATGCAAATTAAACAATACTGAGATTCCATCTCACCCCAGCAAGCATGGCTATCATAAAGAAATCAACCAGTAACAAATGCTGGAGAAGCTGTGGGGAAAAAGGAGCACTTGTCCACTGCTACTGGGAGTGTAGACTGGTACAACCAATATGGAAATCAGTGTGGAGATTCCTTACAAAGCTAAGATTAGAGGTTCCACCTAACCCAGGTATTACCCTTCTGGGTATTTTCCCAGAAGAATTAAAAACATCATACCACGGTGACATACGCACTCCTATGTTTTTAGCAGCACAATTTGTCATAGCTAAATCTTGGAAATAAGTCAAATACCCATCAAGTGAGGAACGGATAAAAAAGATGTGGTATTTTTATACAATGGAGTATTACCATATGCAACTAGAGACCATACTCATAAGGGAAATAAGTTCGACCCACATGTGTGAACATTGTATTGTCTCTCTAGTGTAAGAACCTGAAAGAGTAAATAAAACTCAAAAGATACAATAGATATTGTGAAAGGGAAAGAAATTGCCCAAAGACAAGGAATAACTGGGATGAGGAAAAGAAAAAAAAAGGAAAGAAAGAAGGAAGGACAGGAAAATATATATATTTATAGAAAGATAGCTGGGATAATGTACTGCTGATGTCCACTGGTTTATTGAAAGGAACAGTTACTGCTTAAATTTTTGTTGACCAATTTTGCATGCTTATATGTCTGAACAACTAGCTTGAAGACAACAATATGCCATATAACAACAATTGGTGAATTCCTACCATATTGTTTAGTGAAGCTCTCTATTATTTCTAATTTTTTTTATTATTTTTTATTCTCTTTAATGGTTTGGTCAATCCTGCATTCTTACATCTGGTAATGTGAATAACTTTGTTGAGGATAATATGTAATATAATAACCACTGTTCATTCCTATCATTTTGTTTTGAAACCCTGTATCATTTTTATTGTTTTTGTGTTGCTTTGTTCTTGCCTATGTTGTTGTTATTTTGTTTTTTTTTTTTACTCTTCTTAAAATAAAAAACCCTGTTTTTATCACCAAAAAAGGCCTACCCAGTTATCTTAAGAAATCAGATCAACATTTGACAAAGGCTGATTAAGCAAACATGTTCCAAGCCCCTACTCTGTTCCTATCACATTTAAACATGAAGCTCTGCTCAGTGTCCCTGAAGAGGGCTGATGATATTACAAGTGCCCTTGTCTTACACAGCTGTACTGACTAAACTTTCTCCTCTATTATTCACCATTACTTTCCCTGTTTGGCTATTGGTGCAAGTGGCTGTACCTGATTTGTTGAAGACCCCAGAGTTGAATCTCTGGCTAGGACTTCAGTACTTCATGAGGAGTTATAAATTTACTTTGGTGACAGATAAATGACTGTTTCAGGGCCAATTTAGGTGAGATTTACTTAGTGTTTTGTCACATTTGTGGTTATGGATTTTAAAGAGTCAGAACAATCAAACTCTCCATGCTTGTAAGGAGTTTCAGATCAATTGTTTTTAAAGTCATAAATTCATATGTCAGAAAACCTAATTCTTTCCAAAGAAAATACCAAGGACAATGAAAATAGAAGATGGTAGAAATAGAGATAATTTAGGATCCACCCAGGTATCAAACCTGAGCAGTGCCTCTAATTACTAACCATACCACTGAATTTTCTACTGGCAACCCCTTAGGTTTTCTTTTCTTTCCTTTTTCTTTTCTTTTCTTTTCTTTTCTTTTCTTTTCTTTTCTTTTCTTTTCTTTTCTTTTCTTTTCTCTTCTTTTCTTTTCTTTTCTTTTCTTTTTTTCTTTTCTTTTCCTTTCTTTTCTTTTCTTTTCTTTTCTTTTCCCTCCCTCCCACCTTCTTTTCTCCTTCCCTCTCTTCCCTCTTTCCTTCCTTCCTTCCTTCCTTTCTCTCTGTCTCTCTGTCTGTCTCTCTCTGTCTTGTTCTCCTCCCTTTATCCCTTTCTTCTCTTGTCCCTGATGTGTAATGAAATGGGAGTAATCACAATGTATTTCTCACTAGCAAAGCTGGGTGCATGTGAAAGAAGAAATACCTAAGTTTAGCTTTTCATTTTAGACTGTAAGCATGGGATGGGATGGAATGGAAAGAAATGAAACAGAGTGAAATTGAATCTCTTCCGAAACACTTTTTTTTTTTTTGGTGTAAAGTAGCTCAGTAATAGTAATATAATAGTACAATTGGGACTATGAAACCACTCCAGTCCACTCATCTTAACCTGGGCAACTCCTTGAGGACAATCCCTGGACCTCTGTCCTTAGGTCTATTGGCCAATGCTGAGATTAAAATGACAAAGACACCTGGAAAATTCTGAAATCCCAAACCAGGACACATGTGGGCCAAACCAGCTGGCATGACCTACAATAGCCTTTCTTTGCTTAGAGCTTTCTAAAGTTCATACATATGGAGTGCATCTCATCCATCCAATTATGAAAGAGTAAAATATGGGAAAGGATATTTGCACTACATACCACTGACATGACTCAGTACCCTGTCAGTCACATAGTCAATCATGCTCTGAAAGAACCAATGGAAAATGACCTAGACCCAGCAACACTCTAAATTCTTTAACCTAATTCCATTGAGTATTTGTGCCATTTTCCTTTCACCAGCATGAGCCTGCTCACTCTGAGGATACCTTTGACTTTTAAAGATCATTAAACTTTACTGCTTTTTCTTTACCAGCTGATTCTTTGTCCATAGTAAACAAGAACCTGGAAACCTGAAACAGGACCCCATTACCCACCATAACACTAGTGCTCTTCCCACCATCTGCCAGACCCTGGGTTCTCTCATTAGCATTGAAACAAACCAAAAAGGTATTATTTATCTCCACTTTTTCTTCAATATTAATTCATTTTCATAAGACAAGTCACTTCCAGAAATGTTTATTTATTTAATATTTGTAGGTATCAGAGCTTTCCAATAGGCATTAAAATATATGCCATTGAGGTTATTTTGAAATTTTTGTTATTATTTCCAAGGAGGTGGTAAAACTGGACTGTACCACAAACCACTGACTTGCTATATGAATTGCCAAGAGTAGAATTTTGTAGGTCCAGCTTAAGGCAGCACATAACCAGGAGAGCTCTAAATATAGAATGTGTGGTGCTGCTCTAGTAATCAGTTATATTCTGCATTTATTTCAGCCATTAGCTTGAGTGTTGGCAATTGATCATTGGAATTACGGTATTTAGCATTGATCTTGCAGAAGGCCAGTTTGGTGTTCACATAAAACAAGTCCAGTGTTTCACTGTGGATGTGATCTTCTAGAATTAATTACAGAAAAATCCAAAAGGGTCACTCTAGGATTTAATGCTATTGATAATATTTGTTTAACCCAAAATATGATGACTGTTTATTTTATTTATTTCTAATTGGGCAGTTTAACATTTTGTCAACAAATAGAATTAATATACAGGTTAAGTGTAGTTGGCTTACTTTAATAGAGAGGCGGAATTCTTTCAATACGGATGCATGGACTTTTTCTAACTCCGAGGGAAAAAAGGCTTTCCTGAACAACTCTTATTGCTCTTTCCTGATTTCTCTTTTTAGGTGACTTAAGCATTTTGGGTCTTTTTACACGAACAGCAGGAGTTCTGCTTTTGGAAGAAACTATCTTCTGAAAGAAATGGCTTCTATTTGCCTGGAACAATTAGCTATAATTAGTATGCAAGTTTTAATGATATTGTATTGTGAGGCTGATTAGGTCTGTGAGATTGGGGATGCAAGTCACTTCTATTGTTTATTGTATGCAAATCTAGCCACTTAGCTTTAATTAGACATTGAAACCCAGAACAATTATCAATAATTGTTTCAGTATTAATGAGCACTGTGAACTGCCAATCATGACTTTTTAAATGGCAAAGACTTATAAGCAATTGATTTGGCATCCAAAAGGAGGAGAGTCTTTGAGCCCATATTCTGTACAATAAAGTCAGATAGACTAATCTGGTTGACAAGGTTTCTGTAAGGGTCTTTCTAGTTTCTCTTTGGTGCCTTCTGCTTGGTAAAACTTAGTGGAAGATGGCATTAAATCAAAAAGAAGTTCAGAATAAATTCTAGCATTTTGAGAAGATCCAGAAGGTGCACTATTTTCATTTAGGTATTTGATGGTGCATAATCTGGTGGGATTCTGAAGCACCAGGTTGTGTTTCCACCTGTTATTAATACACATCATATTATAGATATAACAAGTGAAAATTATGAAGTGAAGTAACAATGGCAGTAACTGAAGAATTTTAAAATAGTTTATGTAGTCTTTCTTGCTTATTGAATCACAAGAAAAAAGTGCCCCACAATGGATATTTACTTGATGACCTGAAAACTCCTGTAACTAAGAAAAGGGTTCTATTTTGCTAGCATTTGATAAAGCCAATGACTGAAGAGATAGAGTAAATAGAGATAAAAGAGCTTTATTCAATGGGCAAAGAATGGAGAGGCAGGAACCTGTGCTTGCAAAGCAACCTTCCAACCAAGGAGTTGAAGAATTACAGATATAGGATAGCAATAATGAGGGGGAGAGATAATAAAGGATAATAAATGGGAGAAATATTCATGTCTTTTCTGGGAATAGGCAGAGATCTTCTAAAAACTTGGGTGCCATCCCTTTTTGCTCTTTTCATGGTCTGTAATTTTCAGTCATGGCAACTGGTTGGTTTTCTAGTCCAAAGGTTAAGGCTGCCAAGGAGACAGAAGCAATATGGAAACAGAGATATCAAGCCTTTTTATTTCTGTGAGTCACCACATTGGACATCTGAAAGACAAGTGAAGTCAGTATTTTCAGCAAAAGCAGCCTTTAAGCCTCTGAAAAGTAGCCCAGGTAATTGTTGTCACTGTCACTCACATAGCAGGGGTGTTATCTACAGCAAAGGTAGTGGGAGATTTATAATATATTACCTACCTGCGTGACCTCTGAAATTAGTGAATTTTAAGGCAACTAAGAGTGAGTGAAGCAACAGGGTTTACTTAGCTATTTTTTTTTTCCCTTCCTAACACCCTCTTCTCATTAATATCTGGCCCCAGTTTTCTCATTCTGTTTTCTTTTACCTGTCCTAAGGAGATCTTAGAATCACATTTACACTGTCCACCAAGAGTAAAATCAACCTAGTTGAGAATGAAGACAAATACATTTATTTAGGGCTAAATAGTGTTGTAATTCAGGAAAATACAGATTCAAGCAGTCTCAAAAATATTCTCCAAGGTATTATAAAATGGTGGCTGTATTTGTATCTTCAAACTGCAGTGGGTATTGGTAATTACATCATTTCTTAGTTAGGAATTATTGATAGTACTGGAAAAAGGTATGCTGGCTTATTGATAAGAAAGGATTGAGCACAATCTCTTGCTCTGGAAGTTTAGAAGGGGTCAGTTGCACAGAAGGTCAGCAGAGGTCAACAAAAACTGTTTCTTAAGACGTCATCGTGGTGGTAGGTGCTGTCTGCAGCCTGGCACAGAGGTTCAGTTGTGACCTGCTTTAGCATCACTGTCATTTTCCATGTTAAGTGCCCTGAATGAATGCTACTCCATTCAATAGCAGTGCTGGATGAGGAGTGACTTGCTTCCATTCACTTTCCAGGGCTATTTGTAAGTTACTTCAAAATAGGACCCTAAAAAGAAAAATGCATTTCCCAAAGGAAAGTATGGCAAGTTTCAGCCTTTGAATGTGGACATTTGGGGTTGGATCTCCCTTGGGTTCCTCAAAGTCAGCTGCAGTTACCCATCCTACATTGCACAAGCAACAAATGGCTCTTTTTTGTTTTTTGTTTTTTGTTTTTTTGTTTTTTTTTCCGCTACCGGGAATTGAACTCACAACCTTGCGCTTGCCACTGAGCTAAATCCCTAGCCCCTAAGTGGCTCTTTTTTGGAGGGGCAATTTAGGCTTTTTTTCCCATATGTTTAGATAAAGGTTTTATGTTGCGACAATTTTTTTCTACATAACTTTAGTTGAATGCAGAAATAAAGTTTGTATCTTAACAGCAGACCTAAAAAGGGACAAATTAAAAGAGTATTCCAGTAAAATTTGTATTTCCTGCAAATATGCCAACTGTACTTTTCCTTCATGTGCATTCCTATTTCTTCCTTTACTTTCTTTTCTTTTTACTTTCACACTTTTTCTGAACTTTCTCTCACTGAAAAGAAAATAAACTCCTATAACCATTTGCACAGACGTTGCTCTGTTTTGAATTAGGTTGGTATGTTAACACAAAGAAAAATGTTATTAGCTACCATTGTTCCAAAGGTTGATTCTGATTTCTTTAACTTCTGTTGTGTCTGGATTTCTTTTCCTGTATTTCAAAAAATGACCCTCAATAGCCTAATAAATCAGCTAATAAGATGTTTTAGCATCTGCTAACATTCTCTGAGTGTGTTACTTGCATGTTCAAAGGCTTTGTTAGTGAGAATAATGGAAGAAAATAATAGGGTAATACTATCAGGTTTCAAAATACTGCATAACATCAGTCTTTACTTTAAGACTTTAATTGTGAATACAGGCATCCTTCACCCAGATGGTGGCAGATTGGAAAATGTGGGGTTTTTTTTCAAATGTCCCTAATAAACTTAAAAAATTTTCATATACCAGAATTGCAAACAATAACAAGCACAACACTAAATGGTCATTTGAAAACTTTTGTTGTTATAAGCAATGTTTTGTAACTAACTGCATAGGGAGAGAAAAGATACAAGTTTTCCTCCTCATATTTTGAAGTCAGTGCAGACTAGCACAGTCCCTCACTTAAATATGGCCTAGGCCATAGTTGCTTCCAAAACATTTCAATTGTAAGTAATGAACTTTTTGAGTACTGTTTCTGCTACATTCATTGTACTGATGATGCAAATGGCTCTGCCTGGTGCTTTGACAGAAGAGTGATCACCTCGTTAGAAAAGAGAGGTTGAGACTCACAGTAAGCAGTGTTATCAGGCCTCAGCCAGAATCCCAGTGGACATCTTCTTTTGCTTGGTGAGCAGCTCTTACCTCTTAAATATTCTCCTTATTTCCATTTCTCTTCCTCTCCAAACCATTTTCTCAACCACCACCTTCTAAATTTCACTTCTTGGGGCTTGGGATATAATTCAGTGGCATAGTCATGTATTCAATTCCCAATACATCCCCTGCCAAAATCACTTCTGCTGGGCAAGGTGGTGCATGCCTATAATCCCAGCACTTGGGAGACTGAGGCAGGAGGATTGCTTTGAGTTTGAGGCCAGCCTGGGCTACAAAGTGAATTCAAGGCCAGCCTGGACTACTTAGAGAAGCCCTGTCTCAGACCAAAAAAAAAAAAAATTGATTCCATGTCACTTTCTTGCTTAACTCTCTTCAGTGGATCTCCATTATCCCTAGAACAAAATCTAAATCCTAAAGGTAGTTTTCAAGGCCTTCCAGAAATCTTTTGTCTCAGTTATTCCAGTGGCACTGTCTCCCATCACTGTCTTTCCAAAACTGGAAGGAAGTCAACCAAACATCCTGAGCATAAGCCCTGTGTTGGTTTGACAGTTTTTTGCAAGAGGAACAATATAATATAGGACACATATTTTAGAAGATTATTTATAGTAATCATCCAAAGAATGATATACAAGAGAGTACAGGAAGTCTGTCCATGCACTAAGATCAAGGAGTCTAGCCAGAGGCCTGGATCCCATGGCAATGTCCTGCCTAAGTTCAGCTGAAGACCTAGAGCTCATAACAATGCCTCCCATGAGTCCAACCGGAGGCCCAGAACTCATAACAATATTTCATGCAGGCCTGTTTCATGGATCTGCACTGGAAAGGCCCAAAGGTCAGTGGTGGGATCTAGGAAGTCTGTGCCAGCAGGATGAAGGAGCTGTGCCAGCAGGCTGAGGAATCTACATTGGAACCAGAAAGCGATGGGCAAAGTAAGAACTAGAGCTCCCCTGAAAAGTATCACAGCCATCCTCAGTAGCAGCGAGGTCCTGAGCTCCTCCACTGGTGAAGACAACTGAGTTTCCATCAGGAAAGCCAATGTAACAAGCTTCTTCAGGAGACTGGCAGTGTACCATCTTCCCCTCTGGAGCCAGGAAGTGATGCTCAGAGTGAGGACCAGAGCTCCTCCAAAGTGAACCAAAGCTATTCTCAGTGCCAACAAGGCCCTCAACTCCTTGGAGGATGAAAACAGCCAAGTACCTCAGGAAATCCAGCATGACAAGCTCCTCCAACAGAACCAAGAACTCCTTATAGCTTCTACCAGCTCCCAACAGTCTTTCTCAGCTCACAACAGCCTCACTTCTCCAGTTCTGCCTCTTATGCTGTTGGCAACAATCCTCAGGTGGGCCTTCCACACCCAGCACCATGCTTACTCAGTTCAGCTGGGTTTTACAAGTTGACCACCAGTTGTCAATCTACTACAAGCCCCCATTCTTGTTATCGGGTAGCTTGCTTCTAAAAAGTGGCTCACCAACTAAATGTTACCAGGATCAGGGTGGTTGGCTCTCCTGGAGTTGGATTTCAAGTTCTCCTCATCAACAAACAATTGAATGAAATGAGCAAAAGGAAGTGCAAAGTTTATTTGAGAAAGTGAAAGTGAAGAGTGGGAGAGAATCTGGCTTTGCAGAGTGAGCATGTGAGGAGTAAATAGAGAAAGAGAGTAAGCACAAAGATGAAAGTACATGCTGCATCTGGGAAACACAGCATGACGTATGGTGAAAAGTTAGGATAGCAAGCTCTTCATGGCTCACCTCTCTTTTTATGTGGTACAAATCTCTAGGGAACCTATGAGAACTTATACATATGAGTCCTGAGTGGGGCTGCTGGGATCTGATCCAGGTCATCTCATTGAAAGCCTGCTTGAGTTCTACAGAAAAGTCCATGTGCAAGGCTTTGGGAACTGTTCTGTTCATGTATCTGAGATCTTGTTGTTAACAGGTTACACTTCTCCAGCCAGCTTTTGCCATGCCCTAATCTCCTATCTGATTCTGGAAGGCATGGAATGCCCAGTGGAGCCTCTAGAATGCTCACAGGTTTTAGTCTGGAGAGAGAAGCACAGTTCTTGTGGCTTAGCAGCCATTGTTCTAAGTCTGGAGAGAGAAGCACAGTTCTTGTGGCTTAGCAGCCATTGTTCTAAGTCTGTATTAAACAGGAGGAGTAGACACAGCCAGGGGATAAGCCAGAGCATGTGGAAGAAAGGAATAGCTGTGAGACAAGAATACGTAGGAGCTACAGAGGAAATCTATGTACCCTTCTGAGTCCCTTACAAGTCTGCCTTTAAAACTGTCATTCAATCGTCTCCCCACTGCAAGCCCACTCTGACCTAGCTAACCCCTGATATAGTTGCTACAAAGATCATGGCTAGGAGCTGGGGATTTAGCTCAGCGGCAAAGTGCCTGCCTGGCAAGCGCAAGGTCATGAGTTCGATTCCTGGTACTGGAAGAAAAACAAACAAACAAACAAAAAAACAAAGCTTCCATAAACCTTCCTTAGGTGATAGCAGAGCTCACCTCTTCACTCCCAGCCAAGGTTCCCTAGAGGTCTGCGCTCACATATGGAAGGGTACTCATCACAGGAATTGCAATTTGCTCTTCCCTTCTCCACTTTCTGTACTATACTGCTGAGTTTCTGGAAGGCAGGGACACAGTGCCCTGGCACTCTTTTTGTCCTCAACTTGGCAGGGTGCCTGGAACCAAACAGGTCTCAAAATCTTTTATCCATACATGGAATGAACAAAGGATGGTGTCAGACATTCACTTAGGAAGTCCCAGCGGCTGATCCAAACCTGAGGCAGAAATACTTTCCTCTCCTTCCTCACACCCTCCCCCTCAACGGATCTTTAGGCTTTTCTCATGCAGATTGGGAGATAAACAGAAAAAGTAAAGATTTCTCCCAGTAGGTGTGGCATTAGGGAGGAGGCCATAACAGTGTTCTGTATCTTCAAGAAAGGCAAAGAGAAGCAGAGCTTTAAAGAGAAAAAGCAGAGTTTAAATTTAGTTACATTTGATTTGCTTTGTTTCATTTGGAAGTATCCCAGAGCTGTGTTAGGATTTTAGAGATTTATAGCAGAGAAAAGAGGAATGGAATATAAGATGATGGTTGAAACTGATGATCTTGATACTATCTCTTAAGAAATCTCATTTAAAAATTGGAACACCTCCAAATTTAAATTTTATTAAAAAATAAGTTGTAGTTCTCTTCCTTCTTTCTCTGTCTCTTCCTTCCCTTGTTACTGACTTTTAATTGTGTTACTTTGCATAAGTATAGAGAAAAGACAATAAGAACATAGGTTTCTTAAGAGTTATGAATAAATCAGAGAAGTAATGAACAAATGAATGAGTAATGATGCACATCTCTGAGTTGGGGCCAAGATAGCAGCTGGAATGTCTACCCATGACCTCCATTGGCAGGAAAAATGCCCTCCCTCCAGATCCAGGAAACAAAAGGAAGCAACCATAATAAAATTGACTTTATTTTCTTTTTTCTTTTTGTCTGTTCAGAACAGACATGCCAGCTGAATTAGCCCTCTTAAAATTCCAGAGTCACAAGATTTCCATGAGACTCTTCTGAATAGATGGCAAAATTTTCAACAACATTCATTCTAAATCCTCTGGACCGAGTGTCTGGTTCAGATGGTGATATAGGGGAAAGAAACTCCCAACCTGCTAGATATCTGTACAAGTTAATGTTCTCTAAATCACAGAATGAATTTTAGGAACAACGGAGATTAAGAGCAGTATATATTAATTGGGGGGAAAAAAGCTTGTGTCTGAGAGAGAGACAGAAGGGTTTGCCAAGGAATCTGCCTTTTTAAGGGATTTTTATGGAGCAAATCCATGATATGAGGCGGGTTCAAGGTGGGAAACATGAGAAATCACAAAGTGGGCATGAGGTGGGACAAAACTATGGTCACCCAATAAGATTAGATGTGTAATTGCTCAGGTAAAATTGATTAAATTGGGATCAAATGGAGAAGCGAGTCATGTAGCAAGTGGGCATGAATACAGAACAGGGGCTTTTCTTGTAGCAGGTTGAGTTAGGGACTCTTCCCGGCTTTTTCAAGGTGATAGAGGCCAATTGAGAATATCAGTCCCTGATGTCTATCCCTAGGGAGGTATGTGGGTGCATTTGTTTTATATTTTTTCTTGAGGGTGGGCTTACAACTGGAGGTGCCTGTCTCTCCCACAGTCACAAGGTATCTTATCTTCCACACTGGCTCCTTTGAGGGCCTAGCCATATTTAACTGCCGACAATATTTCTGTCTAATTCAGTTGCCTACAACAATAGGAGCTTGTTATATATCTTTAAATTATTTTTGGTGGACTGTTTTCTCCATTCTCCGTGGGTCAAACATAAAGTCACAGTTAGTTAAAAGATGTTCAGTGTTGTATTCTTCCTGGAGGATACAGGATACATGATCATGACCCCTACTCACACAGACTGTCCAGCCATGTGCACATGCTCAGTCCAGCCAGTCCAAGGGGGCTCAGGCTGCTTTCTCTTCCTACACTTGAGCAAGACTCCCTGGAGGTGACCCCATCTCATCTCTCCTGGTCTTCTATTTCCCTATTCCTTAGCTGCCAGCACCCACTCCTTCGCTCCCTTGACGCAGTCCTCTCACTGTGGCTGCTTTATGACTAAGAAACATACTATTTTTAACTGAGAAACAAAAATTTCAGATACACAGGAAGGCAAAGTGGCTAACTACTGATAAATGCTGTTTGGCCATTAAGGGAATTCTTTCAAGTAAGATTATAGCTAAGAATGGATAATCAGGGAAAAGATGATTATCTGTTGTGTAAATTGTCCCCAGTGGAAATTTATTTATATGCTCTGGGGCCACCTTGCTCCCCTGTAAGATTTGCTGCAGGAGCTCTGATTATGATTACTGTATTTGTGATGCACCTTCATCGTCTTAGGAAGGTAGACCCTAAAGGGATTTGTGAGGAAGGCAAGTTCTGGTTCAAATGCACCTGTCTTCTCAATAATTCTTGTTTTTAGTTAATGTTCCTGAAACTTCCCTGTCCTACACTTTTCTACTCCCTGCCTTGCTAACAAGGTTTCCATTTACCCCTTTAATCAATTAATTAATTCAATATTTATTTGGCACCTATTAAGCCCCCTGTGAGATAATAACACCTTAAGCTGTAATCTCATTTAGGAGAATTTGCATTTATTAAGACTCTGGAAGGTTTAAATGCTTTTAAGTCTCAAAAGAAATAAATTTCCAATGGTTAGAGGCCCACCAGTTAGGAGCCACCCAAGTACAACTATGAAATAGATCATCAGCACATAGAGCTCCCGAGGAAGAAGATTTCCTGAAAGTTAATAAAGCTTCAGCTCTAGGGTTTCACACTCTCATACATCAATTTGTGTGTCTTATTTTTTTGGTAAGCAGGACTTACAAAATTATTATTATTATTACTATTTTTATTTTTAGGACTTACAAAATTATATTAAGCCCCACAAAATTTAGATCTCAAATGACTAATTTCTGTCTCTGTCCATTTGGCTATTAAAACAGAATACTATTAACTAGATGCTTATAAACAGCAGAAATTTACTTCTCATAGTCCTGGAGATGAGATCCGAAAGCAAGGTGACAGTAGATTTGGCATATTGTGAAGAACTACTGTTTGGATCCAAGAAGTTATTTTGTTTCTGTGTCCATACCTGGTAGAAGGGACAATGGAGCTCTCTGGAGTCTCTTTAATAAGAGTATTAGCTGAATTTATAAGGGCTCCAACTCTTCACCTAATAGTCTCTCAGAACCCCCACCTTCTAATGCTATCACCTTGATATTTAGGTTTCCACATATTAATTTAGGGGTGACACAATCCTTCAGACTGTTGCAAGCCCCAACCCCCCTCAAAACAACAGAGAACCTGGATGAGGTCAAAAGCCATGTCTGTCCTATGTTCCAATTTCTAAAATAGCACTGGCATATAAGAGTTCAACAAATATTTACTGGGTGCTGAACAAATGTACCATGCCTATAATGTGCCTAGCTCTTTTCCTGGCATGTAGTATGGGTTCAATAAATATTTGTTGAAGGAATGATTAATTTGATGCAAGAATGAATAAACATGAAAATAAGTGAATCCAAAACTTCTGCAGAACACAATAGTCTATCTGCCTCCCCTTTTCTCCTTCATGTATGAACCCCAAGACCAACAACAGCCCAGCATGAGTGAGCACATCCAGGAGCAGCTAAAAAACCATGCTATACTACGTGTGGTTGAGAAGGAAGCTTTCATTATAGAAACACAGTAAGTGGAAATACTGCACTTTCATCTATCAAATTCTAGATTTTAACGTAGAGACCTGGGATCTGTTCCCACTCTACCCACCCCTAACATTTATAATGAAGCACTGCTTAACACAAAATTATATTCTTGGAAAAAAAAATGAAAAACATGTTTGAGAACTGAACTCTTATTAGCACCAATTTTTTTCAGTAACAGTAACCATTAAACAGTTATGGGTTTAACCTTTGCCGTCTTCCAGCTTGCTAAAATGTCTAATTAGTTAATTAGAAAAATAATTATGTGCTGAAGAAAGGAAATCTGAAAATTGTGCATGGATATATAAAGCTATCTGTGGTTTTAGAATAAACTTCTATTTTGAGACTGTAGTACTGCCTGAACTATTAGCATTTCATAATTCTTTGTATTTTTAAAAGATTCTTCACAAAAATATTGGAAAGTTTCCCAAAGTCTTCCCCACTCACCTCCCGGTGTATATCAAACAGAATATTAGACTTATTTGCTCAAATCATAATTGGAATTGTGTTTTATAAAAGGCTATTTCCTTGGAAGTCATTCAAAAGACACATGTAGGGGAAAATTATTTTAATTTATAGGGTCAATGGGTCTCTGTCATGACTCAATTAGAAGCAAACTGTTTCTTGAGCTTTCTTTTTTACATTTACGATAATCAATTTATGAAGACTTTCACATAGACACAAACATGTCTGGTACCGAGAATATTGTTCACAGACTTCTCCGTTATTTCTCTTCAGCACTGTGCATGCTCCTTTACATTTACCCTGTGAATAATGAGAACTCATGGTCGTGAAGGTTTAGAATGAACACGTAGCTTTTGAATGCAGCATGCAAGTTGGAAAGTGGCATCTATCATGTCCAGGTCACTGTAAGGGCAGTTATCATTTCCAATTTGGAGAATAAAACTATGTAATGTGCTTGGAAATCAAGTACATTTTACATAGAATAGTGCTTGCATAGGCAATCATCTTTCCTATCCAATGTACCTTTCCTCTGACTCTTACTAGCCCGGTCCTAGTTAGTCTAGACTTCATGGCTTTTTTGGTAAGAAGAGTTTGCATTTTCCCATTTCATTCCCTTGACCTTGAAAACACTTAAAAGAAATGTAATACACTGTGTGAGAGTCTAAAAATTAAACTTGCCTACTTGAGCCAATGCCTTCTGCACAATGAATTGCAAAGAAAAGGAAAGCCAACAAAGGGGAAGTCTTGGCTTTTTTAGAAAGGGTATAAAAGACCTCAGGGTGAAGAAGAGACAACTTCTCTGGAAGGCTTCGAGGTGGAAGGGGCAGTATAGATAGCTGAAGTGTTGGAGTTCCCCTCTGGTACTTAAGGTTTTGGGTACAATTACTGGCTCTGGCAATTGAATACTCTATTCTTAAGGACATAGTGTACAGTAATTGGTGGGAGAATTCAATCTGAAAGAGTGACAAAAAACATATTCCAATGCTGCCTTCTCATCTGATAGCTACAACTATGGAGAATTTATTGGATTGCTCTGAGCTTTGGTTCCTTATCTGTGAAGTAAGAATACTAATGCTTATCTGTTTAGGTTGTGACAATTGAAGATAATGTATGCCAAGCACTTTCAGAGTGATAGGTTAATCTATAAACACGAAATAAGCCATGGCTGTTATAAGCAACTGCGTGGGTTTACCCTTCTATTCAGGGAGAAGTGAGCTAAGACTGTCCTACAGGCTGAATGAAGCACCCTAGCAAAAGGTGTTTATTAACTGAGGAACTGATGCAGACAGGAGAGTGGGAAAGAGTTGCTGTTGTATTTTTGGAAATGGCAAGTTTGGAATAAGCCATCAAAATCTCTTTGTAATAGGGTGAGAGCCCCTTTGGAGTTACAGGTTTCATTTTTTCCCAGAAGAAGAAGTAGAAGAGTCTGGCTTGACTGAGACTGTGCTCTGAACCTAATACTGTAGATAGACTCTTAGAACTCCCTGCCCAGTTGCACTGGGGCTGGGTTATTCTTCATTGTCAACAGGAATATTGAACTGGTCTTGGGACATCTCAGAACTTATTCCTCTACTAAAGTGACTTTTTTTTTTTGAGGCAGGGTCTGACAAAGTAGCCCAGACTGGCTCTGAACTGTGTAGCCAAGGCTGGCCTTGAACTTGTGGTGATCCTCCAGCCTCAATCCTGCCAAGTGCTGGGATTACAGGCATGTACCACTGCCCCTAACCTGCTAAAGTGATTTTGATCTATCTCCAAGTTTCTACTCTAGAAACAACATTTCTGGGTACTTTCTGTTTTCCCCTCCTATTTCTCTAATCCTTCAATTTAACTAGTGTACGTGAAGTTACCAGTGAGACAGTTAATTCATGTCCTCTGGTGAGAAGGACGTCAGTATTCTAATTCTTCACCACATTTCTCTGAGGTTGTGACTTGAGCTGCAGAGAGGAGGTTTCATTCATTTATTTAGCACTGAACACCTACTACATGTTAGGTACATTTCTATGTGCTGAGCTAAAATGATGAGTGAAACATAGTCCCTGCCTTTATGAATTCATTGTCTTTTGAAAAAGATGAACATAATTAAATTTTCTCCAAAATAAAATTGTTTGATTGAAAATTATGATTGTTGAGAAGGATAAGATCAGGATGCTCTAAATGGTTGAGTCCTAGTTTTACATATAAAATATAAAAATTTTCAGCCTAAATAGACCCTTTGCCTTGCATTTGACAGGGTTTTTGCACTGGATTAAATAAGACATTATAATTTGTCACTATCATCTTCACTGATATCAAACTTTATTAATTAAAGCTTGGACAAAGAACTAATTTTAACCCATCCCAATAGAAGAATGTTCTCAGACAATTTAAGTGAATAATTCCCAGGAGAAAAAAAATTTATACCTGTGAATTGCTATGTAAATTTGGTTTTTTGATGCAAGGAATTGAACTCAGGGCCCCGCACTACGAACTTATGTTTTACTCCTTTTTATCAATTCCTCACTGGCTTGCTCAACTGAAATTTGGAAAAAAACAGTGCTGTGTTATACCATAGACACTGGGTTTACATTATTAGTCAATATGTAAAAATGGACCGTCGATTGCATCTAGGCCCAGAGTTACTGATTTTAAATCAGGCCACAGCTCTGACTCTCCAGTCTGAGGTGGTTGGGAGTCCGCGCTAGGCAGGCAGGCAGGCACCTGCAGGAAGCAGCTGAGCGCAGTCCCATGTTGCTGTGCATCCCAGGCGTTCTCTGAGATGCCTCGCCAAAGGTCACATGGGTAATTTAAAAAGAGCCGGCAGTGAGGGTTCAAAATGCCATGACCTTTCTGTTCATGTGTGTCTCCCAGGAGTATTTAGAAGTCTTCTGTATCCTGCAGAAGGTCCAAATGTAGGCCATTAATGACACAGAAGAAAATACATTTTAAAGTCTCTCATACCTCCTGCCTTCAAGGAAGGAAGTTTCCATTAACTACTTATTGCAGGTTTGAGGCAAAAAATTTAAACTCCCTTTATTATCACTGAAGGAAACAGAACTCAATTTCAGCATGGATATTACCTTTTAATATGCACTTCAAGTGCACAGCGATGTATCCAGGAAAGAAAGAGAGAGCAGGGCATCTCGGGCAACCTTGTTACATTTAGGAAAAAATTTGCAGAACACTAGGGTAAGCACAAGGTCCAAGGTAAGGGCTCTCAAAGTGAAAATGTTTTAGAATACAGATCTTTATTTAATACAAATCTTGAATGAATTTTATATCTAACGAAGACCAATGAAATAACATGTAAGTGTCCAACTGTTAAAATTCTATTAGTGAAAGCAGAGAGGAAGGACCTAGTGGGCTTGGAAGAAGCAGAGGTAAGGAAATCATCAGCGTTTATAGAGTACCGCCCCTCCCTTGAAAATTAGTAATGCATACTTGTTTGCAAGTATTATGAGTTTGGGGAAGAGGCCATGAGGTGGACCAGTATATGGATCACCTGTGATGCCTGATTAGTTAGGAGTCACTGACCCTACTGTCATTTCAGAAAGTCTTAAAGGACACCTACTGTATTCAGCATAGGAAACTCAATCCCTCTGATCGAAACACTGTTCACAAATTAGTGTAATAATATCTGTCCCCACCTATAAAGAACCTATACTCTTCTAGGTAACTTCCCTACTTATTTCTGATATTTACTACTCTCTGACAGAAAGATGTTATTTTCTCCATTTTACATATAAAGAACTTGAGGCTTTGAGAGCCTCAAGCACCCAAAGACACAGGAGCAATACAAAGTAGAAAGGGTAAAGATTTAGACTCAGGGTTCCTGCCAAGGTCTTTAGAAACATCATTTTGCTACTGAATCCCGTTCACTGTTTCTGTCTGATCCATCAAGGTGGGACATGGCCGACTGTCCCCACTTCAGGTAGGGACAGATGATCCCTGAAGTTGGGTCAGGCATATCTTTAATCTCATTCTCAGGACCAAAACCCGTCTCCCTTCTCTCTCTCCTCATGACTTACGGCTACCCCTGCCACAGTTAACTTCCAGGCAGAATGCAGAGGAAAAAGCACCTTTATCCTAGAATTTAATGTGTGCTTTGTTACGTATCCCAGAGGTAGGGTATATTTTATAACTATAACTTCACTGTAGTATTTCAGTATAGCTTGCTATCATTGGGACCCTGAGGCCTTTTATTCTATCTTATGTATATATACATTTGTCACCATTCCTGAGGTTTCATTGATCCACTGTATTTATTTTTCTTCCCAAATGCCCTTATTAAAGCCCACTCTGTTTATTTCTGCCCAATACTCTAATTTGTTACTCTAGCATGACCTTGACGAATTATAAAAGTAAACAGAAATCCCATTGTTTCAGGTCAGATTGGAAGTTCTCATTATTTGGTCTGCTATTTCCCATATTTTCCTCCTCCATTACTCCCATTTTCTTCCTTCTCCCTCTTCTCCCTCCCTCTCTTCCTTCCTTCTTTTCCTCCCTCCCTCCCTTCTTTCCTTCTCTACCTCCCTCCCTTCCTCCCATTCTCCTTCCCTTCCTCCCTCCCTCCCTCCCTCTCTCCCTTCCTTCCTTCCTTCCTTCCTTCCTTCCTTCCTTCCTTCCTTCCTTCCTTTCTTCCTGTGTCTGAAGCTTAGAGAATTTAAATAAGTACACCAAATCACACAGCCAGAGACCTAACCCAGGTTGAATTCCCTCATACTAGACTGCTGTTTTTCAATGTAGCATCACAGTCACCAAAGAACTTGTTAGAAATGTAGGATTTCAACCCCAACCTAAACCTCCTGAGCTAGAATCTGCATTTTAACAAGACCATAGGAAATTTTAACCATCTAAATTGGAGGGACACTGGCCGATCTTATAGAAACTTATTAAGTGATATTCAATTTGTTCACCCCTTTCTCGAGATTAAGTATCACTTCTTTAATCAAGGATATCTCACTTATTTTGCTGGTAAATGGGTTAAAAGTGGGCTTTTGAATCAGTCTGTCTATCAGCAATCAATACAGAGGCTGTAAAGTGCAGAAGAGCTTAATTTTGGTATTAGGAAGTACAATTTTGGAGGTATATATTTGAGCCAACTTTTTTTTCTAGTACCAGGAATCAAACTCATGACCTCGCACTTGCCAGGCAGGCACTGTGCCCCTGAGCTAAATCCCCAGCTTATTTGAGTAAACTTAACATGTGTTCTGAAGAAAAAAACCCAAAGATGTTGGGCTTAAGAGAGAAGAACCTACAATGACTTGTGTAGGCAAGTGCCAAAGTCTATGAGTCCATAGGTGATAGATTAATTTGCATTTATATCTCAAGGCACCTGTGGTCATAGCTGCCTGAAAGCAGCTCTGAATTAACCTGCATAGCCTGTGAGGATGATTTCTAGACTATTTTAGAATCCTCTTTCTGAACAAAATGATTCTTTTTAGGTAGAGTTTCCCATAATTTTACAAGTTCTAATGAGACATGAGAGAGTTTTCCTGGAGACCTCTGGGAAGGCAACTCTTGATTTATATAATGAGTCACATATGGCAAAACAGTTTTTCTACCACTGTATTTCATGATGTCTTCAGATCCCAGAAATGTTGGTGGTCATCTTGTAACTGTGATGGGGTGGTTGCCAGGGACAAACCTAACAGGCAGACCACTCTTGCTTTTGGAGAAAACAAACTTTGTTGAATGTCTAAGCTAGGTGATTTAGGTCTTAGGATGTTACTTGCAACCTGAAGCATTCCCACTGATACTGGTTATATTCTTCTTTTGGTGATAAATACACTACAAGAAATGGTATCAGCATGTCTGTTAAAGCCAAGAGAAATCACACCAATTACTCAGTCTTCTAGAATGCTGTTAGTTTGGTCAGATACGGAAGTTACATGTGAGAGCTTAGAGTTCCTTTGTCTATTTGTCAAATTTCTGTCTTCTATTGCCTCATCTCTTGTGTACTTTTCTCTCATTATTCTCATCTACTATATATTTTTCTATGTAATGTTTTGAAATATATGCCTATTTCAATTCTCTTTAGAGAATTATCTTTGATTTCTACTAAAAACACACCATTGAAATTAGGTGAAAGGCCAAGGAGAATAAAACTCAGCAGATAATTTAAGAGTTGAGAGCAGAAAGGACCTAATAATTTGGTATATGATTACTTACTAGTTTTCATTTAACTTCTTGCTCACTTTATGATGAGATTTGTTCCTCATTCCAATTTTTCAGTCCTGCTCATTTGCAGACATAACTAATATTTAGTAGAAGCTTTCAAATAACTAATAAAATTAACGATTACAAAGCAAAGGTGACTGTTGAAATTTTTGATTTACCTTTGAAAATATCTCTTCAATGATATTTTATTAAGAAAAGATGACACATAATTTCTTTGGATGATACATCCCCTACCACCAGCTTTTGCTTCTGCATTGATTAATGGCCTAATCTTGGATGTGAAATAATTTTAGAGCTGCTCTTTAGTAACAGACCAGGTTTTAAGATTTTTTTTCCCCCAGTCACCTGGAATGACAAAAAAGAATAATTTTAATAGGATTTAAGTTCAAACTTTAAGTTCAAAGATTCTCTTTCTAAATCAGTAATGCCTACTGGCTGTCTCTTTACATATTAAAAGAATTGTAAAAATGGTTTTATGTCTTTACTGATTTAATTTGTCTGTACACAACCTACCGGGTTTTCCCTAACATTTTATCATAAAAAATGCTAAGTCCATATAAAAGCAGTGGTTTTAGTTACCTGTAATCAACTGTGATACGAAAAATATTTAACAAAAAAGTTACAGAGACAGGGAGAGACTCATTCATATACCTTTGTTTTACAGTATATAATTATATTTGTTCTATTTTATCATTATTGCTGGTAATCTTTTACTAACCCTAATTTGTAATTTAACTTTCTAAAAGACATAGATGTATAGGACAGAGCATAGTCTATATAGGTTGTCGTACCATCAGTGGTGTCAAATATCCACTGGAAGTCTTGGAACATGTATCTCCCATGGGTAAAGGGGCTACTATGACATAACAACTTACAGTCTGCTTATTTCCTCTCAGCAATTATTTCATTCTCTAAATGGCTTTATTTCTTCCCTCTCCAGTGTTTTCCCAACCATTGGATTATTTTCAAGCAATTCTTGGGGTAGCATTTGACCTTCATGTAAATAGCTTCATGTATTTTTCTAAAAGATATGATATTGTAAAACACAGAATCATAACACTAATGTTTTTCTGAAAACATATTATGAGCTTTATTTCCCTTGATACCATCAGATGGTCATTTATGCACTATTTTTTCGCTTGTAACTTTTTACATATCTTATTTGAACCTGGATTTCTAGTGTCTAACTAAAAAGTTTTCTCTCTGTTTATTTTCCTTCTCTCCCTTCTTCATTTATTCACTATACAAATTTATTTATTCACTGTACAAATTGCAGTGTTGTTCCTACAGTTTCTCCTACCTAGATCTGGGAATTACACATCTAGTCTGTCATTTCTATCTAGCCAATTGCATACCTAGGTTTCCCTAATGTGTCTATGACTATTGTATTTTCCTTAAATTTGCATATTTATACTGTAATGTAGATTAGATTCAAGTGACAAATTTTTAAAAATTCGATAAGATACAAGAAACTCTCATTGGCACATTCCTTGTGATGGCACAAGGAATTTTAAACATAAAATATATTAAATTCATTCTTTCTGTCTTTTTGTGGTATTTATAGTCTCTGATGATGCCATATTTTTTCCTTTCTGTTTTGAGATTTAGGATGAAATTTTGTCTCTGGCTAGTTTGCCTGGTTAAGTGTTATTGGAACTCTAGCCCTTCCATTTTGTTAAAAAAAATTCCTAAATTGTCTTTGGAATATTTGTTGTAGTTAGACCAATAGTTTTCTTGACTGAATTAGGAAATTATTTGGAGGATTGAAATGCCAATATAAAACTCTATGTAACTTTTCAGTACATAGGTAGTGGTGGGAAAGTGAGTTAATAACTCCACTACTGTCTGTGTGATCTTGGACAGGTTAAGTCCCATGCTTGCCATTTTTATCATCTGTAAAATGGCCATAATTATACCTGTGTTTTCAACATGCACACACACAAAACAATGGTCAATAAATGACAGCTATTGGGATTTAACTAAAGGTGGTTTATTTTTGTAATGATACAATGATTAAATAATAATACAGTGTGATCTGTTTTATGATTGGTTTGTTGATAGTAGCATATTTGGCCTATGACTAGTGTACAGAAAATACAATGCACAACTTTTAAGTGAGTAAAAGAATGACTGCTTATTCTTTCAATGTTGTACTGTGTTATCTCACAGGCCTACCCAAGGATAATTTTCTTCTGTATAGGTATGCACATCAATGTTTCCTTTTCATGATATTTTATGTCTTGCTGAAGGTAAATATTGGCTTATGAAGAATTGATAATGGCATAAATGATTCTTGTTCGATAGAAATGCACATGACATGTGTCTTCCAGAAGAGATAACCTCAGATGATGTCTAATTGTCCAGTATAAAAATAACCAGTTTGTCTCTCTCCTGGAAATGTAAGTCCATTTGTTTCAGGGCCAATATATTTTCCATATAACAAATTTTCTTTGAACCAACTTTGTCATCATACTATTTCCATTATCAATGAGTTAAATAAGTCATTGAACTGGGTGTGCTGGTGCATGCTTGTAATCCCAGCAGCTGAGAGACGGAGGCAAGAGGATCCCCTGGAGTTCGAGACCAGCCTGGGCTACATAAGCGAGTCTAAAGCCAGCCTGCCTTAACAAGGAGATACTATCACAAAGAGACAAACATCCTTGACACATGTTCACTTTATATTTGTGTGAGGGCAGTGTGTTCAACTTTTTGAAAATTATACTTTAGTAAGAACTTTCAAATCTCATGGGTGAGCATTGTTGGCCAGGTTGACATTAATTATGAATTCTAAGCACAGTGATGTAGTATCTCCAGAATTCATAGGATGATGCATATTTCATCTCCCTAACACATCACTAGCTGGAACTGATACTGGTTAAAGATATATAACCAAAACCCTAAAGGGCCTAAACTAAGTAGCCTTAAGGATGACATCTGTACATCAGTGGGTTCTAACATAGGGCACTGGTCAGGCATTATGATGCTGTCATTTGCTGATGTATTCTGAGTAGGAATAAGTTACTTTAATGAGAGTTGAATACCTCTGTTTTCTTTTCTTTTTTTTTAGCTCTTTAAGGTATGTTTTAATTTCAGGGGTATATATATATATATATATATATATATATATATATATGATAATTATTAATAAGAATAATTTGTAATTCTTTTCTCCACCTTTCAAAGACTAGTCTGTAATTTCCAGCACAGTTGCTATCCTCTTTCCACCCCTTTCACCTCCCTCATGAGGAATATTTCTGCTTAGAAAACAATGTTAAATTCAACTACATTTTAATGGGCAGAAAAGGGAATGAAGAAATACAGGAAGGCTAGGAATTTATCAACTTTGAGGAAAAGGAGGAAAAGTTCTCCAGGGTTTCTAGAAAAGGGCATGAGAATTATGGATTGAAAAGGGAAAAGAAATTTAATTTAAAAACACAAAAAGCAATATGTTGGAGCTCTATCAGGACACTGTGTGAAACTTTTTTGTGCAGAATGGAGTTACCATGAAATTGGATAACAAATATGGTATAAATTTTGTACCATGATTTCCGAATAGAGAATTACACAGAAACTAACAATAGGATTATAAGATTACCCAGGTTTATAAGGTAATACATTCTGTACACATTTCTCATGAAGTAATTATATGCTGGACTCTATTCTAAAGCCTGGAATGCACACAAAGACAAAGTCTGTCCTCAGTAAACTTACATGCTCATAGCGGGAAGGGATCCTAGAATGAACAAAGTAATAAAGATAGGATATGTTTTGCCCACAGATGGAGATGAGGGCTCTGAACATACGAAATTGGGTGAGTAGGCTGGAAAGTGGAATAGGTGCTATTTATTATAATAGGACGAAGTAGGGTGGGGTTTTTTTTTAGTAAATAGTATATTTCATCTAATGAAGTAGATGAATTTTATCCCATTGAAATCAATATAACTAGACAAAGGATTGAGTGAACCTTTTTAGATCTGGATCCTGATGGCAAAGTGAATCTGTAATATTTTAAGTCCTTCAGAAGCTAGTGGTGTTGGTGGTACTATACTTTTTTGATAGAATTGAATAATCCAGAAATATTTCGAAGATAGTTATGGCTAAGAAATACCTAAAGAGCTGCAGTCAATCCCCTGTGAAAGCTCTTTCTATTTGCAAGAGAAGTTAAATGGAATTTCCCTAGTTAAAACCTGTACAGTTCCAGGACATCTTCTTATATCATGTTTGCTCATCAGAGAAATGGAATGTGAACAATCCTCTTTTATCATCTTAGAGCTCTTTTGTCAAGGGAAGGTTATTTTCCCATAATTCAAGATAAAAGGAAGGAAATATAACTCACTTTCAAGGTCATGATAAATAATAAGGAAAGTTAGATCCTATAAATAAAACCTTAATATGCTAAACTAGCAGCAAGAGAGAGCTATTTTCTCAATAAATATTGTATAGATGTGCTTTGTCAATTAACTTTTTTGGATTGTTAACAAAATGTAAATGTCATGGACAAATGATAGCTTTAATGATGTT
The DNA here is from genome assembly GCF_000276665.1 of Chinchilla lanigera. Classification (NCBI taxonomy): domain Eukaryota; kingdom Metazoa; phylum Chordata; class Mammalia; order Rodentia; family Chinchillidae; genus Chinchilla; species Chinchilla lanigera. The sequence continues at coordinate 24,532,090 of NW_004955415.1, forward strand.
TTTCAGCATTGTGCCCCTTGTTATCATGGCTTCTTAACAAAGTTGTTGAATAATTAGGAGTCATATTTCATGATAATTAACCACAAATCTGGTAATATTACTACTTTTCATTTGGCATGAAATGATGAGGGAGAACCACAAGGTTTATTGGAGGTACATGGCAAAGGACAGCGTGACTTAATGTATGTATATAAATCTTATAAAACTACCTATTGGACAGCATTTTATGATACACATAAATTCCCATTCACTCTCTGATAGTGATAGACAGCAAAGCCTGCAGGGAGAGCAGCAAGCTGAGATGGGAAGTCACCCTCCAGCATAGAAAGGGCTCGTGGTTTTGTTTTCTTTCTTTTGCTTGTTCTGTCTTACAGCAGCTAAACGGATCTTATTCTTGTTTAAAATTTAGACAGTTAAAATCTGCATCCCTATTTTGTCTTATTAGATGTGCTTTATTATGAAGCATGCAATGATGCTTTTATAATTAAAGGGGTACTAGCATTTGGCATGTTAAATTATTGTTCTATCTCTATTTCTTTGAATTCCCTGAAATGTTTAGCAAGCTCATGCAAGATTTCTTTTTAGGAAATGAATAATCAGGAGCATTCTGTATTTTAAGTATTTTCTCCATAATTTGTTAAAATAGTTGCTAGGTTTGGATGGGAGGAAAGCACTATGGAGTTGGATGACTTGATTTGATGTTGCCTATTTCATTAATTAATTTTGATTCTTACCACTGTCTTAATCAAGCCTTCCTCTATTTCATGTGATTGAAATCCAACTTAAAGTAACTTGAGACAAAAAAAGTGAGAGAGATATGTATTGGCTCATGTAGTTGAAATTTTGAAGATTTTTGGCAAGACTTTCAAGAACAAGATGTCCCACAGGGCTATCTGTATCATACTCTCCATGTCTCAGCTTTGCTTCATTCAGTGCTAGCTCAGCTTCCAGGCAAGCTCTCTCCATGTTGTGGGCAGAATGACAGATCCGGATGCATTGATCTTGACAGGTGGAGATCCCAGAAAACCGTGATGGGTAATTTTAGGTGTCAATTTGACTGATGAGGGAAACCCAGATACCCGATGAAATATTCTTTCTGAGTATATTTGTGAGTGTGCTTCCACAAAAGATAGGCATTGGAATTAGAAGAGTAAGTAAGGAAATCTGCCCTCATGTAATTTGGAAAGCACCAGTCAATCAGCTGGGCCTTGGGTAGAACAAAAAACCAAGGGAAATTATTTCTCCCTTCTGGAGCCAGAACTCCTATACAATATTCTCCTGCCCTTGCTTATCAGAACGTTTGTTTTACTCATCTCTCTAGTCCCATTCCTCCTCAGGCTTTTGGACTTGGTCTGAGTCACATTAATATCTTTCCTGGTTCTCCAGCTTATAGATGACAGACCATGGGTCTTCTTACCCTCCATAATAATCATGTGAGCCAATTCTTCTAATAAATGCCATGCTACCTATCTGTCTGTCTATCTGCCTGTCTGTCTGTCTAAGTGGGAAAGAAGGGAAAAGATGTGACAGGACAGTCCCAGTTTATTGCTAAACCTGAGAAGGACCTCTCTATGGGAGCAGAACAGACAAGGTGTCTCTTACTGGCAAAGAGGCTTTTTTATAACATTTTTTGGCAGGCTTTTGAGGGGTCAAAGGAACAGCAGACTTGTGGTTTGCTGATGTGTCCTCTCTAACCTACTAACACATCTACTGTGACTTACTGATATGTCCTCAGGGGACATTTTGTGACCTGCTGTCATGTCCTCTGAAGACTGGCTTGTGACCTAAGTAAAATGAAGTCTACGTTTCTCTAAGATGATAGATGGGCTCATTTGAACTGGAGGTGTCCCTGTCCAGGCTATCTATCTATCTATCTATCTATCTATCTATCTATCTATCATCTATCTATTTATCCATCCATCCATCCTACTGGTTTTCCAGTCCTCTGGTGAATACTGATAAAAACAGACTATTTCTGATTCACTGGAATAAAATTGATGTGAAGACTCTGCTTGGTCCTCTTTGGACCAATTGTCTATCTTAGAAGCAATCCCTGAAACTAAAAAGAGAGGAAATCACGCTTCGATTGGCTAGGACTAATCCTGTTCCTGCCCTCCTGACACATGGGACCAGTGCTGAATCAGATGGTCTGGAGAGAATTATTATGAAACAGAGGAGGAATGGCTTCCTGAAAAAGGGGTTGTTGAATGGTTTAGTGACATAGATTTAATGTTTGACCTTGTCCAATCATTCTTTTCCACCTAACATGTAAGAATCAGTCTACCTTTATGCTTATCAAACACTATGTTGATAGTGATAAAAGGATTTAAAAGAGAAATTTTTAAGAATTTTAATTCTCAAGTAAAACAGCTATGTAAGAAACACATAAAACAAAGTAAGGTAATGTATTTGGTCAATGATTTCTCAAGGTAAGGATTGCCCAGGTTTGCGTTGTGCAGTTGAAGAAACTTTCAAGGAAGCAATTTAGACTGGTATTTGGTTTCTAGTCAATGAAAACAGCACAGGTGGAAAGATGAGAGTACGGTACATAGTAAGGGGATGGAATGGTTCTCATGTCTGTGGAGAACATCATAAAGAACAGGGACATGGCAGGAGATGTCACTATAATGGTCAGTAGCAGATTTTGAAAAGGCCCTCATGTCAATGAGATAGGAGTATGTTTTTTTCTGTAATTTTTTAAACTAGGGGCAAATAGCTAGTGGGAGGTTACAGTAACCTCCCTAGCCTGAGAGAGCTCTCACTCATTTGACAGATACTCAGATTCATTGATCTTGACAGCTAGAGGTCTGAAAAAAAGACTGTGATGGGTAATTTTAGGTGTCAACTTGACTGATTAAGGGAAACCCAGATACAGTAGCTGGTCTCCTATCCATAGAATGCCTATGCTCTGGGTATTGTGTGACGCAAAGTCTAAGACAATGACAATAGGGATAAAAAAGTGAGACAAATATGAAAGTAATTTAGTAAAGGAGTAACTGATTTGATGTCAAGTAACTGTAAGAGAAGGAGATAAAACATGCAGGTTTCCAGCCTGAGCCATTGGAAAGAGGAGATAACGTCCCCTGAGCAAGCTACTCTCTGAATCTGTTTACTGGAACATAACATGAGAACAATAGGAAGAGCAAGCATCACTAGGCTATTATGATGAAATGGAATAATATGAATATGAAAGGGTTTCATGAATTCTGAGATATAAAACAATGTCAGTGTATTATATAAAATATATGCTACAGATTTTCAAACAAGCTCTGTAGTTGCCTTTGATTCCATGAGACTGTAATTTTCTCCCCAGAAAAAGTACCAGTTGGACAGTGTAAACCAAAAGTCTTTGCTATCTGTTGAAGTAAGCATTATTCATCGCAAAATGCTAGTTTTTACCAGCCTTGTTTTCTGTATCTGTTTTTCCTTCCATTATGCAGGGTGTTGGGGAGGAGAGAGTATAAAAGCTAGTTGAGTTTCTCATAAAATCTCACACTGCAGACTTAGGCGACAGTGGTTTTGTTTAAAGCTGATTCATTGGGATTTCATAAGAGACGCTATTGTATAGGTACAATAACTGTTTAGTGAGGTTCTTTATGAGACACTCAGGATTATGGATCCATAATTTGCATTCATTGCAAACATTGTAACAACTTCCTTTGAGCCATTAAAACAAAGGTATTGAAAGGCTGTTAAGGACACCACAAAGTAGTGAAATCACAACAGGTTCATTTATTGGAAAAAATACCAGCAAGATATAAGCCAGCATTACAAATAAAGGTCTCATGTGCTGTGTTGCCACATCTAACTTTTTCCAGCCTCATAGTGTGAATGAAGGGGCTGTGGTTTGAACAGGTTGGAGGCTTTGAAATCAGACTGCAGTACACTCACCCAGCCAACCATTCATCCACTCATTTATTTCAACTCCTGGGTGCTGGGGCAGATACTAAAGAAAATAATATGCTATTCCTACAGAATCTAAGTGAAGAAACAGATATGTAACATATATTTGTAATAAAATGAAGACATGAAATGATAAGTGCAGAGTATTTGTAGATGGCGTTGTGAAGACAGTTCAGTAGGATGAAGAAGTCATTGCTAAGAAGAGAAAAAGAAAGGACATTCAGACAGCCAAATTAATAAGTGAGCATTGTATTGCAAAAAAAGTTGTGAATTCCGCTCTCTGGGAATCGCTAGTGCTGGCAAATTCCATCAGCTAGCCTTTTCACTTTTCCACCTTTAGGATTTCTGATTTAAACACAAATTAAACTAAAAGTAGAGTTGATACACAAGGGTATCTGGTATGAAAACTGTTCTAAATGCCAAGAGACTTGAGAAATGAAAACGAAGGAGAACTCTCAGTGATGACATAGTTCAATACAGGTGGCCTGATGTTTGCTGTTGACAATTGAGGGATTATGATAACATTCCTCATAGTTCTCAGGCATCTAGCACAATTTCTGGCACACAGTAGGGTCACACTAAGCACAGCTATTGCCCACTGGAGACTACTGGCTTGGTAAAGTATTTGAAATTGACAAACGAAGAAATAGTAGTTGCACTCCAATTTTCAGAATACTTTGATTTTCCTTTCTCTCCTCACTGAATTCCATGCCTATAGGACATTAACAATATAGATTTACTTAGAACAAATTTTTAAAAATTCAGTTTTTAAAAAATTGTTAGCCTGCCTTGCAGGTGCACAGGAAATGAAGTAGTGCTATTTCTTTAAAGAAAATCATGACAGTTTCATGATCGAGAAAGGGAAAGCTTTTGTGAGGGTCATAGCTGCACCTGGTAAAGATCAAAATTAATTTCTCATCTCATGAGTTTGTAACTATAAATCACCTTTCTTTCCAAACTAAGAGCATAGTGGAATATCTATGAATTCAATATCATCAGTTTTATTACACTAAAACTAACCAATTAATGACTCAAATTAAGCTATCTTTGTGTTATAGGCCAAAGTTATCTCTTGATGTTTCTTCATATTTTAGTTGGAATAATCTGGGCTAATTTTATAATCCAAGCAAAAGATTTTAACTCTGATACTCATAAACTGCATGACCTTAAACAACCTAATTAATTTCTCTAGTCTCTAAAATGGGGAATATATGAATGGCCACTTAATGCATTTAGTGTGAGAATGAAATAAGAGAGTATGTGACAAGGTCCAGCAAATGATCCAGTATGGAGAGGGTATTCAATAAATGCTTGTTTCACCTGTGCTTCCGTTTCCTTTATTACTCACCCAATATTAGCTTTTGCAATATTGACATTAAAGAGATTATGGTAATATTCCTCATGTATCTCAATTGTGTAGTACGATAGGTACACAGTAGACCCACAATAAACAGCAGATATTTGCACTGACAGGATGAATACTGGCACAGCAAAATATTTATAATCAAAGTCTAAATCTTATACTCATGATTTGGAATATGTGGCAATTAAAATGCATGATAAAAATAGCATGGCCAGAGTCAAAGCTCTGGTTTCTAATTCTGATGAAAATACTCACTGCTATAAGATCTCAGATTCAACCCCAGTGCCATTAGCTATGTGGTACAAGTAGTTATAAAACACTATATTATTCTTATGAAGTATATAAAGTAACTGAAATAAAGTGTATTACTTTAAACTGAATACTTTATATCACTTTATTATTTTTTCTTGATTTAAGGTTTTGATACAATTGTATTTATTTTTCCAATTATTACTGTTTACTAGTTTTAGTTGGAGATTTTCTTTTCTTTGTGGATTCATTTTTATCAAATCATTAACATCAGGTTTGGAAGGGAAGTTGTGTGTTATCTAATGGAGTAAGTGCCCTATTTCTGTATCATAGTGTATGTCTCCTGAAGGCTTCAGTGACAGGGAACTCTGCTTTCTGAAGCAGTCTGCTCCTATATTCAAGAAGTAGTGCTATGAGATTCTTCGCACTTAAACTGAGCTCTGATCTTTTTTCTCAGCTACTTCTTATCATAATTCTACTTTTGAGTGTTACACTGAATAACTTGATGTTCTTTCCCACAATAGTTGCCCTTCCAAAATTTGAATATGGGTAACATTTATTTCTAAAGTCTTTATATATATTCATTTTTTATATGCAATGCTTTTAGGTGCACCAGAAATGTTTTTCAACCAAGATTTTATAATTAGTATTGCATTGTAACACAATGCTACATCTTAGAATGAATTTAGTTTTAGAACATGTTCTTACTTATGTATCTATATGTACTGCTTAAGTATTTCTGCTTTTTCTAAAGCTATAGGAACCTTATGTTCAAATTCATATATACTTTAGCACAGTGGACATCTTTGGTGACTGCAAGAGAATGACCTTAAATCAAAAGCAACTAAAAGCAACAATAACAACAAAAATAAAAGTAAATAAACAAACAAGAACCCAAAATGGTTGAAGCTTCATTGCTATCCCTCTCAACTTGGAAAAAATCTTGATAATCATATCTGAAGGCATAAGAAACAGAAATAATGCCTGGCTGGGGCTGGGGGAATGGAGGTTAGGGCTCCAGGTCCCAACTAAAGGACACATTTTTGGTCTCAGTGAAAGAAACCAAATGAATGATTCAAAGTGAGCAATCTGGAGTCCCGTAGGGCTATATCTGGCTATGAATATATTGTTGGGATGATACAATATTCCAGGAAAAGAAGCTGCTTTTAAAAATCATGAGACTGTATGTAAAGCTGGAAATGAGAACGATGCTGGGAGTATTATGGCTTATGTCTAGATGTCCCACCAAAGTCTCATGCAGTCATAGGTGGAGTTTTTTTCAGAGTTGCTTGTGTCTAGAATGTTTGATGCTGGAGTTTATTCAGGTGGCAATGCTAGGATCAAGGGCACAGGATTAAGGCTGTAAGTGCTATCTATAAGTAGCCTGGATTAGATATAAGGAACAGAAAGAGCTGTGGTTGTCCTTGATTGCTTTGCTATCTTCTGCCTGCCATGGACTGTTTCTCCTCTGCCACCCCGTCTTGCAGCCCACTGAGTATAGACTTAAACCTCCACAAACTGTGAGCCAAATGAAACTTTCCTCCTTTGACTTCAGGTGTAAAGTATATTGTCTCAGCAATGAGAGAAAAGTACCTAAGAGAGGGACTGTATTCCCATTCATTAGGAGTCAAGTGATAAAACTGATGGGATAGGGCATCTCCAGCTGGTCCTGTTCCTACTTCTACTGACTCTTAGTATATGAAATCTACTGCTGCTACTTTTATTGTCTGCCCGATTCTTGTATTTGAGACCCCCATGTGTTGGTTATCTGGGGATTTGCCTGTATTTCTGCCCTTACCTGCTTTCTTCTATCTGTCTGTCTGTCTATTATCTATCTGTCTATGTTGATTGACTGAGTGAAGATCTTGCTGCGTGGTTCAGGCTGGCCAGAAACTCACAGTGATCCTCCTGCTTCTGAGTGCTGGGATTACAGGTGTGTGCCATCATGCCTGTCTCTCCTGTTTTCTTTAATTCTTCACTCAATCCCATAGAATACACACATGTACACACTTTCTCTGGTGTAACTTGAGGATAACTTGAAGATGCTTTGCTCAAATTTCCTTCCCTTACACATGTTGCAATTTCTCACCATCACCTTTTCAGTTCCAGTACAATTTCAGCATTTTTTCTCTCCTGTTTTTGGGCAAAGAATATTCTGTGAGACATACCATCATTTCTAGCAATACTAACCCTGAGCTACTGCAAGAATAAAGTGAGCTACAGTTGCATGTACAGGATGTAATCTTAGTCCCTTCCTTCCCTTGCCTATGTGGAATTTGAAGTACTTGGTTTAGTAGCAGCAAGTCAGGAGCCAGTTAAAATATCCCTACCAGTTTAGTAAATAAATGAAAAACACCCTTAGCGGTAATCAGGGAAATGCAAATTAAAACCATGCTGAGAAGATGCCCAGATATCAGATTGTTTATTATATTATTCCTTGCAATTTTTGCATGTATAATATAGCTCATAAGAACAAAAATTGGACAAAGATAAAAAAGAAAGACCTTTTGCTTCTCCTTGCTTCCTGCATATACAATCAGCTGGGATGCAGATGAGTAAAGCAATTGTTCATGTGGCTTTGAAAAATAAGTGCTGGACCTGATAACTGAGGACTAGATGGAGGGAGATTCTCTTTATAGAAATGTCCTTTTCCAAGTGAAGGAGCAATGACAGAATGAGGTACTCAACATTATGAAGCCGGAGAGAGTTAAAAAATCTAGGTATTCCTCACCCATGGCTACCCACCTCTCTCTCTGACACACACACACACACACACACACACACACACACACACACTCTTCTGTATTACTTATATATTATTACTTATAAAGAATAAGTTAGCCACACTCTTAACCCCCAAATCTGAACCTAAGTCTGATAAATCTTATAGGAAATAGCTACCAATGTGTATAAAATACAAAGAAGAGAGGAACATGTTAAATGACACCATGCAGTCAGTAAAATTCCTACTAGAAAATTCAACTTAACAAATGGTTCAGATTTTTCAATATATAAATTAGAAGGTGGTAGGGTCATTACTATAGAAAAAAAAAAAACCCTAAAAGATGTCTACCTGAAGCATATAGGAAATTATCACTTATTACTTCTTCTTGATAGCAAAAATGGCATTACACAGAAGTATTCTCCATATTCTTCCTGCAGTTTAGTTTTCATAATTATGCAACAATATCTTGCAGTCAGAACAAATGAATATAACAGATCTACCAATCATTTTCAATGAAAATTCAAATTTGGATTTTGTTTCATACACTGAGAAAATGTTTGAAATATTAATTCTATGATATGAAATTTGCATTTGAGGATGTGGTGATGGAATTGTGCTTATGCCCCTTCCCACCCCTAAAAATCACACAATCCAACAAGAAGCACACTGATCACACTCACCACTGGATTGTGTTCCAGAGGCCCCTCACACACATGACTAGAGGGTAATATTCGGACCAACAAGATTATAACTACCCAGCCTGGAAGGGAATGTGGCTGTTTCTGACCTCAAAGAAGAAAATCTCGTTTATCTCTTTCTTCAGCATTATCAGAAAATGCTTTGCAGCAAATAAATGGCAACCACATAAGTGGATGTTAATGAAATTTTAATGAATTTGAGGTGCTGGCTCAGTATATCCCTGCAGAGCTCTGTTTTTTAAAAAAGGAAAGAAAGTGCTGCTTTAATGCTAAAAGCTTACAGATGAGAGCTGCAGCACAAAGAACAAAATGAAGGCGGCCCCAGTTGGAATGCAGATTTTTCCCAGCCTAGTACATTTCTGTGGCTTCTTTTCCCCAGTGTCCTGGAGGCTTTGCGGGCCCCATGGTGAGCTATCCTGCAGGTTCTAGCGCTCCACAGCCTATACAGGAGAAAGGATCCAGGGTTTCTGCTCTCATCCCTTGTTGCCTGTAGATCCTGAGGGCCCTGCATTACTTTAAATGTTTATTGCAGATGGTTTCTTTTGCCCTTCTACGTAGTCTTTAAAGTCTCCCCAGGAGAGTGGCTGGGAGAGTTATTGCCTGTTGATCCACTCTCCCAAATAAGTGTTGAGTGTTCTTTGCTACACGCATATGGACTTTGGCTCAGGGCCCAGAATACCTGAGTCAAATTCAGAATCCAGTTGTTACAATGGGTTTGTATTTTTAGAGAAGAAAAAGGTGTGCATCTTAATATCCTAAAGCTACCCACATTTACATTCCAGCTTTCTTTTTAATTAAGCAGAAAACAAAGATCAATAGAGAATTTACTAGCATACAGGGCCATACTGGAATGATTTGGAGAAAGAATTTTGCTGCATCGACAAAGGGAGGGCAGGGGAGGTATTTACCAAGCCATTTTTAACTGTTGGGGTGTTTCTCATTTATTTTAGTTTCCATTCTCTCTATCCATTCCCCACCCAATCCCAACCTTGGACCATAACCCTCCCAGAATGTTAACGATGCCCCTTGGCCTTCAGCTGTATTTTCGGAAAGAGAGCAGTTTCCCACTTTTACACTGCAAGAACAATTGTGTGCATTGTTAGAGACCCCAATATGACTTTGACTTCATCAGGAAAGAATAGTAATTCTCCATTGACAGCTCCCAGTGACTGAAAGTATAATCTAAGTCAATGCATTATTAATGACTCTTTCTTTTAACGATTCAATCACAGTGTGAAATACTTTTCAAACGTTTTATTTTAAATAACTTCTCCACTTGGAAAAGTCTGCCCCCAAATTAAGGGAATACAATTGCTAAATAAAACCAGAAATATTGTGTTGGATGTTCTCCAAATAAATTGTCCTTGAAAGAGATTGCAGAATAAGTGCTGATCAATTTTGCCTGACAGAGAAATCAGGTGAATGATACACCTAGATCTGGTTCCTTCAGAATACAGTGAGAACCAGGCATTGGAAACAGAGAGGCCTAAAGACCTGGCTTTATTACTAACCATGGAACCTTGAGCAAGTCTCCAAAAGTTCTACAGTTTGATTTCTTCCTCTGTAAAATGAGATTAGTGATACCTTGAAATAGAGGTTGCGTGCAGATTAAATGAGATTATGTATGTGGTATGTGCCCAGGGGCTTGTGTCTGCTTATTCTGGTTCCAGGCACCCAGAGTGAGGAGAAAGATAGAGAGAACGACTTTAGCAGCTTTCTGCACACCCTATTCTGAAGTTATTGACATGTTACCAGGAGAGGGGACAGTGGAATGAGCATGGGGTGAGAGGAGAATGGAAGGAAGAGAGAGGGGTTGGCTAGCATGAAAAGAGAAAGGTTCTGTTCAGCTTCATTACCTTTGAGATGGAGCCACTGGGCAGAGGAGTCCAAGGAGTCTAGACACAGAGCAAGTTCATATAGTTTTGTGGGAATGATTTTTTAAAAGTCTGTGAATAGTGTTTGTTTATACTTTTAGTAGATTACTTTTTTTTAAATGGAATTTTAGGTGTGATCACCTCAATGGATTGTTAGTTACATTTTACACTGACTTTAAGGTTTTAGTTTATATATCAAAAGAATACTTATGGGCCCATAATCATGAAGATAGTTACCAGTTATAAAATGTCTTCTGTATGCCAAGCATTATATTTTATACTTTTCATTTGTCAACTCATTTAATCCTTCTACAATCCCACTATGTATTTTACTTTTAAAGAAGTGAAAACTCAGAGAGTTTAGGCAGTTTTTCCCAGGTCACACAGTCATTCAGTTGCAAGAATGAGAATTTAAATGCAAACTTTTGATCCATAAACTTATGTTCTTATCCTTAAACCCATCATATACCATCCATAGAAATAATGGATAAGACTACCATTGTGATACTGCTAATACTGGAAGTGATAGTAAGAGAATGAAGTCCACTTTATCAGGATTTGCTGCTACTGGTTATTCTCCTGACACTGTTGTCCCTGAGACAAATAATGTATAGAGTGTGTGGGTGTGTGTGTATGGGGTGGGGCAAGATTTCATCCTAATTTATTGGCGTTTTTCTTTCTGTTGTTTGTAATCTCCACTTTTTAGATTACCTCCAGACTCATTATTTAGGGACATAGCTACTTACTGTGTAAAACAGTCAGGGTCGTTTAAAATCTTTTAGGCAGGGAACATTTAAGTTTTCTTGTTTCGGGCTTCTGGTAACAAATCTTCATTAAATCTTAAACACAACATAAACAGAAACAGATTGTGAGTGCTTCCTAATTCAACAAAGAGAGATTGCAGCTTTGCAGATACCGTTCAACTTTGAACAGACCCCGAGGATGTCATTTCAAGGGCCCATAGTATTTTCATGTATTTTGGCCTATCTAAAACAGATTTTCCCAGAAGAATCAATGTTGTCCCCACGTTATGCATTTTTGTTTAAAGTTGTCTGGACATTGTTTATGCTTCTGTGACCATCTGCATTATCCCCAGTGCAAGGCAATCAATAGTGCTTTAACCCAGTCACATCTCTACTGGGGCTCATGTGTATTTCACACCTATGGTATCTGTGCAATAGGAGGAAATAATTGCAGAGATAAGGCAAAGCACGTATTAGGACCTAACAGGGGACTCACCCTATCACTACTGAGTCCAGATGTGAATGTGTATGGAAACCTACTGATATGGTTCAAACATTGTATCAATTTGAGGAGTCTAGAAGCTTAACTAAATAACTCAGCAGTTCTACATCCTGGGGTGAAAAGGACATGCCCTTCATGCTCTAGGATGTTGTTCATTGTGTCAAATTAAAAAGTTAAAAAGGTAAACAAGGAAACCAACAAGGAACCAAGGCCCTAACTTGGTTTTTTTTTTTTTTTTTTTTTTTTTTTATTTTAAGGATAAAAGGAGGGAAACATTAACAGACATACAACATTTTACAACATATCACAAGCACAATACAGACAATACAGAGTTACAAACAAAGTGGTAGGGAATTAACAATGGTGGTTGTATTACATATTGATATCTTCAAAGTGGCTTCTCATGAAAACAGATATAGACATGCAATACTGGTCAACCAAAGACTCATTGACAGTTTCTTTCAGCATAGAAACAGCAGATAGAAGAACAACCACGTTATCTATCCTGTATATACATACATACAAAATTTTTCCTTCTTTCCCTTCTCTTTTCCCACATCCCAGAAGCCCTTTACTCTTCGGTGGTTTCCTATCATTTCACAGTGTCTATCATACCTCTGAGTTTAACTTAACTCTTTCAAGTTTTACACTAGTGACACAATGCGGTGCTTGCACATGTATGTTTGATTTATTTCACTTATGAGTATGGTCTCTAGTTGTGACCATTTAAATATAAAGGCCTCGAGTTTATCTTTCTTTACAGCTGAGTAATATTCCATTATATAAAAGTACCATAATTTTCTTATCCAATCCTCGGTGGATGGACATTTGGGTTGCTTCCACATTTTAGCAATTACAAATTGTGCTGCTATGAACATAGGTGCACATATATCACTGTGATATGATGTTTTTAGATCTTCTGGGAAAATACCCAGCAGGGGGATAGCTGGGTTGAATGGGACCTCTAAACCTAGTTTTCGGAGGAATCTCCAAACTGATTTCCACAGTGGCTTCACCAGTCTGCATTCCCACCAGCAGTGGAGAAGGGTTCCTATTTCTCCACAGCCTCGCCAGCATTTGTTATTGGTTGATTTCTTAATGCTAGCCATTCTTACTGGGGTAATAGGTCCTTACTTTGTATTCAACCTGAGCCTGTGTAAGAGGAGCACAGGGAGATGGTCTGGGTATGGGCGGATAGCCAATATACAATAGAAGGAGTTAAAAGAGGCTTGCTCCTCTTCCCTTTTTGCTCTTGCTGCTTTTAATGTCTTCTGCCGCCTTAAGGTGTTGTCCCTGTACCTTGCCACCCTGCCTTGGAGCCAGCTGATTATAGCCTGAAACCTCCACAGACTAAGCTAAATAAACCTTTCCTTCCTTAATTTTGGGCACTGGGCATTTTGTCTCAGCAAAGACAGAAAAGTAGCTAAGACACCTGCCTATTGTCTGGATGAGGGAGAAAACTTGCCCAGGGAGAATCTAGACTGGGGTGTGCATTTGTCAAAAATGTCACTCAGTTGAGAAAAGAGGATGCTTTGAGTAGTAGAATCTAGTTTTTCTTTGGGATGAGTCTTACGTTGTAGGACAGCTCTTACGGCTCTCTGTCTTTTCAGCACAGCTCATTGTTCTCTTGGGATGGTGCATGATGTCAGTATCCCTCTTATGATACAGCCACCCAAACAGACTTGATGTACGGCCCAGCCAAAGTGTCATCACAGTTTCTTTGTCTCCTCTTCCTCCTGCTTTTTTATTAGGTCTTTTACTTTTATTAATGTAGTTTAAGACATAAATCTTGCTTTCAGTCTGTAGACAGTTAGTCACCTAAAGCCTCAGCTATTTGTAGTTCATATTTAGGCCTTGTAAGGATGCTCATCATTTTAAAGCATTGGTTCCTAATTTGGCAGCATATTTTAACTATTGTAACCAATTATAATTTTGAAGATAATGGTGAATATGTTTTACTGTAAAGATAGTGATTCAGTTGTTGGGGATTTTAAAAAGTCCCCAAGTAATTCCAAAGTGCAACCAAATTTTGTAACCACTGATGCAACCGTTCAACTCAAAGTATGGCCCATCTGGTATCACTTTCGATATTCCTGTCTTTTTTATTTTATTTTATTTTTGTTTTTTTTCCCAGTACCGGGAATCAAACTCACAACCTTGTGCTTGCCAGGCAGGTGCTATGCCGCTTAGCTAATACCCTCACTTTTGATATTCCTAGAGATGCAGATGCTTTCAGCCCCACCCAGACCAACTCATCTAGATCCTGCATTTTAATAAGATAGCTGAATGATTCATATGCTTATTAGGAAAGTATTTATCTAATCCTGCTTACCAGTCCAACTATTTAAATACAAGATGACTCAAAATTGCCTCTTTTTGTTAGTTTTTAGAAGGTAATATAATAGGAAATTTAAAAATGATGTTTTATTGAATTTATTCAATACAAGAGACAAATGGTCAAAATGACACCTGCCTGAGCAACACTCAGGGTAAGCTGTTAAGTGGTTAAATACACTAATTTTAATTTTTGTTAAATTCTACTTTTTCCCTTGAGTCTTAAGAGGTGCCATCGTATCAGTGAGGTGCAGGCCACTTGTGAGGAAAATTGTTGAGGCATGGACAAATGTGTGAGTTAAGTCTAGTACAGGACGATCCCAGGGGTGTCAGGACTAGACTTTAGTTTGAGAAATCCAGTTTATGCTATTCCTCCTATGTTCCTCCTGTTCTGTATCATAACAGGCACAGGAATTGGATGAAGTATGGTTTTAGCTCTTTGCTGGCAAAGTTGGTTTGGGAAATGCATGCAGTTTGCATTGGAGACCAAAATAAAGCTGTTCCTTGTCCTTGAGTTGATTTCCTTCCCTCATCTCAGTGAACTTGGCTAGAGAGGATAGACATTTGAGTGAAGAAGTCCTGCCCCAGTGAATGCACCTCACCATGTCAAGGAGGCCTTATTCCATTGATGAACAATCTCAGAAGAGGGAGAGCTAGCAAACGGTGCCAACTGTGCAGGAGTAGCAAGCAGTCACTCCTTCACTGGGAGACAGGGCATATAGTTTCCTGGCAGTCTTTTCTATTAGTGGCTAAGACGGAGATGCAGAGAGAGGATTTGAGTAATCTCTCCCATCCTTTTAGCTTGATTAGGACTAGAGAACAGGTATCTGGCAGGCTTGCCCAGGAACAATGGTCAGAATACCCAGGTACCAGAAAGTGGATGTGAGACAGAAAAACAAAGCTAGTGCAAGGCCCTGGCTGGCAGATGGCAGAGATAGCCACCAACCTGCATTGTCCCCAGGTGACCTTTGCTCCCAAGTGTCTTCTTTTACTCAAGGAGATGAGATTTCTTTAGTGTTTAGGCTTTCAGACAGGTCTCTGCTGGTATTTCAGAATCATTTCTTTGGGTAGAAGTGAATGGAGAAAGTGGCTGGCTTTCTCAGGTCTGTGGCTGTATTTTTTTCTTCCACTTAGGTACCTTGAAATTATATTATCAAGATTATCACTTGAAAGAAGTGATTTATCTTTCAGAGGCATTGCCTCGAAAGAGTTCAGGAGAGAAGATCAATAAGCAGCCATCCAGCTTTCCCCTCCAACTATTCTGGGACCTGAGCATTCTCTTATGGCTAATCTTCCCTCTTCACTTACTGGTATGCTAAGGCGGTCTTGAACTCAACAAGATAAAATAACGCAAAACCTAAATAACAGCCACCTGCTTAAAACACACAAGAAAACTGTATCTCAGCTCTCCTTTCTCCCGCCATGCTCACAGCCTGTATTTCAGCTCTTTGTTGCCATTTGTCAGCTCTGATCCACAGTACTTCCTTACTACACCTGTGTTCTGACCCCCAGCATCTGACCAATGGCTTCACAGAAACCTTTCTTCCAAAGGCCACATATGGCCTCCTCATTGCTAAATCCAAAAGCCTTTCCTTAGCATCAGCTCACTTAATCTTTCTCTGCAGTCATTTACTTGACAGTATTTCTTCTTCTTTCCCTGGTGGTCAAATATTTGAAATCAGATAGATCTGAACTTAAATCCCAACAATACTGCTTATAATGTGATTGGACAAAGACACACATACACACATAGAAGAAATATCAAGTGTGTGCTTTTTGGTTTGCTTTCTACAAGCGGGGTCACATTTTATATTCTTCTCTGCTTCTTGTCTTACTCACTTAATAGTTCATTAGAGAAATGATTCCAACTCATTCTTTTAAATATGAGAGCACCAAAGATTATTAAACCATCATTACATTGATGGATATTCCATTTGTTTTCAGACATTTTCAGTCTTAGCTGGTGATTTTATATTCCAGTTAGATCAAAGACGTGTATATATTAAATTAATATTTAATATGTATATTTAATTTTAATGGATGCTGCCAGATGGCCTTCTAAAAAGGCCATACCATTTCATATTCCACCAACCATGTTCCAGTAGCCCTTCCTCAAAATATTTGTAGCCCTTTAGAAAACTTTTACAAATCTCATGCATTTTCTAGCTGCCACAGAATTTGAGCATCATTTCAGATGTTTATTAGCTATTTGTATGTTGTGTTCTGTGAACCTGGACATTTATATCTTTACTCAAGTTCCTTAACCTGAGATTCAGCTGCTTCACAATGTTATTGTGAGAATTAAACAACAAACATGCATTAACAAAGTCCTTGATAAATGGCAGCTAAGATTATTTTAAATTTTTTTCCTTATTTAGTATCTTCATCCTTATATCTTTAAATGTAGGCATTTTCCACCATCATACTGTCAAATGCCTTCTCCCCGATACTTTGCATCCTCTCACTCTCTGAAAATCACTTACATAATTTTGTTCTTACAAATTCTGTTCTGCTGAGCGTCAGTACCCTGCTGGGCCCTACAGCCTCATCACACCATTGGCCTCCCTCTGCAGGAAAGCAGGAAAATTCAGGCTCTTAGCAAGAGACACATCACCCCACCTCACGCTCTCCATGTTCCCAGATGCACTCTTCTCTCCAAGACCTTTACATGCAGGTCTCAGAGTCATCCTGCTTCCTTTATCTAGATGCTCATTTCAGTGGGCAGCACCATGAACCTCACTTCTGCGGTGACCCACACACATCTCTCCTTTCTCATGCCCATTGCTTCTGTACTAGCTCGCTTTCCCAACAACAAGTAGAATAGCTAATTCTTCAGTGTTTTCTCAGCCAACCAAATTACAAATAAAGAGCAAAATATATCAAAGATAGATAATAAAAAGTAGAGAGATAGAGCTTTCTCAAATGGGAAAGGATCAAGATGGAAGGAGTGGGGAGAGGGGAAGAGAAGGGGTTGAGAAAGGAATGAAGATGCACTAAGTACATGTACCAACTCCTCATACGGTACAGAAACATTGTGTACTGGCAATATATACTAATAAAAAGTTACTTGTTACATGCCAGGGAAAGTCTAAAACAGGGTGAAAATTATTATAGCTAAGAGCTATTTCTTAGTCTTTTCTCAAATAGAACAGCATTCATGCTGCCCTCCTGGACATTGTCTATGAGGCATCCTATCTCTACTATACCATTTTACATCCTCTCCACCAACACAACAGACCTGGGCACACTCAAGGGTTTTCCTCTGTTGGCTTTTCAGCCTATAATCCCTCCACATTCTCTGCCTATTGGAAATCTATTTTCAATGGCTTTTCTTCACGGACATCTATTTTATTGATTCAGCTTGACTGAATCAACTGCCCTAGCAACTTTCTGTAGCACCCTCAATTTAGTTCTCCTATAAAAATCTGTTATTATAGAATCACACGAAGAATTCTTCTTGGCTTATTCATTTCTATGTTTTTTGAAGGCCAGAATCTGCTTCTTGTTTCTAATTAAATTTTCTTTCTTTGCTGTGCTTCTGAACCTTAGTTTCTGGTCTGGTACCTTGTAATTGCTCCTTCTTTCAAATTTTAGCTTTAGGATCAATGCATGAGCAGGGTTGGAGTCTAGGGACAAACAGAGCAGAACTGGTGAGAGAATCTTGCTGAGGAACCAATAGCCTTAGATCCAAAGGTGGCAAATGCTGTCTGCGGGACTGGTCCTTCTCACAGCTGCCTTCTGCTTGCCATATGTGAACACATTCTGTGTTCGTTGGCCAATGTTCACCAGTCAGGATGTTTCTTATAGGCATCTGGCTTCTCTTGAAAGAAAGAATGTCAGCAAGATGAGGCGTGCGTTCTTGGATGGCACAATCTGTGCAGATAGGCACTAGAAGCCTTCTTTGGGCATAGTCTCTCATCCTTGATGCTGGGCCTCATACTCATGGGTAGTATTTGCATGGCCCTTACAGCTAGCTGACCCCACAACTACAGTACTAATTTCACGTGTGGCTTTGGGCGAGACAATTTACCCTTGGACCTCATGTTTTCATTTTATCCTTTTCATCTATTGGGGGTTATTTTTGCTCATTTTCCCTCCGTGGTTCTCATGTTTAAAATATTTCTTCATAAAAAATGCACCTGGTGAACATATAATTATTTTGTTACACTTACACTTTTCTCTACATCGATTCAGAGTTTAGCCAATCATCTGTCACTCTAACCTTAGAATTATAATATGAAATGTGCATTGGTTTTCTATCATGCTTGTTTTGCTACCTAAGCAACAAAGTTAAGAAATTACTTGAATGCTTAAGAACTATTTATTTCTATTAGTTGACAGGTTTTGTGATTTATCCCCTATCCCAGATCAACCTCATATCCACTCAGATACTATGACAAATTGATATGGATTTCTGGGAACAATGGTTTGGTTCACTAGCTAGAAGCTCTGATAAATCCTGTAATTACATATACATACATATTATATACAGTATGTATAAAATATAGTATAGTATACAATGGATATAATGGGTATAATATAATAGATATATGCATACTATAAAAATATAAAATACATGACACTTTCAGTAGCCTTATGAGTGTACAAATAATGCTTATTACTGAAATGTCCTAATAAACAGCTACAGCCAGTAATGTATAAAAAGAATCTAAACCTTTTCTACTCCCTTCTAAATTCCATTTCCCATTACTTCTTAACTGTTTTGAATACAATTACCTAATTCCCTTTTCTTTTCTTTGTGCATATTTAAAGAAATTGCAAACAAACTAGAAATTCTATTTTTCTATTTGTTCTTTCCCCCTTACCTCACAGTGTGAATTGGATATCCTCCCATTCTGGTACATTTTCATCTGCCTCATTCTTCTTAATTACTTCCTATCATTCCTATGAAGGAGAGTATCATAAAGTATTTAGATCGTTTCCTGCTGATGGACATTTAGATTCTTTCTAATTCTCTTTCTAATTTAATGATCAGTTTCCTTAATGAAGAAGATAGAGGGAAAATAGTTATTGCATTACTATGTTTCTGGCAAAAAATGTTAACTACTCAGGTATTTGAGAGTTGACTCTACATATACATGAAAAATCCTCTACCTAAGTGGTTATTTTGTTGTTCACTGTTTCAGAAATGAGCATCTGGAGCTGGATATGTATCAGGCATTCTTTTTTAGTCATGTTAATAACTCACATGTGCCGAGTGCTTACTAAGTATAGGGCCCATGCTAATTGCTGTATATGAATTATCTCATTTAACCCTCCCAGTAGTCCTAAAGGAAATTAGTGCTATGTTGTGCTCATTGTACAGAAACTAAGCAATCTGCCTGTAGTTACATAGGTATTATGAGGTAGGAGTGAAATTTGAACACATACAAATTTGAGGTTGTGGTTATACTCTTAACTTTGCTGAAGATACAAGAGCCCTTTTGCAGCGTCCAGTTTCTTCCTCATCTTCCCATGTATGTGATACTTTCACTGAGGGAGAGAAGAGAGGACCCCTGTGTCTAAGAGTACAATCTTGTCTGTTCCCAAAACGATACTGGTAGCCACGGTAAGGAGAATGTTCACTTCTCTTTTCATCTTTTTTGTTTGTTTTTTTTCCGGTACCGAGAATCGAACTCACGACCTTGCGCTTGCCAGGCAGGCGCTGTGCCGCTGAGCTAAATCCCCAGCCCCGAGAATGTTCACTTCTATGAACTTTGGAGGCCTGTAATGCTTTCAAGTTAGCAGCTCGGTGTAGATCTGGAGACGACGTTTATGTTTGTGCAGACACAGGCTGGTGGAAAGAGTCTCAGAGTCGTAGGATTTAGATTTGCCATGACCTTTTGCGCAGTCAAGAGTCTGTCTCAGAGAATCGGACTTGTTCTACTTGGACTCCAAGGAATATTTTTCATTTGCAATAATAGCTTCACACTTGCAGAAACATTTCAAAAACAGTGTAGGTACAAAGAACTCCCCTTCTGTTTACTTTCCCCACAGAATGCTCAGATATTAACATGCTCCATGTTTGCTTTGTTGCTCTGTCTTTCTTTTTTACCTCTAAATGCATGCGTGTATGTGTGTGTGTGTGTGGGAGTTTGTGTCTGAGTTTAGTACACATCATTATTATATCATTGCTTTATTTCTCAAAGATTTGGAAATCCAAGCATAATGACTTTTTACCACTATGTATTTCATTGTGTATTCCCAGAAAACAAAGACATCTCTCATATAATCATGGTATAGTAACTAATATCAGCACATTAATATTGATACCTGTTCTGTTATTTAATGTATATACTTTAATCAAATTTTACCAACTATTCCATTGATATCCTTTATAATAAAGTAGTTTTTTCTGGTCTACTATAAAATTCAGGGTGACACATTACCATTCACTGTCTTTTTTTTTTTTGATCTTCTAAGATAAGGAAAGGTTTCTCATTCTATCTTTTGTAACTTTGCCCTAAGCTCTTTCTAAATTTTTAATGTTTTATTTTGAGACAGAGTCTTGCTAAATCATCTGAATTTCCCAGGCTAGGCTCAAACTCATGATTCTCCTGCCTGAGTTTCCTAGAGGGCTGGAATTTCAGATGTGCCCTGCCATGTCCAGCTTCTTTGTGACATTTTGAAGGCATAAGCCAGCTGTTTTTTTCTTAATTTTTCTTTATCGGATATTTCTTCATAGCTTCTTCAGGTTATGTATCTTTCCCGGGCATATCATAGAGTAATCCTGTATCTTGGTGTATCTGGCTGGGAGATGTGAGATCTCTGTCTCACTACTGGTAATAGTAAGTGCTGACCCCTGATTAGGATATTGTCTGCTATATTTTTCCCTTAAAATCTGCTATTTTCTTTTGGTAATTTTGTTTCATTTGGAGAGATACTTTGAGGCAATGTGTGAGGTATGATTGAAATATGATGAATATTTAAGGTTTAAAAAATTATCATGGCAAAAGACAATTCCCATTTATCTACCTCAAAACAAAAAGAAAACAAGCTGAAAACCACTCAGTGATGGCATGTGAAAATACAGTTCAAAATGCTTTCCCACTTGGAACACACTTATCCCACTGTTCATGTCACTTTATGGAGCAGTTCTGGAAGTCCTCTTTCAGGAGTGTCTTTAATTGTGCTCTTATACCTGGCTCAATGGCCTCAATCAATCCAAAATGCTATCTTTCATTGTCATTTTGATTTGGGGGAAGAGCCAAAAGTTGTAAGGTGCCAGATCTGATAAATAAGGTGGGTGAGAGCACACTGTAATGTTTTTATAACTCTGCCTTTCCACTGCATGGCCCTCGGCAGCAGCATACATCATATTTTTGACCACATATCATGAACACTTCCAGAACTTCATACAAAAGTAGCAGGAACAATGAGATAAGCATGTTTGAAGCAAGAGGGAATATTCTGAGGGAGATTAGTGGCAGTGTATCTTTCATTGTAATAATATAAACATTCACAGTATATTTTGATCATATCTTGCAAATATCCTATCATCAAACTTTCTACCTAATAGCTTTGGAAATCATTGCTAAGTTGTACCTAAAATACTTTTTGCTATGTTGCTGGCCAAATGAGTCCTTAGATTTTTTTTTTTTTTTTTTTTGTCTTTGAGACAGGGTCTAGCTATGCAGTTCAGGCTGGCCTTGAGCTCACTTTGTAGCACAGGCTGGTCTCAAACTTGCAACTATCCTCCTGCCTCAGCCTCCCAAGTGCTGGGATTACAGGCATGCACCACCATGCCCAGCTAATCCTGAGATTCTTGTTTTGCCCTTTTTACCTACCATGGGCTTATTGGGCAAAAAATAAAAATTTATAACTTTGTCACTTCAGTGTGGTTGCAATGAGTTCATCATTCACAATGGGTCAGTCATTTTTAACTTTGCAAAGTATAATTATCTTTAGCATTTACTACTGAGATTAGGGGTAAGTGTATTAAGAAAATATAGCTCTTGACACACTATTTCTTTAAATATATCCAATCACAGTTTCACTTGGTAAAAAAATTCTTCAAACTTCCAAATGTTAAAGATGAAGGTTATTGGCACTGAAACTTCCACTCTGTGAATGGCTTATTCATAGTTCAGGTCCGCTTACCTACCAAATATCAAATATGAAGAAGGCTGATTGAATTTAGGATCATTTTAAAGGGACAAATAAAGGAAATATGGACATGCAGCCCATCTTGCCTGCAAAATTGGCTCTCAAGTTAACTTCCTTTAGCACATGTGACTGGTGCTCCCTCCAGACTTCGTGTCATGGTCCCATTCAGAGCTCAGCAACTGTGCCCAAGTCGCCAGGAAAACACTGAGTCAGAGGGTCAGACCGGCTTGGTGAGGCATCCTGAGGCCTATGGTCCTTCCCAAAGGTATTAAACAATTGCTCTTATGACTAGCTTTTACTTTCCTCTGCAGGCTTTGGGTTTGTCACTTCTGTCCCTTAGAAAAACAATGTGGTAAAAAAAAAAAAAAATAAAAAAATAAAAAAAAAAGAAAAACAATGTGGTAACAGACACACTCTTTAAAGTTGGTCCACATTTCTACACATTTAACTGGATTTTTTTTTTTTTTTCATTCCTACCTTACTCCTAGATGGAAAACTTCAGGAGACAATTTATATAATTTGGGACTATTTTCTCATTGAGAATACAAACTCCTGTTTTCAATTACCAGTTGGGAAGCTTCTTGCAGATTAACTGAGATCAAAAGGACTTAGAAAGCAGGAATAGGGCAAAATCAGCTTCACTGATTACCTTACTAAAGCTACACATGCTAGGGAAAGTCAGGCCTCTGGTTTCTTTCTTCACTCTTTCATCCCTCTTGCACGAAAAAGAGAGAACTTAATTGGGGAAAACAGCTACTAATTCCCAATCTAATTCTGACGTCACCTTGATTGGCACCTATATATTGTATTCCTGAGTAGGAGGAATCCTTCTTCCTATTTGCTTATAGATCTCACAGTTTGTTCTGTCTTCTTGTAGTACTGGTAAGCACTAATTGCTGTATTATTTAATTTCTTAACAGATTGGTAATTTAATTTAAGAAACATTTATATTGTGTTGACTTAGTATCAAGAAGTATGCTTTGAATTAGAGAACAATAACAAACAAGATTCTTGTCTAAGGAGAAAGCAGATGTGAGACTAGTAGAATATAGAATGCGATGTGTAAAGTGTTATTGGGGCATGAGGAAAAGTACAACTGATTCTGTCAGCAGAAGTAAGGGAAGACTTCAAAGAGGAAGTGACAATTGTGCTGGGTATCGAAGAATGAGAAAAGTTTACAGAATGAGAGGGATTAGAGGTTTTATGAAGAAAATTGTAGAATTGCTCAGAGATACATGAAAATGTAGTGTACAATGCTCATGGGAACATAAAACAGTATAACACTGTGGGAAGCCATTTAATAGTTCCTCAAAATCTAAATAAAGACTTACTTTACTACTCATCATATCCACTTTCAGGTAGATACTTTAAAAACAAGAAAATAGGTATTTAAACCAATATATGTGCATAGGTATTCATGAAAGCACTATTTATAGAGCCAAAAAATGGAAATAAACAAATTATGGTATACAATGGAATATTTTTTCAGATATAAGAATGAGTAAAATACTGATACATGAAGAAACCTCAAAAATTATATTAACTAAGCAAATGAAGACAGATAATAATAGGTCTTATGTAGTATGTTTCCAATTTTATGAAATATCTAAAGTAAGTAAATTCATACAGATAAAAATCAGATTCTTGGTTGTCAGGGGCTGGAGTAGGAAGAAACAGAGAAAAAAATAACCTAGTGGAGTTCCCTTGGGATGATGAAAATATTTGGGAACTATGCAGATATTGGGGTTGATGTCTGGAATTTATTAAATGCTGCTGAGTTCACTCAAAATGATTAACTTCTATTACTGAATTTCATCTCAATCAAAACAAAACACATGCTTTATTTGATTTGTTCTTTTTTACAGAATTAGTGCAAAGAAGTAGACTTAGAGTCTAACAGACCTGTATTCAAAATTCTGATTTGATTATTTTACTCTTGCTACGCCAGGATAGAATCACCCTTACAACCAAATTTTGTAGGTGTTGTATTAGCTAAACATATGGATTAATGAAGAATAAGAAATACTAACTTACATTGGGAAACGGCGTGGTAAACTAACACCATAGTTCTGTTTGTCTGTCTCTCTCTCTATATATATATATATATATATATATATATATATATTTGATTTAACATAAAATGTGTACTTGTTTGTAATATGACCGTCTACTTTAGATAGTCATGAGTAGAAAAATGTTATTCATTGTCATCAAGGATGTTCTCTCTAGGTCAGTGGTGAGGAATCTATGGCACTTATGTTATTGTGTTTTACTTTTAAGACAAAAGATGTTAATGTATGAGTTATTTATAAACTAAAACCTAAGTATTCAAGTTTAATTGAAGTGTTGTCACTTTGTGATAAATGAATGGGTTGGGGGTTGCAGTTTGGCACTTGGTCTCTAAAAGGTTCGCCATCACTGCTCTAGGTCCTTGTGGCATTTCTTTCCTGTCATCCACCAAACGGAGGGACAAAGACATGGTGAATTACGTGTGGAAAAGTTACAAGATGGTGCTCTGGGTACAAGAATGCATCATCCTCCCACCGTCAAGCTCTACTGGTCATAACTTAGTATCTTTACCATGTTTAGCTGCAATGTAGGCTAAGAAATGTAGATTGCATGTTTCAGGAAGAAAATAAAGAAGATTTTGAAAAAAATATTTTGGTGAGAAAACACCTCTTTATATCTTGTGTGTTATCATGTATACATGAGCAGGTTTCTAGTTTAGTATCTGATAAAAGGCACTCAATGAATACTGCTGCCTTTTTTGTAAGAGAAGATTCATCACAGCTTCAGGAGAGATGTCTCAAAATTCATGGTATCCTGATGAGGAACTATTAGCTGTAGCCCTGTGGTAGAGTCAGTTGGTGCGGCTACCAGGCAGACATTCAGCAAAGTTCCTTCTGGGCTCTGTGCCTACTTGTGCTTTTCTTCTTTCACGCTTTGGAACTTCCCTTGAACTTGGTCCAGGGTGCTTTCCCAGGGCTTAATTGGGATTTGCCCTCCTTGCACAGCTCGCTCACCTCTCCCACCTAGCTGTCTCCCTTCCAGATTTGGCCTTCTTACCAGACTTTTCCTAATCCTTGGCTTAGGATCTTCACTGAGAAGGTCCAGAAACTTCCTTTTTCCATGTTTCATTTCCTAGTTGTATCTTGAAGACTTATAACTTGAGAATATTAATTTATTCTTGGTTATAATTGTTAAAATTTCTACCTCTTCTGAACATGCTATAATTAGCTGATTTTTGAAGAAATCTTGAAGAATTATTTTTATGAAGGCCATCTGGCAAAACAAATTAATCTCCAAGGGATGTTAATCAGACTAATTGCTAATTAAATGTCCTCTTTGATGGTATTAGTTATAAATTGGGGAATATTTGTGATGTACATTAGTTTTTATAAAGACAGTGATAAAGCATTCTCTTTTCCCTTTCAGTTTGCTTTCATGATGTATGTCTGTGTTGATGTTGAAAGATATATTTTCCATTTTTCAAATGGTTTGTCATTAGATCAGATCACTGCACACACGCTTAGAACTTGGGGGCTGAAATTTATTTAAACCCATTGTTAGTATCTCAGCCTCATAATTCTTCAAATGGTTTTGTGGTTCATGGAGCTTTGGAAACATGTTTTTAATATACAAAACAATTGCCAGTGGGTTCAGTTTAATCAAAGATGGCAAATAGGTTTAATTCTATATGCCAGTGGATTGATAGTGGCTGCCTCAACTATATTGTAGGAGAGAATTTGGAGGCCTGTGTGGAAGAATATTTACCATCACACATTATATTTCTCTGTAATAGACTGAGTAATGATTCATAGAAGACAAGCCTCAGAGGACAACAATTATTTTTGCCCACAATGTCAATATAAATCTAAAAATAACATAAGATTAATCAGAATCCATCTTTAGGAAATACCTCAGTTCTTTATTGCAAACTATTTGTCCCAAGGTAGTTAAGTAAAAACATATTTGTAAATCAAAATATACACTCATTTAGCTTGAGTTAATTATTCATTTCTAGAAATGAGTTAGCATTTTCAGTCAAAGTAATGTAGATTTCATGATTGGTTTCTTTCTATGGTTTTTGGTTATGTATTTGAATACAGTACAGGCATTCTTCCTGAGTTTGACCTGTATTCAGTGGTAGATTAATTTTACAGTTCTATAAGACCTCAGGGATCTTCCTTTCTTTGGTTATAGAGTTTCCTTTTATAACTGATGCATGAACAAAGTGTACATGTAAGGAATGTGACCTATAAGTCTATGAAGCATATTTATAAAAGGGAATTTGCTATCAAGAAAAGAATTTTGCTGGGAAGTCAGATCGAAATTCTATTCCCGCTTCTTTGTCAGTAAGCACTGTGACAGAGGCCAAGTTACTCTATGATCCTCAGAGGCCTCAGCTGCAAAATAGAAGGCTAGCATGCAGTTTGCAACTAGAATAACACTATTTGTTGATGTTAATATTTTTCCTTGTTGGTGTCTTGCATAATTTGGGTTTGCCACTTATTGAGCACAAGGGGGCAGTACTTAGCAGATTGCTTCCTTTATTTCTTGACGAATAGCCAAATTCCGTGGCATTTTGGAGCCTTTATTCTTGACTTTTCTGCCATAACTGATGATGTATTTGATAGCCCCACCGGCTTGCAGTATAACTTTATTCTTAAAGGTAAAGTCTATAATTTTTATAGGAACAAATATACAATATTCAACTCTTACAGCACAAGTACTTCTAAATATTGTATTTGTCAATGTTGAAACAGCTAAAACCTTTTCAGACTTACTTGTTTTTCTTTCCCTTGAGACTTTATATTTGGTATGGAGTTTTAAAGGAAAATTATGTACAATACCCTGTAAATACTATTAGCCAAATAGGCTGGAAAACGAACTAATTTTGCCCCCACCATTTGCTATTCATTTATAAATGTTTATTTAACTTGGTGAATGTTTCTATCATGTAGGCCATGGCCTGCACCATGAACCTGAGAACTTTCCCTTCCCCATGTCCCTCCACTGTCCTGCTTTCTGTATGACTGGTGCTATAACTCTATGTGATTCTATTTGTTCTGTAGTTTTACCATCTGCCCATTTCTTCCCAGAGGAAGCTTCTGTGACTCTAGTGACTTCTATCACCTGGGCCTTTGCTAGTGTCCTCAGCTGTGCCCCTAATTCTTATTGCACCGTATTCCTTCCACTATCCTAACCCCCCGCTACACTTGAACAAAGGACAGACTGCATTGTAGATCTCATATATCCAATTCTGTGCTATTTTTAATTTATCCATTTGCTTTATTTTACAGGTTACTTGATTAGATTTTAGAATGTTTTCATTGCTGTTCGTGCTTGTGTTCCACATGACCAGGAACATGATCTATATAATTAATCTTATCCATACTCCAGAAATAATCACTCTTCTGTTCTACTTATTTTTTTAAAAGCTTTAGGTTGTTTCAGGTGCTCCAAAATAACATCAATCATTAATGTGCTCTAAAATTAGATGTTTTCAAGAACTGTCTTTTCTTCCTTCCTTCCTTCCTTCCTTCCTTCCTTCCTTCCTTCCTTCCTTCCTTCCTTCCTTCCCTGCCTCTTTTTCTTTCTTT
>NW_004955415.1:24560289-24591002 GCF_000276665.1 Chinchilla lanigera
TCTCTCTCTCTCTCTCTCTCTCTCTCTCTCTCTCTCTCTTTCTCTTTTCTTTCTCTCTTTCTCTCCTCTGTCTTTTTGCTAGGGAGATAACCTATGGCTTCCCATCTGCTAGTCAAGGGCCCTGCTATGCTCCCTTCATTTTTCTTAAAATTCTTTAAAATTTTACTCCTTTAGGTATGTAAAACAATTTTCAAGTAGACTGAGATCTCATGAAACCTACATTCAAATACTTATGTATAATCTGAATTCTTCTCCCTATGCTTAGTGTTTGAATTTTATATAAGATCTTCCCATACTTATTAAGGACAAGCTGTCTCCTCTCTAAAATCTGTTTTTAATACTTCAATTCAGTATTTTTTTATGAATGGCTGATGATGCTGTATTAGGTCAACTAATCACTGTGTTTGTGAGAAATTTCCTTATGTAGATCTTGATTTGCCAAATACACTACAAATTTTGTGACAGCATAGACCCTGCCTCTACTTCTAAGCTTTCAGATTTCTTTGTTGTGTCAATGGTCTGGATGTCAAATGCTTGAAATTGAAGTAGCATTGATTGGAACCTAAAACCTTTTAAATAGAGACTGATGCTTTCCGAAGAGACCTTTCTTTTTCCCCTGGGGATTTTTGCACAAATTAAACGTTCAAAGTCATTAGCCACAGCAGAAATAGGAAAGATAGTGTTGGTGTTCAGCTACAATTCTTTTTGGGGGGGAAGGGTACTGGGAATCAAATTCAGGACCTCGCACTTTCCAGGCAGGTGCTGTGCCACTGAGCTATACCCTAGCCCCTCAGCTACAATTCTTTAATAAATTGCATCAGCTGAATCAGGCAGGCCAAATAGGAACATAATGTAGAATAGGTCTTTTTTATTGTAATTTGAAAATAAGGTTTAGATATTTCCTAGTTTGTAAAACCTAACTTTGCTTGCCAACAGTATTCGAAGTGTCCTTAAAAAGCTATTTCTGCCCAGAAATAAAAGGATTTTTATAAGGCTTCTTTCCACAGGCAGATAAGTCACTAGTTGTTGGAGCACTGTAGCAGAGATAGGATGGATAAATACAAACATTAACAATAAATATCTTTGCAACCTGAGGACAGAAATCTAAATATGTAAGGGTATTATAATGTATAATCTTTCATTCCCTTGGTTCTTGTGGTCAGTAGCTTTGGAGAGCTAGTAATATATCCCTTTTCATTTTTTACCTTACAAATCTGAAAATTTCACCAAAGATGATAATCTATTAAGGTACAAGAGAATACATTCTTAGTTGAGAATATTTACAAACCAGAAATCACAAAAGCTTGTTATGAGTATGAGTAGAAATACACCTGTGTTTGTCCATTCATTGTACCATGTGGGCCCCTTCATTATATTAAATCCTTTTTTATTTTAAATTTTGACTTCTGATTTATGTTTCAATCCTCATATTTATTTGAGGGGGTGGTTGGGTATGCTTTAAGGCTGCCCTGGAAAAGCAGGTATTAAATTCTAAGCTAGTGCTTGGTAACCTTCATATGCCACTACTTAACAAATGACCACTGTGCTCCGGACAGCCATACCCCAGGAGAGAAGAGGTGTTTGTTCCAGAATCCAATCAAGCCATGGCCTGTCCGCACCCTAACTTATGTGGTGTAATCACTTGTATCATTCATGGCTTGTCTTTCATTAATCAGAGCTACTGCAGGCAACAAGGGAGCAGGAGATCCATTAGTGTGACATATGGTAGCCTTCTCTAACTTTTGGATGTTTGGAAGGTTTCAGGGCTTGTCCCAAACATACAAGAGCTGCCTAATGACTTTGAGTTTAGCAAATATTTTCCCTAAGCATTTAATATCCTCCCATTTTTCTGTTCCAAGCCACATAACAATGTTTCAATTGGCAATGGACCACATATATGATCGTGGTCTCATAATCACCATATTATTTAGTGACACTGTAAACTTCTTAGTTTGTCTAAGTGCACTGTACAGTGTTTGTAAATGATTAAATCACCCAACTGCACATTCACAATATGTCTGTGCTAAGTGACACAAGACTTAATTGTGTTTAGATTCTTGATGTCCCCTGGGATGTTTTTGTATCCGTCATATTCAGCTACAACTGTTTCATTTGCTGCTTCATCTTGGCCTCCTTATATTTAACTCTAAAGAACAACTAAAAAAGAGGAAGAAATTATCTTAATTGTGAAAGTGATGAATGAGATAGACCAGCAAGACTATTTTTCATGCATATAGATGCTGAAAATGCATTTGGACTTCTTTTCAGAGCAAATTGAAAAAGTTACTTTGAAAAGCATGTTATAAGTTTGGCCACTGGAAATTTCTTCATAGATAGCTATCTTGATAACAGCATTTATCTTTTCTAGTGTTGTAAGACAATGTTGTTTCTTTTAAAGTTGGAATTTTTAATAAGTGTAAGTATTCCAACTCTATACACAGCTTCTTCTTCCTCTCATAACAACTATAAATATATTAAAATACAATCATCTGTTTTATGCATGGGGGATGTTTTCAGGACCCCTTGTGGATAACAAAGTCCAAGGATGCTCAAGTTCCTTATATAAAATAGCATAACAAAATGGAATAATATTTGCATATAACCTACAAATATCTATCCATGTACTTTACTTCCTTTTTAGATTACTTATGCTACCTAATACAATGTAAAAACTATGCAAATGTTATACTGCCTCGTTTAGGGAATAATGACAAGAAAAAGTAGTCTACACGGTCAGTGAAAATACAGTTTTACTTTCTAAGTATTTTTGACTCTGGATGGTTAAGCCTATAGATGTGGAGGACCAACTGTATCTGAAATAATGGTAAAGTAGTGTGGGCTTTTTCAAAATCCTTATTGAATGAGTAGATTTAAAGCACATTTTATCTGTTTCACCAAATTTGTTAGTACACCTTTGCAATACATAATGAATATATTCATTGTGAAGAATTGGTATCTATTTATCTATCTATCATCTGTCTATGTTGTATTTTGATCCTTCTTCGTTTCCTTTCCCATTCCATCTCTCCCATTTCCTCCTTTCCTGTATCCCCTTCCCATCCTCACAAAAAATAAACTTTAAGCTTTAAAAATATGATCTTATATTATTTTAAAATTCTTTTTTTTATTTTAAAAATAAAAGGAGGGAAATATTAACAGGCATACAACATTTTACAACATATCACAAGCACAATACATACAATACAGAGTTACAAACTCTTTTAAAATTCTTACCAATTTATTTTACTCTACCTTTTCCCTACTAACACCATATATTTGTAAATATTCATTCCTTATAAATATTTTTAAAAAACAAATAATATAGGCTTTTGAAATCTTTTTCCCAACTATCTTTGAAGCAAATTGCTGAGTTTTAGGACCAAAAATTGTGCTCATACATTGGTGCAAGAATAGGTTTTAAGACAAAAAGACAAAAGAAAGCTACGCATCAGAGGAGAACTTTCCCCACCTGTGTCCCCACCTGTGAAACCAAGCATGTGCCACACTCACCACAGGGGCCTGGACAGTGACGGTGAGAAGATCCCAAGGTTCTATGGCAAGGTGAAAACTGCTGCTATATACAACTGAGTGAAGTAAATTGCTTCAATTTTTTTGAGAAATATTGGAAACTCCCAGTTGGAAATATTGTGAACTCCCAAAATAATAGGGCAAGAGTATTTTGACTTTGACTCTTGTAGGGAACAAAAGTATTTTTTATTCTGCCCATCCTATCTGCATGGCTGAGGCATCTCTAACAAAGGACAGATTAGCAGAAGAAAATTATATATCTCAGTTACTGTTTTGTTGCTGGGTCGAAATACACAGCACCCACAAGTTAAAGGAAGAAAGGTTTATTTTAGCTCAAAATTTGTAGAGCTTTCAGTCCATAGTCTGCTGGCTCCAAGGTTGATTGGCATAGCAAATGGTGCATGGCAGAGGAGAAACAGTCCATGGCAGGGCAGACAGGAAGCAATGAGTATTTTCTTTCTTTCCCTTTTTATTCCATCCAGGCTAGAAACCTATTGGTTAATGCCACCCAACCCTGGGTGGTTCTTCCCTCTAAGTCCATCATTAATATCTAGAAGCACGCTAAGCCAATCAGTAGACTAATCTAGTAGGACATAGCCATGATCCAGTATCACATACCCATGATCCAGTCACTCCTAAAAGCCCCATCTATGAATTCATTAGATTTTGGAAGGACATCTAGATATAAGCCTAAGAGAATGCAAATTTATTTAAATTTTATACTACTCAGAATCCTTACTAAAAGTAGGGAGACCTGAACAAATGCTTACACTCCTGTGTTTTTGTTAGGGGTAATGAATAGTGGATAGCTGCGGAAAGAAATATGATTGGAGAACAAGAAAAAGTATGTTCTAAAAGGTAATTAAACTGGAGACCCCAGCAAAGCCTGTTTATTCAGAACTTTTTCTGTCTTGTCTTCAGAGACAAGTCTATTCCTTTTCTCTCAGTGTAAGGTAGACACCTCTCAAAGGAACTCATAAGGAAAAGATGGAGACAATGACCTTCCCACTTCTGTTCTAGGAAGTAGCCAAAAAGACCACAAGGCTGTATTTTTGAGTAGTGTGTCTTGAACCCCATCATGCTAGTATTCTTTTCTACCCAACCTCCCATTTTCAACCTAGAACAGCTAGTTTATTAAAAGAATATCTTTGTATTCCTACTATGTGCCAGGGATTGTTCCCAGGCACTTGGAATGTATCAGGTAACAAAACAGTTATCATTGTTCTTGTGGAGTTTACAGATGGTAAATAGCAAACATAAGAATAACTAAACTGTATAGTTTTTTTTAAGAAATAAAGATAAGAATGATCAGAAAGCCCAAATGGTACCTTACTATTTGAGAAAATAGCTGAAGCAAGAAAGTCATTTTCAATTTCCTCTTCCGTTCTCTGCAGGCCTTTAGACTTTTATGTGAGAGGCACCCTCCCTATACTCCTAAGAAGGGAATCTCCTTATCTCTAACAAGGACACAGAGAAGAACCTGAAATAAAAAGTTTTATGAAATACTCTTGCTTTGTTATCATTACATCCAAAACCTCTTGTTCAGTCATCCATCCTCATGATTGTCCTTTTTCATCAAAATTAGCATAAACACACACGTTTACTTATTTCTTTGGATCTGCATTTCCTTATGGAGTCTCCCATGTCACATACAACTTTATTAAATACATTTCCATGCTTTCTTGTTGTTAATATGTCTGCCTGTACTGGGGCCTCAGCCACGAACCTAGTGATGAGTGAGGTGAAGATATCCTTTTCTCTCCCACACTGTGTTTTAACAAGCTCTCCTGATGAGTCTCAAGTACAACAGGCTTACACCGGATGAGCACTGTGCCATGTTGCACATTCAGGAGCAGCAGACTTTATCATTACTCGAGGCCCAGTGGGCAGCCCTGGCTGCAAACAGTGTTTCCACAGTGGTGAGGGGAGATAATGGAAGATGCAAAAGGACCCCAAAGAGAGAGAGAGATGTGCCCCAATCCAGGTGTAATTAGTGGTGGGGAATGAGAAAGATGTTGCTATGGAAGCAACCTGCTTCCAGGACAATGAAAAATGTACAGTAGGACCATTTCCTATTTCAAGTTACATTTCCAGTGAACTCAAACTGATATTAGTAATGACAGCAGGGGAAGAAAAAAAAAAAGCCAAGAAAGTAAGCTAATTCAGAAACTTGCCATCTGGATAGAGGTATGGTAGTCAATATCACAGGGTAGAAATGGAAGACTTTTTTGAAATTTGGACTAATGGATGGAAGTGATAAAATTCAAACAGAGCTGTTAAATCATCCTCTGTGATACTGTTGAACCATCAGGCTTTATAGGTTCAGAAGGCACCCCAAGTTTAGAGCCAAAAAATAAAATTACTCTTCTCAGCAAGCTTCCTCCTGCCCTGAAGTAATTTCTCAGGTGGGCCCATGCACCTTCTGCCTTTGGTTACGTCCTACCTGCAGCTTATACCAAAGCCTCTATATGTACTGCTGTCATTTTTCCTTCCTTTGAAAGTAAGGCTATCATATTTCAGCTTTGATGCTTTACAGGAACAAAAAGTTGTGATTTCTCTTTAATGTGAAAAACCAGGTAAGGTTGTTAGTATACAATTATCTAAAGCAGATGCTGTAATGCATGAGAATGTGCTTCTAGGTTTGGGATGAGTGCTGCATTTGACTTTCCTTCCATAACTTTTCAAATGTGTTTCAGTTATATTACAGAAGATCAAACAAATAACTGATGAAATATGCATAGTAAAAGATTAAGTAGATTTATAATATAAAGAATGGGGGCACATGCTTGCCGTTCCAGCATTCAAGAGGCATTCAGACATCCTTGCGAGTTTGAGACCAGCCTGGGCTACAAAGTGAGCTCAAGACCAGCCTGAACTGCATAGCGAGATCCTGTCTCAAAAAAAAAAAAAAAAAAGAACTTTTCTAAAACAAAAAGTAATATCCATCATAGATTTTATTTATTAATTTTAAATATTTGTTACCTTGAACATGATGAAGTACGCTTGGCTGAAATATTAATGAACCACACTTCTACTAAAGTTGATATGATTGGCTTTGTAAGTCAAAGTACAGTACTCGTGACTTTATCAATTAGAGTTTCTTTCTAGAAAATACTCTGTGAAAATTTATTAGTTTATAACTAGTTAGTATCAAAAAGATGCCTTAGGAATTTTATCAGAAACACTAGTGAAGGTAAAGAAAATAACGGCACTAAAACTATTCATCCCTAGTCCTTTAAAAAATAACCTCTAAAAATAAATCATAGGAAATTTTATTTGACCAATTGCTCAGAATATCAGATCGGATCAACTTTCCAACCGACTTTTCTTTTAAAACAGTTCCTGTATCATTTTTGGGAACTTTTCTATGCATAGTGTTTTCTAAACTCTCTGACACTACCAATTTGCTCCATACATGTACACAGAGACACACACGAACACAAATACACATGCACATACACATGTACATATGTACACATATGACTTCTCCAGGGTCACTTTCAGACGGCACATCAAACAAACTTCTTGTGCTTTTGACCCTCCACATGATTCTTACAAGTATGTTATTTCCTCTATAGCAATTAAAGGGCAAATTGCATTTCTGGACCTGAATTGTCAGCCCTGAGAGGAGTCTTACTTCTTTATCATAGGCAAAATTTAAGATCGTATTTAATAAGCAAAAGCAAAGATCTTAATCAGGATGAATTCAAAGTACTGAAGAAATAGGTTATGATTATGCAGGAAACTGGAAAAGATTGAACTGATTGACTAGGCTGTCTTCAGTATTGTTGACCAGACATTCCATTTTTGTCTGAGGGCAGTATTTTACATTTTCTTTTGTATGCAGAATAGGCAAAATTACATTTGCTGCTAAAGTGATGCATTATTTAACATAGCTGAATAAATCCATTTAAATCATCTGGGAAGTGCACATAATAAAATAATACATGTGTTCCTTCAGCTTAGCCAATCTAAAGCTTATATTTACTCTAGCTCTATAATTCTATATACTTGGAAGAAGGAAGATTTTATACTCTAAAATTTCAACACCAGTAAAATTTATCACATAGTACAAAACAGAGATTTGAATGTGGGGCTCAGAGGCCAGCATTAAAATTAGTATTAAAATGTATGCAGTAAATTCATATGATTAATTTACAATTAATTTAGATGAAAATGAGCTTTAAATATGGGTTCTTTAATATAGAGTACTCATGTTTTACTAAGGAAAATGTGTGCCTGCATTGACTCCCTTCATGAAAGACTATTTGGGTTTC
Organism: Chinchilla lanigera; assembly: GCF_000276665.1. Classification (NCBI taxonomy): domain Eukaryota; kingdom Metazoa; phylum Chordata; class Mammalia; order Rodentia; family Chinchillidae; genus Chinchilla; species Chinchilla lanigera. The sequence continues at coordinate 24,568,095 of NW_004955415.1, forward strand.
ATGTTATTATTATTGGTATTTATTTTAGTGTTTTGTCAGCTCTCTAGCTGTCCTTTGCAACTGCTTTGGAGTGTTTTTCTTCTATTGGTTTTTGTGTTTTTCAAGAAAATAGTACAAAAAAAAGAACAATAGCAAAATACAAGCAACACAAAGCAAGAACATTAAAAATGATACAGGTTGTCAAACCAAATGATAGAGATTAACTGTGTTTTTTTTGTTGTTTTTTGTTTTTCTTTCTGGTACCAGGAATCGAACTCACGACCTTGTGCTTGTCAGGCAAGCGCTGTGCTGCTGAGCTAAATCCTTAGCCCTGAGATTAACTGTGGTTGTATTACATATAGTTATCTTCAATGAAGTTGCTCAGATTACCAAATGTAAGAATAGAAGATCGATCAAATCATTAAAGAAACCAACCTTGTATGACCTTTCTAGGAATAGTGAATGTAACTTTTCTCCTTGGGGACATGAGTTGAGACCACAGCATTTTTTACATAGTAACTGAGGTCACTTGTCCATGAAGTTAGAAGAGAGGGAGGTTCCTGGCATGAAGAGACTTCCAGGTAGGCAATGGGAACTGAGAAGGTGTCTTTATTAAGGAGAGCAGGGATCTCAGCTTCTCCTGCTGCACCCTATTTCTTTCACTTATGCTGGGACTAGTGCCGGAGGGCAGAGATACTTAAATCCCATGAAAAGGTGTCCTTTTGCTGGTGTAATATGGAAAATTTGTGAATAATCGGAAGTCTTTCAAGTAGGAGCTATGAATTACTCACTTAGAACAATGGTTCCCAGAAAGTAGTCCACAGACCAGCATTATTAACATCCACCTGGCTATTTTAGACATTCAAATTTTCTGGCTGCATCTCGGTCGGGCCAACTGAGTGAGAAAGTTCAGGTGTGGGGCCTAGCACTTCAACAACCCTTCCTGGTAATTCTGACTCATGCTTACCTGTGAAAACCACGGCTTCATTCCTGTGTTCTTGTCCAGCTGAAAAGCAGTCAGGTTTCCTGTTTCACATCTTCCCTTTTCCTCCAAAGGGGATTATTTCCTTGACAGATAGCAAGTGTAAACACTGTGATGCAGATCTGAGAGGAATGGTGAGATGAAGTTAGAATTGATAGAATTTCCCCAGGAGTTTGGAGGACAGCAATGTAAGAAAAGATGATTCAGGGAGTAGGATGAGGGGTGAGAGATATAGTCTCAAATGCCTTCTGGGTTTGAGTCAACTCACTCACAAGATGCATGGCTTTGGTCCACTTATTTGTCTTCCCTTGGCCTCAGTTTCCCAATCTATGAAGTGGAAATAAAATAGTAATTATTTTAGAATATTAATAGATTCAATTAGTTAACTTCTATCAAGTGTGTAAAGCAACACTCAATATCCATTAGCTATCTTTGCTGTATGCAATATATTGTCTTCATGCTCTTTAGAAAAAAAGAAAAAACAAAAGGATCTCAGTGATTGGGCAATTCCTCTTTGATTGGTGGATGATTGCTGTGCTTATAAAGTGATTTTTAAGACTGGACCATATGGTCACAATTTCAAGAGCAGTTCATAAGAAATACAATTTTCCAGTTAGAGTGAGGGTCAAAGGCATCCACAGGTGAAGACAAGAGGAAGGAAGGCTCTGTTGCTACCATGCCGTTTCAGGTCCTCAGTTTTCTTTCTACTGCAACTCTTTGAAAAGTTCTTCTCAAAACCTGTCTTTACCTTCTGTTCCCTCATTCACTCAGGGCTTCCTGCCTCTTAAGATGTGATTTTGCTTGTTTGCTTGTTATGTTGTTTTTATAGAGATGGAAAAGAATTTTTCATGTGTACAGGTTTTAAAGCTTGACTGCTTTAGCCCTTGACTGAATATCCATTCCACAGAGATTCCTGTAACAACTCTCTTAGTTTTTTTCCCTGTCTTTTTTGTAAAGCTCCATCAGCCAACAGGAGGAGCAACTTAACTCACCAAAATAGACGTTTGCTTTTTACCCTTTCTTAGTATTAATGACAAAATAATAAAAGATTATGGCCTGTAGTGAAAAGAGCAAAGTATTTAGAGCCACATGACATGGTTTTGTCTCTACCTCTAATGACCTTTTTGACACAGGAAAGTCATTTGTCTTCTTAGATCAATTTTCTCACTAGATCAGATTTTCAACTGGGATAATAGCATCTCCTCCCATGAACCATGAGAAAGCAAATTGAAGAAAAGTAAATTTTCTAAAGTGCAATGTGCCCATTTGAATGTTTGTTTCTAAACGCTAATTGTAGTTAACATTCATGTAGCACAAGGAGGCCCTGGGCACCATAAATACCTTTCATAAACATATCTATATATAATAAATAGAGCTGCATTATTGCAGCATATTTAATAACAGAATTAGTAAGTAAATCTTAGAAAATACAATGTTCTTAATGGATGTTTAAACATTGTAAACTTTTGACTGCAAATAAAACTCTGACACAATTGACCTTAAATAATGAGTGCATTTACTGTTTCTCTCTCCCTTTTTTTGGAACTGGGAATCTAACTCAGGACCTCACACTTGCCAGGCAGGCACTGTGCTGCTGAGCTATATCCCTGGCCCTACTGTTTCTCTTAATAGGTGCAGAGAGATGGTGGACTCCAAGGTATCTTCAGCCATGTTTCATAGTGTCAATCTTTCATGACCAGCATCATGGAAGGCTATCTGTGTTACAGATTTCTAAAGCTGAGAATGAGTTACAGAATCAGAGTTGTTATCTTCCAGAGAGAAAATCGATAGTAGAGAGGTTCCAGGCATTAACTTGTGATAGTGTGAGATGCAAGCAGGGAATCAGGTTTTCATCCAATCTCTGATTGGAGAACAATTCTGGACCAGGACAGCAACAGTGATGAGACAATAATTACCTATGATAGCCTTTTGAGGGGTTTGTGTAGCTATTGACTCTGTATAATATTTAGATGTAATTAGATATTCGTTGTACTTCCCTTAACCAAGAGGTTGAGTCCTTCAAATGTTTTTGTTATTACTTCTCATTTCAAAGAGCAGCGTACTGTGGGCAGGATATTGTTGAGTAATTTCAAGTTATTTTGCTTATCCTCCACTGCATGTAAACAAATTTGTGTCTCCATCATAGAAATTTTCTTGTTTTTCTTTCTATCTCTTAAAATACTAGTATGTTCTCCATTTTTCCAATATCATTTTTCTTCTTACTGCTGTTCCTTCGGAAAGGGTCACATTTCTTGTTGTTATGATCATGTTTTTTTTTCCCTGTGTAACAAAACGTAGTCCTACTAAGACACGTAAATAGTAAATACAGTAGTATGTAAAAAATAGAATGCCAAAGAATTTGCTGTAAAGGTATTACTGGCTGTAGCAATGATTAATTCCAGATGGTCTGCGTTACAATTCTCCTGAGTAATGTAAATGAATTCCCTTTCTTCAAACTTTTTCTTATATGGAAAAGGCACCCAAAGTATCATTTAGGAATTTCAAATGAGGCTCTTCAGTCAATCAACAGCATGAGAGTGGCTAATGCCAAACCAAATACCTAGGACAGCTGTGGATATAGGTGGTCAGCTCTCGGATGCTATTCACTTTTCTGTAGACTCAGTGGACTAGTTACATTTTCTAGACCATGCATTGTGCTTTCCACCCTCCAGACCTTTGCTTGCACCTTATTCTTCTCTTAAAATGCCTTCTCCAAGTAGCTACATGTATCTGCCCCTCAACCTTTCACCAATTTGGTTGAAATGCCACGTTTTCTTAAAGTCTCAGCAGATAAGCTCAGGCCGGTCAAAGACTCAAGGTTCAGTTCAGTTTTGTATGACTTGAGCAGTGGTTAAGTATTCCTTTTGGTAAAATGAAATGGGGCCTTGTTTATTAACATGTTTAAGTCTTATTTCCATAACTTCTGTATGCAGAGTTGGAGAATACGGCCTTCTTGTGTACCAAGTCATTGTAAATCTGCCCAGACCAGATCCTATGCCTCTGGATGAAGCACAGTAGGTGGAAGCTTCATAAACTCTTCTTTTTACTGAATGTGTGGTTGGAATGTCATAGTGTAGACGTTCTGGAAGAGGAAAACTACTTTCTTTGCCCTTCAAGGCCTTTCACAGAGGCTAGGAAGTTTTTGTGTTATCTCTTTGACCCATCTTCTACCCTCACCCTCTCCTCACTGTCTTCATCAGCCTCACTGGGGCAGGAAAGATTATTTTTGTTAAACAGTGCTTCCTCTAGGCCATCTTCTGCCCTTTCAGTGTGTTTGTGTATTTCCCTTTTTAGAAGTTTTGGGAAGAATGAAGTGACATTTCAGAGGTCTTGCTTCTCCAGGGTTAACAGTTGACCTCCGTGCATTCGGATTGGATCTCTGTGTGCCTGCGTGGCCTGCAGGGTCACTGGTCAGCATGCAACCTTGCCTCCAGCTCAGTGTTCTCTTTCTCTTACACATTCAATTTGTCCTTTTCGCCTTAGCACTGTTGTTTTCAAAAACCTCATTTCAACAGGTCTTTCATCTTTGATGATTTTCCACCATACTGTGGAGTGTGTGTGTGTGTGTATCTGTCCTTTACCAAGTTAGTAAGTAGCTTGGGATAGCTGAGGAAATAAACACATAGCTATTTCCTTGAGTAAGAGAATGATATTTAAACACAGTCCTAATTGTTCCCCATTCTTGTCTGCAGATTTGTTTTCTCTCCTTTCCAAAACATGTGTAACATTTTTAACCCTGGATTTGTTCCATCAACCATCTTTATCAATATTGCATAGCACTGAACTCAGGAGGCTTTAAAGCCATGAGATAGGACTGAAGACTCTTCAATAGCTTTGAAGAACTTTACAAAATCTACTAAGCACTGTCAAAAATGCACTCAGATCAAGTTAGCCTTTTAAGAATTTATTGAGCAAATAAAAAAAAAAAACCAGGATGTTAGCTCCAAGAGAATTTCTGTGGCCTAGGACAAAAGACTAGCACCTGAACTGAGGAAGACTTTTTGACCTTTGAGATTTATTCTGGAGGGGCAGGTGAATGTAAAGGAAATGATTTCATATGTTTTTAAGTGGTGTTTACCTTTTTAAAAAATTAACCTAAAAATTGTCTTTATAAAGTTATTTTTTAATAGGCCAAAATCATATTTAGTTAGGAGATAATATATGTAATGGGTAATTGATTGTGTCAATTTGAGTAAGAAATGCTTAACTACATTAGATCCACATCATTCTGGGTGAGGCTGAGGGGATTTATTGAAAACAGAAGTCCAACCTTGGTAGGCTTGTACCCTAAATAGTGTGCAGGGGAAACAAGAAGAAAGGTTTGCTTCTGTTTCTTTGGAGGAGCATATCTTCACCTTCACCTTGGGTGTTGTCTCCTGGATTCCAGTGCAGACCCTTCGGCCTCTCACACAGAACCTTCATGCTCCTAATATGGACTCGTACAGGACTCTGCTGTGAGCTGCAGGCCTTTGACTGGATCCTTAGGATCTCTGGTGTTCAGACAGCCCTTTTACACTCTCCCACACCTGACTGTCAGTGGCCATTGTAAGCCAATATTATACATTCTTATATATTTCTATATCTTGTGTTAAATTGTTTCTCTAGTAAACACTAAATGATGCAATATATGATAGTTTGAAATATTTTAAAAGTGGCAGGATGACCTATTAAGCTATTGAACACAGGCATTTCTGTACATACTTATCATTTATGGTGGAGAGAACACCTAAAATTTCCTCTCAGCAATTTTGAAGAACACATACAGTGTTTTTTTTTTTTTTCCCAGTACCGGGAATCGAACTCACAACCTTGCTCTTGCCAGGCAGTCACTGTGCCGCTGAGCTAAAACCCCAGCCCCCATACAATGTATTATTAACTACCACAATGTTTTAGCATTGTATAAGAGACCACCCCACAATAAAACCCACCCCACCAGCTCACAAACCAGAAGACTTCAAAACAGAAGTGTGGGGGCTGGGGATTTAGCTCAGTGGCACAGTGCCTGCCTAGCAAGCACAACTTCTTGAGTTCGATACCTGGTCCCAGAAAAAGAACAAAAACAAAAAACAAACAACAAAAAAAAAACCAAAACAGAAGTGTGGCATAAAGTGTCAGTTTTATAGCAGTTTGTGGAAGAAAAAAGAAAGACTTTTGAACTTTTTATGATCTGCAGTCATATATAAAACTGTTTTTAAGTTGATTTACCTATAGCTGAATCAGTTGAATTTCTCTGAATCATGTGGTAGGGACAAAGAGTTAACATTTACATTTTGTTCATGTTTAGTGTGAACTGTTTAGAGAAATCAGGATGATTTAAGATTGACTACAGGCAATTGGCTTTGGGGTAGCTAAATGTATTTTCTACTTTTTGTATTTATTTTTTAATAGTATACTTACTGTAGCAGGTTAGCTAAGATCCCGGAAACTTATTTATTTCTGTCTGCCTCGGTCCTTTCTTTTCTTCTCTGTAAACAGAACACACGATTTGATTAAACTTTCCCTCCATCAATTAGGACATATAAGACAATGCTTAAATATGTTGTATTATTTTTATTTATTCAAATTTCCTCATCCACCTATTCACTTATGATTTTCCTTCAGTTGCTAATAAGTTGCTTTTCCAGAGAATCTAACTAGATCTCTGAGGTTACTGCCAATTCCGTCTCCTTAGCCTCTACTTCAACATGCTTTGCTGCTACAGCTGAATCATCAATTTGGTATTTTTCCCTCTTTGGGTATGGATAGGGATCAGATGCAAAGGAGCTAATAAGAAGTGGCAACCTGAAATTCAAAGTGGAGTAACCCTAACTGACGTTTATCAGAGCCAGTGCATGCCAGGCCCTTTTCTCAGAACTTTACAGATATTACTGGGTCATCGGTGTAGCCCCATAAGGTATTTGTAGTACTGTGTCATCCCCATCTTGAAAATGAAGAAAGCGAGGCATGGTGAGGTTTGTGACTTGCCTGAAGTCTTCAGTACAGATAGAGGCTGGGGTGTGACCACAGAGGGTTAACTTCCAAAACCCCAGCTCTTAAATGCTCTTCCCAATGGTGCATTGTACAAGTATGCACATCTCTTTTTTTCCAACTCCTGATTATAAACACAGATTTTTATGAGGCGAAGTTTTTAGTTTACAATCATAATGCTTACACTTTAGATGATACCCATTGGAATGATACAGTGTGTATTTGGAACATTTCATTTGGCAATCACTGAGGCTTCTTAATATCAACTATTGGCTTTATTGGCTCTTTCAGATAAAACTGTTCAATCTATTAGGGCTGCTCTCTAACAAATATGACATCAATAGGAAAGAAATTAAATTTAAATAATATTTGCTGTGATCAGAAATTTAAAAGAGGTATTTTAAGTGTCTGTATACATGTATTCAGGTTATGGTTGGGATCTTGAATGTCCTCTAAAGGCTCAACTGTTAAAGGATGGTCCTTAGCTGATGGTGCTGCTGGGAGTTGGGGCCTAATGGAAAGAAGTTAGGCCATTGGGGGTATGACTCCGTGGGGAATATTGGGACCTTGTCCATTTTCTTCCTCTCTTTTTGTTTCCTGGCCACCACGAGGTGAGTACTTTTGCTTTGCCATGTGCTTCTTGCTGTAATGTTCTGCCTCACTATGGGCCTCACTAAGTGACAAGGGCAAGCAGCCATGGACTGAACCTCTGAAATCATTAGCCAAAATGAATCTTCTCTTCTTATAATGTCGATTTATCTCAAGTATTTTGTCATAGTGGAGAAAGCTGACTAACAAAATGTATACATGTATGGATGGATGAACAGATAAGTAGATGTCTTTGGATATCATTTTCAGTTACTATTTCATGCAGTATGGTGTGAATAGAACTTCATCTATCATAGGTGAGATATTGGATTGTGTGTCTTCTGATGTTCAGGTTATGTTTTCAAAATAATTTGGCAGAGATGAAAATATTGGCAGGTGGGTTGCAACTTTGACAGTTTTTACTCTAAGAAATCAATCGACAAAGCATCAAACAGCAACATATATTACTCACTGGCTAGTAAGTATAAGCCCTGGAGGGGCTTATACCGAAGGGCAGATGGAAGAACTGGCTGCTAAATCATTTCTAGCACTTGAAGCCCAGCATGACTGGGGATCCTGAGTACGGCTGGGAAAATATTTCTGTAGTAACTTATCTTATACTTATCAGTGAATTTGCATAGCCCAAGAGAGATCTGTTTTGTTGAGATGGCTTCTGAACAAGTCAGACTCATGTTTTCAGGCCAATTTCTAATTCCATGATTATTACCGGATATTATTTGAGACAGTTTCTGTTTATGGAGCACTTAGAAAAATTAATTGAAAATATCCACTTTCAGATCCAAAGACTATTCATTACAGTTTTGTTGGCAATACTGAAAGTAAAAGAACTACTACATAACATGATATTATTTGGTCTAGTTTTATAATTTAAAATATATTTAGAATATATTTTGCTATATCTCCTCCTTTGCAGGATAGTTTTAATAATGCAACAGTAAGTGGGCTATTGACCATTTCCTGGTCTTGAAGCTATGGAGAAAAATAAGGCATTTATGTAAACCATCATTACCTCACTGTCTTCTATTATCTTGGTGAAGCAACTAAGACTTAGAGTTAGGTTTAGTTGTTCTTTTTCTTTTAACCCTAGTGCTCTAAATTTGCCTTTTCTTCCTTTGTCAACTTTTTACCTCTCTTTTAGCTGCACATTATTGTATTGAATTTCAAAGAGATGACAACAGGTCGCTGTATGGGATTTCTAGATTCAGGGGCCTGGGAAAGGGAAAGTGGCAACAGATTTCCTGGTGAGCAGAAGAAGGCAAAGACAGCGTCACAGTGCCCTGCAGTTGTGTCCTTCAGACAAACCTATCCCTGACTCTGAAGGATCTAGAGGCTGGCTTTTCACACCCTTCTAGTGCAGTTTCTTCCTTCTCTGATTGAGCTGCATAAAAGCTGCAAATCTTGGCTTTCAGACTATGTCCTCGCCTCCAGACGTACACATCTTCCCCTCTACACTTGCTGTTTTCCTTCTACTCACATAGTTTTGCTTCAAAATGCAGCCATTTAGATTTTCTTTTCATCCATTAGCAGTAGTGTTATATTTCTACATTGCCAAAACATCAAATTTATTTTGAGTAGAGAACTAGAGGTGAAACAAATTTTATATTAGTAATTTACAGCATTTGGGCCCCTTCCACTGATGACTTGTCTCTTACATGTTTTTGGAGCAGTGGTTACTTGTTTTATTCTACCATCATTCAGGGAGGGGCACTGCACTGAACCAGTTACATAAAGCACAAACCTCAGAAAACCCCCCATCTTGCACATTTTCTTTGAGACTTAAAATGACTAGAAACCATTGACAAGTAGTTCCACATCTAGATTGTATGATTTGCTTGTTGTAACTAAATTTCTTGGTATTATTCAATGAATGATTAAAATCATATTCATGTTGACATCATTTCCAATTCATGTTATGTTAAATAGTAATCTTAAAATTCATTAACTTAACATGAAGGTAATATTACAGTATGTAATAAATTACCTGACTATCGTGTTATTGTTGTGAATCTAAAATTACTCTGTGACAGTATGTATTTAAGTACAAGGACAGGAAGAGTATAAAGATTGACAGCCACTTTTATATACTCAGGTTTTATTGTGGTCAAAGTATTACCCTCTCACCACCTTTGAAGAGCCTTTGTGTCTTAAATAATGGCTTTGACATTTATTAAGGAAAACATTGGCAACACATGCAGAAGAGAAGTTGAAGAATTATTACCTTTAGAAAATATTTCCTTAATATAAAATCATAAATATCTAAAACTTTTTATGTTTCAGGCTTCCCTCATATTAATTGGCAGATACTTGCTGAGAAAACAGAGAGGAAAAGAGAAAAAATAGGTACACTTAAAATTAAGATATTAAGAGTGATTGCCAGTTTGGTATGCCTTTAACCTAAAGGCAAAAAAATGTATTAGATTATAATGTGAATCAATAGAAACATGTCATATAATATATAAAATAATGATGAACATATAGCCTTTTAGAAAATACATTTTTGTGTATGTGCAGATAAAAACAAGTTGAAGGAACCCATGGAAGGACATCAGTGGATCCATGAAAACCTTAAAATCATGCACAATATTGTATGTGATAAGGCAAGCCATCTACATAGTTTCAGTATTTCCATTCCTTCCCTCAGAAGTATGTGAGGGTCTTCCACATAGGAACACCTGCTAGGTGACAGCCAAGAATATTTCAATTATAAATAGTAGAGGAATAAATCGCTTTATATAATGAAAATATGACTTCAGGCATTAAGGAAATTAAGGAGAATATAAGCAAGGAGCAGAAAAGGCAGGGAAGAATTTGGAGGGGTAGAAATTTATTGGCAGTAGAAGAGTATATGTGGACTTTTTGAAATATTCTTCCTCACACACCCACGTTGATATCTCTGTGTAAAGAGCAGAGGGGTCTTTGATTTTATACTACCTTTTCTCTGCAATTTCTACCACATCACTTAGCATGTTCCTCTTGTTGATTCTTCGCCTGTGTTCCTTGTGTTTTGCTACTGACCTCCCTTGGAGGAATGTTGTAAGGCTTAAATCATTAATGATTATGAAGTGCTTCGGAGATAGAAAGCATTGCTTCAGTGCTAACTCAGCTGTACCTAGGAATTGCTGCATATACAAAGCAAAAGCCATGTTGTCAGGATTCCTTCTGGGGCCCCAATCAGCCAGGCCTCCCACTCACATCAGGGTGAATTAGGGTCATGAGTCTGAAAGTACATCTGATATTGTCTGGCTTGTGTGTGCGTCTGTTACAACATTGCTTTGACATTTTGTATGTTCATTTGTTGGAAGATTAAAAAAAAAACTTGTACTCAAAGGAAAGTGAAATGCCTACTATAAGCACTTCTCAAAGATCCACTGTGCTTGATAACAAATTGATCTACAGAATAAAAGTGTTGCAATGGTATGTTTATCTTCTTTCACCACATATAAGTAGGGTGGTGATTTAGAAGTCTTCATTGGAACACATATGCAACTACAGTACTACTTTGGCAATCAGTGGTAGTCTCTCTCTTGCTTTCTCTCTCTCTCTCTTTCTCTCTCTCTCTCTTTCTCTCTCTCAATACTGACATCGACAATCTGACATTAAGTCTCCTCCAGTCTCCAATATCACAGGTAAGGAAACAGAGACCAGTTAAAGTAAATAATCTATCTACTTAGCATTATAATTAAGACTGTAAACTAATTGTCCCATCTTCCAAGATTTGTGCTTCCATATATGTGAGTATTCTTTGATCATTTCTGAGAAGACACCGAAGGAGGCTTTTGGAACATTCATTCCTCTTAAAAAGACCTGAACTTTTCAAAGATCTTAGAGTAACAGTTATTCATAAGGGTCTGTCCATGCATTTCCAGGGTGAGGGTGATCAGCTCTAACAACTGTCATGTCATCAAATTCCAAGATTGCTTTCTGTCTTCCACTTGATTTGCTGGGAAACCCCTTCTTCCTTTAAAGTCTACCTGTCACCTTCAAATGTGACTTTATAGATTGATAGACTGAGGTAAGTGCATGATTAATTACATTTCCTTCCCATTCATTTGTCTATGTCTAAAAGACAGCACCGTGGGGAGTGTGAATAGTAATCTAAATAAATTCCTGAGGTTTCAGTTATTGAGGTGTGCACAGTTCGAAAGAGATTCTTCTAGACTGCATTATTTAGATGATAGCAGAAATTCTCCATTTTACATTCCAAATAGAGGTCTAGCCTCAATCATGAAGAAATAAATTTAGTTCTAATCTTTTCTTTCTTTCCCCTCAACCAATCTCTTTCTTTTACTTAGAACATTCCTAATTCTAGTAGTGTTGCCATGTTCTTGATTACATGTTCTTGATTATATACTCAGTCATATTAGACCAGCTCAGTTGAGAAACATGGTGAGATAGAGATGTACAAAGATGGACAGGAATTTTACTGGCTGTTGTATACACAGCTCAGGGTGATTGATAGGGCCAGAAGGAGCTCTTCTGTGTTACTGGCTTTTGATACAAACACCATTATTGTTAAACGGTGTTAAATAGAGCAATAAAAGGTTTGACTGCTCAAACGTGGTTGAATAGGGACCAATTTGGTCAAAGCTCTGAGTCCCAGTTTATGTAGAAACATTTTTTTATGTTCCCCCAGAGAATATCAGCTTTAAAAACCAGACTCATAGAGGACTAATTTCTTTTTCTTAATTTTTATTTTAAAGACATGGACTAATTTCTCAATGTTTGTCACTTTATTCAACCGTGATGTAACAGATTTAGTATTCCATTCACATTGACCCTTTCTGTTCACCCTTCCTAGATGTTAATGGATCCCCAGTGTGGAATGAGTAACTAGGGAATTGATGGCCATAGAAAAAGAATTAGGATTGGGACAGTTCATCAGTTATTGAATCTGACCTATAGTGAAGCCTAGAAAATGAGTCCTATTCTTCTGCGATGATCTTCTTGTGTCTTTGTCAGTTGGGCTGCAGTAATGAGGTCTCCTACTGGGCACAGCAGAAGTTTATTGCTCTTGTTCTGGAAGCTGGAAGCTTGAGACAGGACTGACGTCTGGTGAGGACGCTCTTCCAAAGGGCAGAACTATGACTTCTCATTGTATTGTTATATAGCATAACAAAGAGACTCTCTGAGGTCTCTTTTATTAGGGTGCTAATCCCATTCTTGAAGATTCTGCCCTTATGGTCTAACTAATCCTAAACATTCCCAAAACCTCCATCTCTTAATATTATATTAGAGTAGGGAGTAACATATGAATTGGGAGATGGCAGGCTTTCAGTAAAGAGCACCTTATAGTTAATGATATAGTTGGATAGTAAATATCCCCCAAAACTTATTTATCAAAGGCTTACTTCCCAGGGTGGCATTATTGGGAGGTAGTGGAATCTTTGGAATGTGAGACATTTTGAGGGTTCTAGGTTATTGGGGGCATACTCTTGAAGGGACTATGAGATCCTGGCCTTTTCCTTTTCCCTTTTTGCTTTCCTGTTCTTAGTGTAAGCAGTTTTGCTCTCCCACACGCTCCTGCCATGGTGTATTGTCACATCATAGCTCCAAAACACTTGGATAATTGACCATGGGCTGGAATCTCTACAACTGTGAGATGATGTAAACCACCTTTGTAAAAATAAATTATCTCAGGTATTTTAGTATAGTAATGGGAAGCTGACAAGCACAGTTAGTTACACCATTTATGTCTGCTTATTCATTTACTATGAATTTATTTTGCTTCTACTAAGTACCAGTCACAATCTAGGTTATTCTCTTTATGAATAACAAAATAGGCAATAATACTTGCATTTAATTATCAAATCCTTCAGTTCATGCTGTTAGCCTATGAGAATATGAGTTCCATTAGAAATAGAGCCAGCAAGTGGATGTTTGTACACATCAGATAGTGGCATGAATGAATTGGAAAGGGCTCCACTTGGCCAAATCTGTGCCCTTTGACATTTTATTTCCAGGGTTCAGATCAGTGCTATCCAACAATAATTTCAGCACTGATGGAAAGTCTCTGTGCTGTCCAATATGGTAGCCACTAGACATATGTGGAGTTCAGAATGTGAAAATGTATCTAGTGAGACTGAGGAATTAAACTTTTAATTTTAATTTAAAATTAAATAGCTCTAAAATTCACATGCTGTTTACTCAAATAAGTGAAACTAGGCTCATCTCATTCTTCTTACATAGAGCTGGCCAGCCTGGGAGGTGGGGATCTGGTTGTTCCATCTGTTACCAGAGAAAGAATGGAGAGAAGAGGTAGCAGTATGTTCTCTGGCTTTCTTATTTTTTTTTTTTTTTTTTTAGAGATTTGGTGTTTTTCTTTGAGGTTTTTTTATAAGAAAGACATCATCTCTTGGGAACCACTTCACTATAAATACATCATGAATCTTGTCAAGGTAGCTTATGATAGCACAGGTTAATTCTCTCTGTTTCCAATGGTTGTCTTAAGCTTTAGTTCCATGGCACGTTCCACATGAAGCCCGGTAAAGATGGAATCCTGCAGAATGCAAGTGTGGAAAGTTCATTGGGTATGGATTTAGTCTCATTTCTCTGGAATTGAAGATCAAATTTCCAAAACCTAATGGGCACAGGTAGCTTGGGCAGTTGGGGGCGTGGCCAAGGGCTAGAGAGAAAAGTAAGGATTTAAGTTAGAAGAACCCTGGAAAGTTCATTTCAACTCTTGGCTTACTGCACTGACAAATTTTGTTAGACTGACTGTATGGAAGGTGACTCCATCTTGGGTCATTTTAAAGATCTTTCAAGGCGATATATAATTTGGAATTTACAGGTCCCTACATCTTTAAAATTATTTATCAAATTTCATACTTGAAATTATTTCTTAAATTAAGAAATTTTGTCTTAAATGGGTTCCTGAGTACCTCTATATATCAAAGAATTCAGGTGGAATACATGAAGACCAAGGTGATTTTTTTTCCCCGAATAAAAAAATATCTATCTAGAGTTTTACTTGTTAGTGATAGAAAGATAAGTATTTTGTACATATTTTTATGGTAGAAGTTTACCACTAATGTCAGTAAAAGTGAGGCTGTTAGATCTTAGGAAAGTGGTTATATGTTGTGAAATCATATCCAGGATTGTATAAAGTTATATTAGGGGAAATTTAAATACAAGCCATGTAACAAATGCTGAATGAACTACATTTTCTCATGGCACACCATCACTTCCATTTTAGTCATGACCACTGTACCTAAAATTGTAACCCCTGGCCCCGGGTACTGCCATTCTCTGCCTCTCTTCTCTCGTCTGCTTTTTTCTCCACAATTCTAATCACTTCTAATGCCCTAAAAAACTTTACTTGTTTATTGTTTTATTACTCTCAATTAAAATAACTACCTTCATGTAGGAAGGTATTTTTACTTTGTCTGCTAGTTCATCTTCTAACTTCAATAATTTTGGCACATAGCAGACACTCAATAAATATATATTGAATGAAATAATAAATTAACTAATTATCTTCTTTGCTGGTATTGATCAACAACATATAGACCTTAGGATATGAACATGATATGTAACACTTTCTTTTTTTTTTTTTTTTTCTTTTTTGGTACTGGGAATCAAACTCAGGAGCTCATGCTTGCCAGGCAGGTGCTGCACCACTGAGCTATCTCCCTGGTCCTTATGTGGCACATTCTATGAGGGTCTATCATGATTTTCCTGGAGAATGTGGCAAAGACTATTTAGTGCTCACCAAACTCATTTCTTTTTTCTTCCTTTTCAATCAGCCAGACCATCTTTCCCATCAACCCTTGATGTCAATGACAATGTGACCTGTTCTAGCCAATGAACCAGGGGTAGCAATGAAGGTGCCACTGCTAGGTCTGAGCATGGCCCAGAGTCTGATTTCCTGCTCATCAATGATTTTTCTCTTCCAAGATGCTTGGGTGAAGCTGACAGTAGATCATACGCAGGCCTCTTTGTTGAAGGTGCTTAAGTTCACAAAAAGGCTGTGAGTCCCTCAGAAGAGCGGCCCAGCTGGGAACACTCTCTCCTCAAGCATGTGCAATTGGGTTTTACATCAGCATTGTAACAATACAGAAAACATACTTATTCTGTGAAAAAGGAATGCCTCTGAGATTCTTGGTTTGGTCTGTTACAGTAATCATTAATATTTCCTTAACCTTCAGCACTAGATTTTTATGTCTATTAAAAGAAAGATTAAAATTACTGAAGAAACGTTATTACACAGTATGGCTGTGTTATTGAAATAATCTCAGTGCCCTTGACACAGTCCAATGTGTCAATTTAAGAAGAAAATTAACTTTCAAATACAGAGAAAAAATTTGCTTTTCCTAACCAGTTAACTGACATTCTTTCATTTTAAAAAATGGATTAATCGCCTTCACAAGAGAGAGACATTAGGCTCTGCAGAATTTTAACTTACACTGAGATAACTTTTTCTTTTATTGGCCTTTACATTTCTTCTAGAACCTACTCAGTATGTTGTATTGTAGGAACGTTTCTCTTTCATGTTTGGAGTGTAACTTGAGGGTCTTATGCTTCCATCTAAATAGGCTGGCACACTGCTTTTATGGGATCACTAATCTTTCCCAGATTTTATTTCCCATAAATTGTGAAGTTTGAAGTTCTAACAGTTTTTTTTTTAATGGACTTTAAGAAAAATCACAGCTAAAAAATGGGTTGCAATTACAGAGGATGAAATGGTTGAAGTGGAAAAGATTTGTATTTGTTTTCTTCAGATGGGGTTGCTTTGAGGGGCCTCATGTGGGCTGGACTGGGCAGTGTGCAGTTTCCTACCATCTTTACAGCCCATCTCTTACCTGCTGCCATTGTGAAATGGGTTTCCAGTGTCTGGCAGCATGAGAGTTAGCAGGGACCCCGTCATTCATAAATGTGCGATCATCTTGTGTATGTACTGTGTATAAGATTCTTAGCTTGAAGTCTAAAATGTATATGAAAAGTCTAGTAAATGTGACTAAAAGATTTAATTACTGGATAGAGAGTGACCGACAGATGGAGACAGATAGACAGACTATACATTTTGGCTTCTAGAAGCTTGGTGCTTCTTGCTTTTGGTGTCTGTTTCTACATCACTGTAGCTTTGGTTTGTTGCTGGACTTTCCTAAGGCTGAGACAAACATCATGCTGCTCCTGTTCGCAGTCACCCTGTAAAATCTCATTTACGTAGGCTAATAGTACTGGGAAAGCTCAGCTAAAACGTAGTAATGATTAACTGTGTTTATATCTGACTTTCAATTGTGAGTTTCTAAAAATTTGCAGATGCACTTCCCTAAATAGAGTCAACTTTTAGTTCTTACCTGGAAGTAAGTAAATGGGAGGAAGCGATGAGTGGAAAGGGAAAGGCAGCTTGATGTTAAATATTCCCATAACCTTTAATCACAAATGCAAATCGGTGTTTACTCAGAAAGGGAACTGAAAATTCTTGATCTCATATGGGTTCGTATATTAGGATTTGAGCACTGTGCAGATTAATTTGAATAAGTATTCATCAGAAAAAAGTATTCATCAAAATACTGTGAACTATGTTTACTTAGTTCTATTTTCTTCCAGAAGCTATTATTTTAAATCCACATGTGCATGTGGACAGCATGTTGAAGTAGTCTGACATTGCCAGCCATTTAACTGGCATTCTAGGAATTCCTACTACTTTTCATTGGAAACAAGTTAAACTTGTTCCAGGTTCATCAATGTGGACAGCAGCTGAAATTGTTATTCTGACATTTATTTTCCGAACAAGTCAACTGGTAACTTAACTTTCCTTCCCCACTTACTCTATGCATGGGCTCCCATAAATTTATAATAATATTTCATTTTTGAGAATAATGAAAGGATTTTCATTTGTAAGCTTGGTATCTGCCTTATAAGTATTACGGGAAATATTAACAGGAATGATTTCTGCTGTTTTTTTAAATCAAAGACAATTTATCTACATTTTGGCCCTGTAAGAAAGTGGGAGGACAGGAGGACATTTACTTCAACACTTCTGCATCTCTGAGGCAGGTTGTGGCTGGCTTGAAGAATAGAAACAGAACTAGTTCTAGAGACTAGAGACTAGTCAGCTGTACTTGCAATTCCTTTTTGGTATTTACTGGCTACTTGATTGTGGGAAAATTATTTAACCTCTGTGACCTTTATTTTATTCATTTGAGTATTAGAAAGCAATATTTATTTTCCAGATTGATATAAAAGCTAAATGAAATAACATAAAATAGCATAAATAAAAGATTTATGCTAATGATGGCTTAGTTCTGTTATTAACTTATATTTTAAGATTATTTAACTTTGTGTAGAAAAAAGTAGGGCTTCATCTAAAAGGAAGGTCTGGCTTTACCCTGCAATCCTGAGAGGTAACTCTTGTTGCTGCAGAGCCTGGGTATAGCTGGGTGGTAATGCTGTAATTCAGAGTGACAATTCTTGGATCGTTCTAGGGAGGGTTGGCCATACCCATATATTAAGGGCAGAGGAGGCTGCTTGGATGGATCAATGATATGATTTGGTGCTTCTAAAACTGAATTCAATCATTGGGAATTCAGTCAAACAGTTAGCTCATTACTGTAGTTTGCTCCTTCAATGTCCCCAGCATAATGAAGCCCTAATAAAAACTCTGCGTCAATCCCAAATAATGCTAACATTAGAACCCTGACCCTGTTGGTAAAACAAAAGTAGATGTCTCAGTAAATATTATCCACTTTGATCTGGAATATAGGCATATAGATTCAGGTCTTTTTTGTAGTCTAAATGTCAAATGTCACCCAAATATCCACATGGCAAGGGGTTGGTCCTCAGTGTGGCACTGCTGAGAGGTGGTAGAACTTTTAAGAGGTGGAGTCTACTGAAAGGAAGTTTGCACTGGAGGTTGTACCCTAGAAGGAAGCTTTGGGACCCTGGTGTCTTCCTCTCTCCCTCCTTGTGTCCTGGCTGACAAGAGGTGAGTATCCTCCTCTACCACACTCTCTCACTGTGAAGTATTGTATTGCCACCAGGCCAAAGTAACAGGGCCTATCTTCCATGGACTGAAACTTCTAAACCCAAGAGCCAAAATAAACCTTTCTTCCTTGTAATTGGTTATCTCAGGTATTTTGTCACAATACTAGAAATCCAACCACTACACTCATGTTAGGTGCTTAATGTCAGTGATCACCTGGAATAGAGGTTGAAACCTAAACTACGAGGCAGTCATAATGATCCATATGCAGTCTACAGAGGCATGGAGAACAAAAGCATTGGGAATGAGAAATAGAGCCAGCCACTGAGGCTCAACAAGATGTTGACAGGACAGAAATACTGTCCGATCAAGTGGCAGGCCTCGCAAGATGCAATATTTCTTCATGTGCTTTTTTCTTATGAATTTTCTCTGTAGTTTTCCAATCCTTTTCTATCTAAATGCAAGTGTGAGGGTTACCATCCCTTACAACCAGGAGAGAATGAAGTAAGCAGAGTTCCAATGAATGATATGAAGAAATTACACATACTGTTTAGGGGATTTTTAAGTTTCTACCAAAGAGAATAAGCTAATATCATATCTATATTCCCTGAAGAAATTGTCCAGTTGCAAAATCGATGTCAAAATTCACATACACAAAGTTATCAGAAATAATTTACGAGAAAGGTTCTTTTTTGTTTAGCTTCACTAGTATTTAAAGGAATATGAGACAAGCACATTCATATAGAAATAGCATAACAGTTCACATATATAAAAGTAATGTATTAGAAAACTAACTGTATCTCTTATTAGGGAAATTGTAGTGAAAAAATTCATCCTCATATGTTGTTGCTGATGATGGTATAATGATACTATTTTTTTGAAAAAGTTTGGTATTATGTTTAAACTATAAATACAGTTATTATATCTTTTAGTCAGTAGTAAAACTCTTAGAACTTACATAAAGTACCCCCCAAATCTTATGCATAAAGACATATAATTTAAATATAAAACTCATCTTAGAAGAGACTGGTACAGTAAGTTACTTTTTCTCAACTTGATAGATTATTATGCAGCCATTAAATGAGAATTATGAAGATTATGTAGCAACAGGGAAAATTGCTTATACTTATAACACAAAATGAAAAATAGTGGAGAACATAAAGTTGTATCTATACCATGGTAAAATTGCATAATAACAATAGTAATAACATCAATTGTTAACTATAAAAATTGTTAACTATAGATTAGGGATTGTTTTTGTGCTTTAGAAGCATGATATACTTTCATAGCTATCCTAAGTATAGCATTATTTTTATTGAACTAGAGAAATCTAGACACAGACAGTTTATGGAACTGACCTAACATCCCATAGTTTGGAGTGTTACTGTGTTGCATTCCAACTGATCTGATACCGGCTATATTACTGTGCACAAGTCCAGCACTGAGAACCTTGAGTTAGCCTAAGTTCTAAACCAAGCTCTACTTACTTCAGATGCCATCTGCACTCTGCAATTCTTCACCCACTTGTACTATGACTAACTGGCTCTAAATTCTGGAGTTTCCCAAACACACCATTGGTTGATCATTTGCTATAACAATTCATAGAACTCAGGTAAACACTATGCATGTAATTAAAATTTATTATAAAGGACACAGGAGAGGAGCAGGTAAATGAAGGGGATCACAAGGTAAAGTTGGGGAGGAACGACTTGGGGGAGGGACAAAGATTCTGTGCCTTCTCCTCATGCAGTCCAGGGGCAGCACTCTCCCAGTTCATTGGTGTGCAGCCCAGCTGAGAAGCCCTGTTCAGCCTCAGCATCCAGAGTTTTTATTGAGACCTACATATGACTGATTAAATGAATGACAGGTGACTGAACTCAGACCCTACCGCCTCTCCCCTCCGTAAGATTGGGTTGATCCAAAGTTTCAATCCTATAATCATGTGGTAGATCCAATCCTCTGAAGCTATCTATCAGCTATTCAGAAGTTCATTGCATTAGTATAATAGACTTCTCTGGCACTGAGGAAATTCTAAAGGTATTTAAGGTTCTACGGCAGGGACTGGGAACAAAAACTAGACATAGTCCCTATTACAGTACAGTTGCCTTTCAGGAGCTAGGGGAATTCATTTTTTATTGTTGAGAAATCACTAGGCCCCTGTACAGTAGTGATGATCCAATGGGAGGAAGACTGGGTACTAACTCTTTTCCAATTCCCTGTAAGGTCCAGTTCCAATAATTTCAAAGCACTCTAATTCTCCCTAACTCCACTCATCCTTCCACCCTCTTCTGTAATAATTCTGTTGAATGATATTAGTAGTTTCTTCCATTTCTAGCCTTCTGTTTTTATTCTCTGGCTTGTTTGAAGATAGATATATTATAATCCGAGGCCATTTATACTTTAGGCCAAGTATCAGGGAGCCATATTTCCTGAGTCAAAACTTAATCCTTTTGTTGTTGTTGTTCTGCTTTCTTTTTCTTTTTTGACTTTTATTAACACACGTTTGCAGTATATAATGATTATATTCACTGTTAGAGGATTGGTCCATGAACATAACACATTTCGGTTCTCTTCTTTTTCCCCTTCCCTCTACTCTCTTTTTATTTTTCCAGCATCAGATTCATTTTTTATAAGACCTTATAAAGTTAAATCTCATATACGCAGATTAGAAACCAGACTAAAAAGCCAAAGAACATATAAACCATGTAAGACAATTGTAGTAAATCAAGGTATACTTGTGGATACACTGTGCACACTGGATTAGAATAACTTTTTCTAGCTCTTTTTTTCTATTATCTGTCTTTTATGGTATTTCATATATATGTACATATATTTACAGTATTTTACAGTGTATATGTACAGTTTTTTACAGTATTTCATGTGTACATATATAGTTTTTAAAAGTTAAGCTTGTGTGTCTGTGTTACTTTACTTAACAACCTGGAATCTACAAAACCTCATGTTAACCATTTGCTACCTAGCTTTTTAACCTCTCCAGGCCTCAACTTGTTTTTAAAATGGTGGGAATAATGCCTCCTTTGTAGTGTTGCCTAGAGAATAAAATGTAGATGAATACATGAGCATTGATTCTGACATAAATATTGTAAGAATCCCATAAACATTCTCAAAATTCTTTATACTCTCTGAAAACTTTGTGTGATTTTTAAGTCTGAACTTTCTAGGATAAAATTTGAATGCATCAATGATGTGTAGATCTTCATTCTTGATAACAAATATTGGGCATATGAGCAATGACATATAATTTAAAAACAGATACATACAAAATTTGGGGAAAGAAAAGAATGAGAAATTGTCCTGTGACAAAATACTGCTATTACAGATTATTCCAGTTGCTACATAGAAGAGTCTGTTATTGAGGATTTTTGCTGTTGTGGAAGAATTATAAACTGAGTTCAGAGTATAACAGACTCTGGAGCAGATTCCAGATATCTTGGAATGTTTTTCATGTGAACCTCTAAATGAATGGAAGGGCTGAAATGTGATGATGTATCCAATCAAGTCACCCAGTTAATGGAGTCATGTTAACAAAAAGAGAGAGTAGCTTTACTGTAGAGTAATTATAGCTTGATCATATTTCAGCCATGGAGCTCTCACTTCTGCAATAAACAAGTTAGAAAAATAACTAATGTGAATTACTTGAGTACATGAGAAAGATTAAACAATATGATACTGCTCTTAAAATATCAATTATTTCTTTCTTTTGTTTGCTTGGATACATGTTTTAGCAAGATTAAAATTTTGTCTTAAGATTTAATTTAGTTTTTAAATGACCCAGAGGACAAGAATATGGCAGCTTTATTATGAATTTAATTTTTAGCATCCCTGTAGCTTTTTGCAATTTTGTTCTAAAATAACCAATTATGGCATGTACACTCTTGATACTTTTTCCACTATGTCCATGAGATACTAATAGTACTTATAAAACAGAAGTAATGAAAATTGTATATTAATATTACCAATATCCAGATAAATATTTCCTACATATACAGTTATCAGAGGTATACACTTATGAAGTATAGTATCTCTGTACTTTTACTTTTTTATTTACATTTTTAAGAATATACCTAAGGGGGAACCTTTTGATCATAATGAGTAAGTAATTTAATGAAGTCTAAACCCAATATTCCAATGTTAAGCTGGTTGTATTCTTACTGTACATGCATTCTTTCTGCTGCTATAAGCATAAAGTGCTGGTGATTGGCACAGTGCAGTATTATTCTATGAGAAGTTAACATGCACAGAGATTACCACTTAGCCGAAGAGACAAGTAGTATATCCATATGGCTCTAGTCGAAGACATCATACACTTAAAGCTACAAACCAATACAAAGTGTGGTAAGAGTTCAAAGATGAAAGACAGTTTTGAGAGGTTTAAGTGACCAGTAAAGATATTTCTATTTTTTTTTTATTTTTTTATTTTTTTTTA
>NW_004955415.1:24597847-24646423 GCF_000276665.1 Chinchilla lanigera
GGCTCTTTGCGCGCTTTTCGGCTGGGAATCGCGGTGGTATGAGTCCGGCCCACACTCGGACCCAGGAGCGCTGCAGCTCCCGGAGAACTCGCTGCCTGGGCGCAAGGCGCAGATATTTCTATTATACAATGACTGACTAAATAAGTAAGTTTTTCAGTGGTATTGTTCCAGAAGAATTCCAGTTGTTCCTAAATAATTGTTTAATATTCTTTTAAAGTTCTGAGAATTTTTAAAGCATAACATTTGATCAACTATTGAATACATTGTCAATGTTTCCAAGTTTAATGGCCAAATAGATTAAGTTTATCATTATTTTATTTATATGAGGGTATATACTCTTTTGCAAGAGGCACTAATTACTTAGAGGTTATCTTAGCTCAGGCTGCTATAACAAAATACCATTGAGTGGGTGTTTTAACTGACAGATATTTATTTCTCATGGCCATGAAGGCAGAGAATTCTAAGATCAAGGTACCACCAGATTCAGTTTTCCAATCTTTAGATGGTCAACTTCTCCATCTGGAGAAGGCAGAGAATTGTTGTGTATCTTTCTATTTTTAGAAGAGCATTGATGCTACTATAGTGGCCTTATCTATTGACTTAATCTCAACTGGGCTGCATCCCATGGTAATCACATTGGAGAGAAGCGCTTCAAGATATGAATCTGGGGTGAATACAAACTTTCAGTGCATGGCTGAAGTTAAGGAATATTCCAAATGCTATTCTTTTGCTGTGGATATGAAATAAATTAATGTTAGTGGCTTAGTAAGGTGAAAGTTCTCTTAAGTATTCCATGAGGGTCAGCCTTGAGGTTTCATTCAGAAAATATACAAAGTTGCTCTTAGAATTTGGTAGGTTCAATCTTAGAAACCAGATAAACAAAGAACTATACTCCTCCATTGTATCAATTTCTTTATTTTTTAGTTTCCCATTCATTTATTCCATGGTATAGGTACTGATGACTTTATTTTATCAATCAACAAAACCTTCAACTGAGGAAAGTCTTCACTCAGAATGGCACATGCTTTGGGAGACATTTCTTACTTTCTTGACCATATAGGAGAACCAGTTATAACTAATAATATTCTGGCAGCTATAAAATTATTTGAACATACTGAAATGGTCAACCTAAGGACCTCTAAAAATGCAATTTGTCTCTCTTAGACAGCCCTAACTATCATCTATCTATCCATCCATCTATCTATCTATCTACCTATCTATCATCTATCTGTCATGTGTCTATCTATCACCTAATTTCTTTTCTGGTCACAAGACTTTGAAGATTTTAGGTCAAGTCATATAAATTATGTGCTTGTCACTAACTAAAGAATTTTTTAACTTGGTTTTTAACTTTTCAATTGGAAATAATTATGGATACACAGGAACTTTCAAAAATACTACAGAGAAATCCTACGTACCTCTGATCATATATCCCTGAATGATTCATTTTTTATGTACGTATTACAGTACTAAATAGGAAATAGATATTGGTAAAATGTGTACACATACTGCCATGCCCTTTGATCATGTGTAGATTTCTATAACCACCATTGCAGAGATACAGAATTATCACATTACCACAGATATCTATCTCATGCTACCCATTTTTAGTCAGTCATTACTACCCAACACCATTCCTTACACCTGGCAACTATGAACCTATTTAATATCATTATAATTTTGTCACTTGAGAATGTAACATAGGTAGAATCATACAATAACTAACTTTTGAGATTGGCATTTTTCCACTCAGCATAATCTCTGTGAGATCCATTGAACCTGTTGTATGTATCATATCAGTAGGGTTTTTTTTGCAGCGTATTGTCTATGATATGGATATACCACAGATTATTTAACCATTTACCTATTGAACTAAGCTTTTTTCACTTTCAGGCTATTAAATAAATCTACTATGAACATTTGTGTGCAAGGTTTTGTGAAGACATAAATTTTAATTTTTCTATGATACATTTTTGGGAACAAGATTGCTGGTTCATTTGATAAGTTCCACTGAGTTTTTGGGGAAGTTGTCCATTTTCTGGGGTGCACGTACAATTTTGCATTCCCAACAGCAATGCAGGGGTGGTCCAGTTTCTCCAGGTCCTTGTAAACTTTTAGCAGTGTTACTTTTTGCCTTAGTGATTTTGATAGGTGTGTATGATAGCTTTTCATACTCTTGGTTTGTGTTACCCCAAAGGGTAGTGATGGTGAACACTTTTTCATTGGCAGCCAACTCTCTCTAGTCTGAAGAATCAACCCACCATTGATTGCATATTGTGCACTTAGCCGTATAATGGTTGTATCCATACTAAACATATACAGATTATTTTCTTGTCATTATTCCCTGAACAAGACAGTGCAACTATTTACAAAGTACTTGTATTAGATATTATAGTTAACCTATAATGATTTAATGTGTATAAGAGGATATGTGTATGTTACATATAAATACTACACCATTTTATATAAGGAATTTGAGTATCTGTGGATTTTGGCACTGTTGGGGGGTGGTCCTAGAAACAATTGTTCATGTTTACTGATATATAACTGTGTTATTTGAAGTCCAAATATCTTTTTCAGGGAAATAGCTCATGTCCTTTGCTCATTTTCTAATCGAGTTGTTTGTATTTTTACTATTGAGTTTTGAAAGTTCTTAATATTTCTAGATGTGAGTCATTTGCCAGATATATCATTTAAAATATTTTTAATCCTAGTCTGCCTATTGTTTAATTTTTTTAAACAGGGCCTTCCAAAGAATAAAATTTTAAATTTTGAGGTTTAAATTTATAATTTTTTTCTTTGATGGATTATGATTTTGTTGTTATGTATGAATTTTTCATGAGCACTACATCCTTATGATTTTTTCTTATGTTCTACTAAAAGCTTTAAAGTCTATTTTATATTTAAATCTATAATAAATTTAAGTTAATTTTTATGTAAGATATAAAGTTTATACTAAGATAATGTCTTCATTCATCTAGTCTGTGGATATTCAGTTACCTAGAAATATTTTTGCAATAGGTTACTTTTACTCCATTGAGTTGCTTTGTACCTTTGTAAAAAAAAAAAAAATCCATTGACCATTCATATGTGGATATTCTTTTGGGCTCACTATTCTGATTTATGGATCTGTGTCATTCCTTCTAGCAATTTCACAGTCTTAGTTAATGTAACCATATAATAATACTTACAATCAGGTGGTGTGATTTCTCCAACCGTATTCTTCTTTTTCATCATTGTCTTACATTTTCTACTTCCTCTGTCTCGAAAATTTTGCTATGCATTTTTATAAATCTCCTAGCTAGCAATGTAGAATGAGGTTAAGCTTACATATCATTTGACAGAAATTGGAACCCTTATGTTATTGAGTCTGTTAATCCACGAGCATAGTATATATTTTTGTTCAAGATATTTTGAAAATTCATTTTATCTGTGTTTTACATTTTTGAGCACTATAGTGATTTATACATTCTTAGAGATATACCTAGTTATATCATATTTGAATGAATATAAATGAGACATTATTTTTAATTTTGGTGTCCACAGGTCCATTGCTAAAATGTAGACAGTTGATATTTATATGTTGATTTTTTTGTCTTTGAGTGCTGAACTCACATCTTCTGGAAACTTTTTGGTGAATACTTGGGTGTAAACAATCATCTGCAATTAAGCCAGTGTTATTTTTCCTATGATATGTATAACTTTGATGGCATTTTCTTGCCTTTTTTGCATAAGCTAAGAGGATTGACAGCTGACATCCTTACCTTACTGCCAATCTAAGGGAACTGCAGGTTTTCATTCAGTCTTTCACCATTAAGTATTATGTTAGCCGTAGAGCTTTATAGATGTATTTTATTAAGCAGAAGTTCGCTGCTACAACTGGTTTTCTGAGAGGTTTCTCTTTAAAATCATGAGTGGATGTTGAACTCTGTCAAAATCTTTTTCTCCTTCAATCTGTATGATTTTTTTTTCTTTAGCCTATTAATACAGTTATCAAATTTCTTAATTCAAAAGAACATTTTTAATATTCAATTTATTATTAGAAATGAGTCATCCTTGCATAAGAAGCAACCATTTCATTTTGTGATCTACTAAATTGTTGGATATGCAAAAGTGAAAATATAGGGATATAGAAGCTATGGAATATGATACACTGTTAGTGAAGGAAAGAAGAAAATGGAAAAGGAAGGAGTTAAAGAAAGGAGAGAACGAAGGAAGGGAAAGAAAAAGAGTCAAACTGGATTTCATTGTAGTGTACAATTAAGCTTACTGACAGAAACTCTCTCCCCATTATTTCATCCTTTGTTTATTTTCTGCTGTAATGGCCTTTTTCTTTTTATAGCTAGATGCTCCCTGACTTGAGAACTCCCACAGAATCTGGGTGCAGGAGACAAGTGGCCATCTGCTTATTTAGTGGTGACACATGGAAGGGCAGGCAGAACCATTCTGTTGGTAAGAGAAGGTATTAGCAGCTCCAGCTCATTAAATAGGGAAACAAGGATAGAACATTTAAAATCTCTATGAAAGTTTCAAAAGACACAATGGTACTGTGTTGTGTTTATAGACAGATGCTGTAAGTTGGTGGCAGAAATGAACAATGCGGAAAGGTTTTACCAAGTAGAGGAAATAAGAACGTGCCCATTGAGATTGATCAGGGAAGCCAGCTGTGTGGGCCATTTGACCCTTACTGTATAAACTCTACTGCAGGCAAACATTGCCTCCCATTCAGCCTGACCTGTCTGACATGCTCAGATTGTATTACTGCAAGAGGAAGAGAGAGAAATATGGCCCCACTGATTCCTTTGGGAGCAATAAAAGCTCAAATTTAGTGTAATATAAATAAACGCTGTAGAGATGGAAGGCAAGATGAATTATCATTATTATCCTGTACTTTTATAGCACTTTATATTTTGCAAGCTGCGTTACAGTCCCGCGTAAGGTATCTGTGGGGGGTCGCTGGATGGAAATGCTGCCGGCTACAAGGACTAGGGGCTAGCACAGGTTAGCACATCCATTAATAATGCCCATCTATTAATAGTGCTCCACTTACATTTTTATGGTCTGATTATTCTCATGAACTAGCCTCTCTTACGTTCTTTACAGTGGTTTTAGGTGACTTCTGGTAATTAAACAGTTTTAATGGTCATGTTCAAATTTCTTTGGTTTTAAATTTCTAGATCTAAGCCTGACTTTAGGTGAAATGTTACTCCATGGTAAGTAGGTTAAACTGAGACATTTTTATTCTTTGTAAAACAATGAATAGCATTGCCTTCATGATTGTTCTCATTCTTTAAAGGTTGCATCTCTTTTCTTTTTTCCGACTGTTACTTTTTCCCTGCCCCACGTTTTACTTCAATAAGCTCAGGATGCCTCTGCACCAGCGTTCTGTAAAGGTCTTGTGTGTGTCAGCCATCTGTCCAGTGTACTCCAAAGCTATCCCACTTTGAAGCTCCTGGCCCTGTTGTTTCTGTGAACTCACCAGTACTTGTCCGTATAGGTGCTTTGGTTTCTTACGTGACCCAGGTGCGCCCTGCTGTTCTTCCTTGTATTATGTGTCCAGTATTGGAGAAATGATTTCCCGTGGTTCTGTTACTCTAGTTCTTGATTATCCCTCTGTCAGCCTGGATCAAAGCCTCAATTTCACAGTAGCGGAATTCAATCATTTCTACAGCCTTATTGACTAGCAAATTTTGACTGAATTGTAACTACATAATGGATTCTTAGGGTTCTTTTCCTCCAGGTCCTTGTGAGCCTGCGCACCCTGTATCCCCCACCCCAGCCTTTGCAGGTGAGGTGACAAGGTAGAGCAGGGAGCAGAGCCAATGACCAGCACGCTGGAGTCCCTGGTCCCTGTGTGTTCAACAACATCCGGGCCCCAAAGCACTCTTCTGTGAAGTGGAGATGGCTAAATGTTACCTTCAAGAGGAAGACCTTCCCGTTGTGAAGACAATGTGACATAAATGTGCACACCTGGAAAATGTATTTGATCCCATTTGCTTCCTCTAACATTCTAGTAACTGTAGAACAGGGAAAAAAGAAAGTTTTGAGTGAGTCGTGAAAGAAAAGTTGAAATCACAAAGTTTAATTTGTTCACAGCTGTTTTACTGACAAAGGCAGAAAGAAATTCAACAGTGCGTTTGCTGGAAAGAATCACATTTTACTCTGATTAAGAATATGCTGAGACTTGCTTTTTAGGGCAACTTTATAATTGTACCACACATTAGTTTTTAAATAACTGGAAAAAAGTTCTGTATTTTAAAATATTTTTTGAGGGTCGGACATCTAAGACAGATGTTTTAAATCAAGTTGGTATTTCATAGTGAATGTAATTATATTTCTGAATATTAAAAAATCTAAGCATGTTCAAGTCAGTGAGTAACAGATGCAGAGACCTCAATCTGAATTTCAAAACCCCATGCCTCTTTAGTACAAATATTGCAAGGAAAAATTGCTTATAATCAATAAGACTTCCAACATAATACTATTAACTACATCAAAGAGAGGTTTTTCTATTCAACAAATTACATTTCTTTAAGAAAAGAAACCCAACATTGATCACACAATTAAACATTCAACATGGTTGCAGTTAAAGAGAAACAAAGTGGCATAAAGTTATGTTTAGTACGCAAAAGCCTTGAATGTACTTTGCTGAACTTTAGTTATTTTAAGATGTAGAAAATAAGGCAAACTAATGGAAATGTCCAAGTCCAAAAGCAATTATTAATTTTAAGTGGCCAAAAATATTTATTTACTTTAAACTCAAGAGGGACCTGTCCAAGGAATGTAAGATAATCCCACAGACTGCCTTACTTTTCTCTCTCTCTCTCTCTCTCTCTCTCTCTCTCCCTCTCTGTCTGTATTCTTCTCTCTCTCTGTTTCTCTCTTTCTCAAAAATTTCTGCTGCTTCTTTTGAACAGCAAAGCCACCCTCCCATTCCTGAGCACTTGTCAACTTGGACTAACTGTCTTCAATGAGCCCTCACTGTAGTTATGAAGGAAATTAAATTATTGAAGATTTCAACCCAGCATTTTTCTCCCACTAGTGTCTTCATCAGCTATTTCAGAGACCTCTACAAAGTTCTGGCTTAGCCTTGCTCATGCCAGCTACCAGAAAATTCGAGTGATAGTTTTTCTGTGGGACTAACATATTGACAAGGGTATTTAAAATGTTCCTAAGTGTTAAAATAACATTGAGACATCATTTATAGAAAAACTCCCCCACATTCTCAGGACATTATTTAACTCTTCTTTCCTTGTCACATCTCTCCTGTGGTGCTTGCTGGGCAGCCGGGTAAATGTGAGATCGCTTTTTGCACAGCACATCCTGAAGCAGACACTTTTCAAGTTGCCATAGGCATGGGGCTGGGGATTTAGCTCAGCGGCAAAGCACCTGCCTGGCAAGTGCGAGGTCGTGAGTTCGGTTCCCGGTACCAGAGAAAAACCAAAAAAAAAAAAAAAAAAAAAAAAAGACAAAAAGACAAATTGCCA
This sequence comes from Chinchilla lanigera, assembly GCF_000276665.1. Classification (NCBI taxonomy): domain Eukaryota; kingdom Metazoa; phylum Chordata; class Mammalia; order Rodentia; family Chinchillidae; genus Chinchilla; species Chinchilla lanigera. Next base: position 24,605,335 of record NW_004955415.1, read on the forward strand.
TAGGCTGTGTTGCATTCCTGCTTGTTCTTGATACACTGTGTCATCATTTAATATCTATAATGTATTAACTACTTCCCTGCCCAGTGACATTATATTTATTTAAATGTTTAAGAAGTATCACAGATAGTATTGGACATACTGTTTGGGGGCATGAACTTTTCTTCTTTTAAATTATTTTATTGTAATAAATTTCCTTGGAGAAGTCAAAACATCTTTTTTTTTTTTTTTCATCTTCACCATACTGTTTTCTGCAGTGTTATCAATTCACAGTACTCCTAGGTATTTAGTAATCTAATAGTTTACCTTTAGAAAAGCAAATTTTCAAGCATCTCAACAGAAAAACTGAAGGAGCCAGTGAACAGTTCAAAGATCACAAAAAAGAAGAAAAGGAAATCTAGAATCTAAAGTTTAGCAGAACTTTTAAAAATCATCTTATTCATCTTCTCCTAAAGAAGCCCATTATCATAAAATTGTAAAACAGAAAACTATTTAACCATATATGTTCTATGTCTGAACAATTTGACATTTTCTATTATTTACTTGCTTTATCTTAATTCTTACACATTATCATATTACACTATGTTAACTTCCTTATTATCAGATATGATTAGCTGCAATATACTATGTCTCTTTTTTAAAAAATTCAGAGGTCTAACATTTATTCTTTGTTTTGTTTGTTTGAGACAGGGCCTTGCTATGTAGTTTATACTAGCTTTAACTCACTATGTAGCCTAGGCTGGTCTCGAACTTTTAGCAACCCTCCTGCCTCAGCCTCCTGAGTGCTGAGATTACAGGCGTGTGCCATCACACTCAGCCTAACAGTTATTTCTTGAAGGTCACCTCAGAAATACTTTTCTGTATGTTGCCTTCCACACTTCTCCATCCCAAGGCTTTCTTCGAGCTGGGGAACGATAGAACATATTTCTCATAGTATATTACAGGGAAGTCTTATCTGAAGGTGAAATTTCCATAAAGAAAGGGGGAAAAATCCAAGAAACTTACCTAGATCTATTTAATGTATTTATACTTTGGCAAGGGAGGAGAGGGGAAGAGGGTATAAAAAGAGTTAAGATGTATTATGTACATTTACCAACTCCCTATGATAACTCTACTCATTATGTACTGCAAATGTATAGTAATAAGTTAAAAAAATGATAAAATGTACTTTAAAACTCAAGGATTCTTTCCATCAGCACCCATATTATTTAAGGACTTCTTAGCAACATAAAAGCTCAGGCCCATTCTGCACCAAGTGAACAAGGAGACTGTGGAGGCCCAGCCAGCAGCCAGTGGCTTAGGAGACCCTCCAAGTGACTGATTATGCTGAGCACTAAACATTTGAGATCTAATGCTTTAGCTTCTTCTGGGAAATTTTTAGCGCGGTTATCTTCTTAAAGTTTCAGAGAAGTTCTGCAAAAGAAGGGAAAAGATAATACTATACAAAATCTCTAAACTGTGTCCACTTGTTGGTCATGGAATATTTATTTTACACTCCATTAAACACACACACATTCCCACAGAGGTAGTCTTGAGCGTAGGTTTCAATTACAGTTGCTTGTTTCACCCTGAATTGTCAATGCATTTGCATGTGTTCATGGTGTTTTTTGATTTTTTCTGTTTTTTGTACTGGGAATTGAACTCAGGACCTTGTGCTTGCCAGGCAGGCACTTGTGCCACTGCGCTATGTCCCTGGCCCCTGTTCATTGTGTTGGATACATTTTATATAGCAAGACTATGACAAGAATCGCAGTCCCATTTTAGACAGTAGCAGAATAATTCACTGCCTGCCAAGTTGAATCCTCTTGATTATCTTCCAGTACCTATCTGTCCTCCACATCTTACTAGATGTAAATAGCATATGTCTCTGATATGAAATATACCATTATAATGGCTGCTTTGTAACAAAGGCTGATAGGAGGTATTCTGTTATCACTTGCTCAATATTAGAAGTTATCGCATATCACAGTAAAAAATGTTAATATTCAACAGGTGAATAGATCCTAAGTGAAAAAAATTAGAACCTTTGGACTAAATATTATCTGACAAGAAATGAAAATAATCATGCGTCAAAATGAGATTATAAAAATAATAAGATAGAAATTAGATGTAATTATCTTTATATGTGGTTTAAAGTTGCAAGTCAAATTTCTTGCCTATTATTTATTGCCAGTTCAAGGGTTAGTAGGAAAATACCATTTTGATAGCTGACTTCTGACAGTTTAATAATAGCAATCAAACTTTGGGTGTTTTATTTAAACATGTATAGTCAAGATGCTCTATTAGTAGCCATCTTTATACCTTTTGCAAAAATTGGATTTTAAGGAAAAATGGTCTGTTTTATCTCAACATGAAAGTCTTCACTTGTATGTGTTTCATATTTGCATGTTTCTTATCCTATGCACTTAAATTACAAAGAAATTCCCTACTGCAAATAAGCATGGAATTGTTTAGCAAACTGAAATTACACAGCTACAAAACCCTGGTAGATGGTATCTATAAATAGAGGTGTTTAATGTGGAAAGCTTTCCGAACAATATAAATGGGCCTTTTTCAAAAAGAAATGAGGAGAGGAAGGCCTACAGTGTTGATTTAAAAGATTGTAATTAGAATTAGGTTCCAATAATTAGATCCCAGTAGACTGAGTTCAGACTTTCTTTTTCCTCAAACAAACAAAACATAAATGAGTGTAGGATGTCATTTCTGCAAGGATGAAAATAGAAATGGAATTTTAAATAAAGAGTATGAAGCAAAGTAAGGCATTCTAATTCTTGCACCTGGAATCATTTTATAATGAAATGTAAATGAATTCCAAAAAATCTCTGACCTCTGTTTTGCTGATTGCAGCCTAAAATCACTCATTTGGTTTTAAGGAAAAGAGAATAAGCATACCAAGATTAAACTATTTCATCTACCTTTGAATTTCATAATACAGTTAGATGATTAACTCTATGGCTGAATAATTTTACATTTCTAATACCAAGAAAGATCAAAGACTAAGGATAGATTACTTGCTATATATTGAGGGTAAAGCTATTATGATTATTTGATTATTCATTGTGGTAAAATTTTATTCATTTTTCTCTAGTGAAGTCTTATGGGATGTTTACTTATTGGAGATTATTTATTTACAAATGTCCAAAAGAAGTAAAACTGAAATCTACTTTTCAGCTTTGAAAGTTCCAAACCCATGCTTCAGTAATTAGCATTTATGAAAAAAGAAGCAAATTTTAATCATCAGCTTACTGTAGATGTTTAACTAGGATCTAATACATGGGCTGATTGAGAGGTGAAGGACCTTTAAATGTTCTTCTGGATTTTACTACTTAATTATACCATCTTCCTTTAACAGTGTAGTGATCAGTGTTGTCATTAATTTATCTAGGAGGGAAACAAAAACTGGAATGTCATTAAAAAATATACATCACCAAAATTATGATTGATGGAGATGAAGAATTACAAATTCATAGATATTCATGAAGCAGCAATTATGAGTCTGAGACACTAGAACAAAAATTTGGATCTAATGAAGATAAGTCTTATTTATGAATACCTACATTCTTCCTAAAAATAATCTGATTCTATTTACAATAAGATCACCTCAACTTAACTCTTTGAAACTTTGAATAGTTGTGGAAAAACAGAACAAAAGCAAAGAAAAAAGAAAGTAGTAAAGTAGGATGATAACCAAAAAACATAACATGGATTATATAATTTTTATAAAGTTAGGCTCTGAGATTCCCTATAGAAAAATAGGAATGAAAACAGTATGTCCATATTGTCTTAAGTTTTAACTGCAAATACTCAGTAATAAGGATTCATGCTAGGCTTAGTAGTGTACTGGACAGACACATAGTCAATATATATTTGCTAATAACTTTCACCCATAGGTTAAGTGGTTCAACCGTCACTTCCCCAGTTATCCTTAACATTTCTTAAAGCTTTTATTTCATCCTTAAATTTTTATTTTTTATGTTTGTTAGCACACATTTGCAGGATGTAATGATTACATTCATTGTGGGGAGCTGCTCAGAAAAAACTGGTACTTTGGTTTTCTTCGTTCTATTTTATCACTGAACTTGTTAATGCTGGAAATCTGAGCAGGGTAATGTAGTTTGGTGATTAGCTAGGGTACTCCTTTTAGCCTTCTTTTTGATGTATGGTGCTAGTATCGAGGCAGACATTATAGTCATGGTGTCCTCTCAGAGGTTTCACAGACATCACTCATGATAAGCAGGAAAAGTTTACTCAGAACTAGTTAGCTGCTCTCTGTTTCACAATGTTGGGTTGTATTTTGATTTTCTTTGGATAGAGTTCTGCTGAAAACCCTTTGATAAGCACTAGGAAAACACCATCAAATTGTTACAGTAAAAGGAATTCATAGAGGACTCTGGGGGTGGGACGTAAAGTTTCTGAACCCTCTCAGAGAGGTCATAACACTGATTTGTGGATAATATTCAGAATACTAGCAACCCTCTAAAATTACAACAGTTCTTTATGTCTTGTGTGCAGTTTATCTGGAGGGTTATGAAGAGTTTCCTTTGGTTCTTACTGCAGTATGTAAATATATGCCAAATTTTAAACCGTCTAGATGGGACCAGGAATATAGCTCAGCAGCACAAGTGCCTGCCTGGCAAGCCAAAGGTTCTGAGTTCGATTCCCAGTACCAAAAATTCCCCAAAATCCCTCCTTAGAATAATACCAACTTGTCAGTAAAAATATAAAGAAAACATATTAGGAACAATTAGAGTCTCTTTTAATAACTCCTCCAAATCTATTCCCCTTGTTTGGTCCCCAAACACAATTATTCTCTTAATTTGGTATGGATTACTTCTGTTTATGTATTCTTTCTATATATGTAGAAATCTCCATTAAATATATATTAATTATTTATGAACATTTTCACAAATATTTTACTACAAATATTATTGACCACCTTGTTTTCTCATACTTTTTGTTTACAAGTTGATATATATAGATTCTGGTCCATTCACTTTTAGTTGCTAAGACAATGTCAAGTTATGACTATGTCACATTGAATCGATTTATTTTTTAAATGCAAAATTATTAAAGTGCTTTCTACTATGATAAGTGGCATGGAAGGGAATAGCCTTACACACGTGTTCAAGGGTGGAACTCATGCAGGCTCATAACTAGAAGTGTATTTGGGCTCATAGAATGTGCACATCTTCAACTGCCTCTGGAAAGGTCACATTATCATGCAGAATGGCTATGCTTGTTGGTGTTCTCTCCAGTGCTGTTCAGGGGTTCATGCTGTTCTGCATTCAAAGGCGTTATATTCCACTGAGTCTCTGTCTCATTGTTCATTTTTATTTTTAATGAAGCAAAGATCTTTTCAATTGTAATATAGGATCTCTTATACTTAGCATGCTTTTTGCCAATTATGTATGTTGCCAGTATTTCTTCCCCAGACTAGACCTGCTCTTTCAACTTTGTTACTGGAAACTACTGCCATGCTTTGCATTTTACTGTGAAAAAATATACTTACATTTTTCTGATTTATTTCACTTATGAGTATAGTCTCTAATACGTCCCTATCACAATTTATAAAATTATCTTACTAGTCCTATAGATTATTTTAAAAGGTTAAATTTTACTATTCACACTTAGGTCATTAATCCACTTGATTTCTTTTACAGGCAATATTTATATATATGCACAATATCTATATGACCTCCTTTCAATGCATTGTTCTGACTCTGCTCTGAATTTAAATTGTTTCAATGATTCGAACTTTATGCTCTTTATATTTGGATGGTAAGAGCCATGTACCTTGCTTTTTACCTTCAAAACTTATTTAAATATTCAACATTTTTCTTCTAATTGAATTATAGGGTAATTTGACAATTTTTAAGGAAGTATCTGTTGGGAATTTTACTGAAAGTGATTTTGAGTTTATAAATTAATTTGCTGATAATTGATAATTTGAAATTGAGTCCTCAATCCATGAACATTGTATATTTACTTGCATTTGTTTACATTTCCTTTGTCAATTTTGCAGTGTTTTTCCTGCTAACTTTTAAGAACTTTATCTTTTTATTTATGTGTTATAACTTTATTTTAAATATCTGGAAATGTTTTTGTTAACCCTATTCTGGAGATCATTGTTTTTGTTTGTCTATTTGTTTTTCAAGATGAGGACTTGTGATTTTCTTTTCTTTTTCTTTTAGAAGTGAAAGAATGAAAGCATATTAATGAACAGACAACCATTTACAAAGTAGCTCAAAAATAGTACAAGCAATACTGAATTACAGACAAGGTGACAGGAAATTAACAATGGTTGTTGTATTACATATTGATAACTTCAAAATGGTTACTCAGGAAAACAAATATAGACATGCAAGACTGATCAAAATAATTAATCATTAACTGTTCCTTTCAATAAAGCAATAGAAATCAGTACAACTATGTTAGCTATCCTGTATATACATACATACATAATTTTCCCCTTCTTTTCTCTTTTCCCTCATCCCAGTTGTTCTTTACCTTTGAGCATTTTCCTTTCATTTCACAAGGTCTATCATACCTCCTAGTTTTTATTCACTCTTTCAGGTTCTTACTCTAGTGAGACAATATGTTGCTTACATATGCAGGTCTGATTTATTTCACTTATGAGTATGGTCTCTAGTTGTGACCATTTACCTATAAAAGCCTTGAGTTTATCTTTCTTTATAGCCAAATAATATTCCAGTATATAAAAATGTCACAATTTTTTTATCCAGTCCTTGGTGGATGGACATTTGGGTTGCTTCCACAATTTAACAATTACAAATTGTGCTGCTATGAATATGGGTGCACATATATTGGTGTGATATGATGTTTTCAGATCTTCCTGGAAAATACCGAGAAGGAGAATAGCTGGGTTGAATGGGACCTCTAGACCTAGCTTGCTGAGGAATCTCCACACTGACTTCCGCAGTGGTTTCACCAGTCTGCATTCCCACCAGCAGTGGGGGAGAGTTCCTATTTCTCCACAGCATCCCCAGCATTTGTTATTGGTTGATTTCTTGATGCTAGCCATTCTTACTGGGGTGAGATGGAATCTCAGTGTGGTTTTAATTTGCATTTCTTGAATGACTAATGATGTTGAACATTTTCTCATGTATTTACTTGCCATTTGTATTTCTTTATCTGAGAAGTGTGTATTCATCTCAGCTGCCCATTTTTGGATTGGGTCTTTGAATTTGGGAAGGTTGATGTTTTTTAATTCTTTATATGTTCTAGATAGAAGACCTTTGTCTGAGGGACAGCTGGCTAAAATTTTTTTCCAGTTTGTGGGTATTCTTCTTATTTTGCTGGTGATTTTTTTAGATGTGCAAAAACTTTTCAGTAAAATGACATCCCAGTTGTTGATTCTTTGAAGTATTTTCCATGTGGTTTGGTTTTTGTTCATAAACTCTCTGCCTACCCCTATTTCTTCAAGATTTTTTCAAGCTTTCTCTTCCAATATATTTAGTGTTTCTGTTTTAATATTGAGAACTGTGATCAATTTTGACTTGAGTTTGGTGCATGGTGATAGACTTGGGTCTATTTTCAGTCTTCAGCAAGTGGCAAGCTAATTTTTCCAGCATCATTTATTAAAGAGTCTTACTTCCAATTTAGGGATATGTCCAGTCATTATTGCCTTTCCCCCATTCTTTTTATTTTTTATTCTTTGTAGAACTCAGTGAAGAATTTTGCAAATCATACATATTTACTCAAAGTTACAAAAAAATCTTGCAAGAGTTCCAAAAGAGTATATATTCACATGATATTTTCATATATGTATGTGTATATGGTCTTCACAGACCCTGTATTCTCTCTCACAACTACCATACTTGCTACCAAACACACGTTCATCTAAAATAATGTTCTTTATATCTTTACATCTCAGTCTTCCACTTTAGCTTCTTTTGAAGAAGAGATCATGACGTTCTGTGGTGTCAGCTTTGCCAAAGCATATGCATCTTTCCTTTACCTTGCCTTTAATATATTTTAAATTTGTTACACACAGTTGATGTGATTCAGCTTTGGAAACTTTACTCCCCAAGGAATAAAGTACCACTACTCCTTAGCAAGAAAGAGAAAGATTCTTCCGACTTTATTTCTTGAAACTACCCATCCTCCACCACATAATACACATACACATGTACATACCGTATTGCATTTATAACGATCAGAAATCCAACTCAGAGAATATGCTAGGATATTTCCTAATCACATCTTCTGATAATGGTGAAAATTTTAAGAAGGCATGTCACCTACCTTGATAGGATCAGTTGCCCTGTAAAATGTAGGGCTGTGCTTCCTACCATTGCATCCCTACCAGATAATTGCACATTAGTGAGGATAAACCAGTGTGGTGAATTCTTCACAAATTTTTTTTTAAAAGGGATATTGTTTTATTCAGGGAACAGTTTGATATTGGAATAATTTTCTTCAGTTTCTGCCTCTAGTTGCATACTCCTACAATTTGCAAAATCTGCCAGTCTTTACTTCTTTTATTCAAATAAAGGTTTCACCTGTTCATATAAATCACTCATTCTGTTGTCACTAAATTATCTAATCACAAAGTCCATCCATCAAGTGCTTCTCAATTTATTATTATCTTAAATCTATTGATCTACTCAACATCCTAACATTTACTAACATAATAAAGTCATATAGATTATAGATAAACTCATGGGATACTTGGGACTTGGTACACTCATGCCCGTGTGGTGCCAAATAATACACTGCTGATTTGGACTGAAAAAGAGAAAAAAAATTAAGCCTTGCCAATCCTAACTAGTGGTTTCATTGAAAAAGCGTCAAGAAAGACTCAGGTGCTGTAATTGTGTGGTAATTTGGTAAGGCAGCTGTTAATTTGAAATCAAGAATGAGGACAATCTTGGGAAAAATCTCAGTGGGCCAAGATTCACCTATGGTAGAATCAGAATCTGAGCCAAAAAGAAACTTGTGAGGTCATTGAAAGGACCGCTGAAGCAAAGATGCCTGGGACAGATGGTGCTCACCTTTTCTGAACTTTGAGTTAGCCAGATTTAACTTTGTTAAGTTTTTTGTTTATTTTATTCACTCTTTTAAGGGGAAAAACTTCCAAAATTTAGAGAGAAGTTGTCAAAATAAGGGGAAAAAAGAGGTCTAGTTCTTTCATTTGCATATGGAGAACAGTATTTGACACTTTTTTATATCTATCTCATTTAATTTAATTCCCAGAACCCTATGAGGTTACTAGTGTGACCATTTCATGGATAATAAAATTGTATCTCAGAGGAGTAAGAAGATAACCCAACACTACACACACAATCACTATTCAAATCTAGGTCCATCTTTCCCCAAAGCCTATTTACTTCTTTTAGAGCAACATCAATAATGAATACATACACACACACACACACACACACACACACACACACATCAATGTATCTTTATCTTAGTGCTGTTTGAATCCTTCTTGACTTTTAAGTATTATCTCTTTTAATTGGGAAATACTGTGTGATTCATGTTTACCAGATATTTCAGGCATGTCTAACTGTGGTTAAGAGCTTGTAAGTGAGGGCCAGAGATGGTGCATACTGTTAGTAGTTGTTTATGATGCTTGCTTCAGGATTCTTCACCTTATGTAGAGGTAATAAATGAAAGACAGAAAAATGTTAGTTAATTTCCTGATTCTTCTGATACGTAGAACCTAGAAACTGTGTAGATGAGAGTGTGCAAGAGGAAGGGAATAGCACTGGACAGAAGGAGAAGTTGGCACCTGCAGTTGCTCTGGAGGTAGCTGGCTGTCCTGATGGGCCCAAGAGACATGCCTTTATTGTTCTACATGAACTATTCACTGGTTAAGGGTTTGCCTAGAAGGAGAATGTCTTTAGCTGAAGCATTTTCTAGAGATGGCTGATGGCTAACAGCAGCCATTCCAGCCACTGACAGAATATATTTTTTGGTCTTTGTATTAGGTTTTAAAAAATTGACCAGGTAATAAATTATGAGAAATAACACATGCTTATTATTTTCTGATTTCTGTGGTTCCAGAGTCTAGGCCAGCTTCACTGGGTTCTATGCAAGGGCACAATTAAGGTCCTAACTAGGACTGGATTTTCGTTTGACAAACTTTTTTTTTTGTTTTGTTTTGTTTTTTGTTTGTTTTCTTGTACCGGGAATCGAACTCACGACCTCCCGCTTGCCAGCCCGGTGCTGTACCACTGAGCTAAATCCTCAGCCCCTAGATTTTCGTTTGTAAGCTCAGTTGGGGAAAGGTCTGCTTCCAAACTTACTCAGAATGTTGGCAGAATTGATTTCCTTGTACTGTGGTACCTAGGGAAGATTACATCCTCTTCTTTAAAGCAAACAATGAGAGTAAGAATTTAGTGCAGATCTGTTTGTTACCCAGTTGGAATTTTATGCAATGTAACATAATCACATCCTATCAGTATGGCATATAACATATGAAGGTACATTTCATTATCTTTGCTGTATTGTATTGGTCAGAAGCACATCTGATGTACACTCACAGGGATGAGATTGCATAAAGGAATGAACACCAGGAAACAGGTCCATATAGTCCACCTAAAATTGTTCCTAGGACAATCTAGGTATATCCAAGTGGCTCAGCACAATGACCAGAGCATCACCTTCAGATCACATGGAGTCTGAACTCTATATAGCCTACAGCTCATCAAGAAGAAAGCTGAGTCATTTTAGGACAAACGGGACTGTGAGTTATCATGCTGTGTAATAAGTAAGAGAATGAAGAATCAGAGGGTGCTGATAGCTGTGTTTATAGGTAGGAAAATAAAAGTGAAAAAATTAAACTTTTCTGTACCCTATCCATTTTAGTGAGGACTACACAGGATTTTGCTAATTTGCATAAAGGAACCCCATCCCATATTATTAGCTTGTTCCCACCACCAGGACTGTGAGAAAACTTATTACAATAATTAGTACCTTAACCAGGAAATTAGAGATTATAGAGTTAGAAAACTTAAGTGCTAGATAAACTCTTTGAAAACATTTCTGTTTTACAGATGAGAATCTGTGCAGAAATGAAATAATTAGTTCAAAGTCAGGAAATTAGCCCTAAAACTAGGGTAATTACAGAACTCCCGTCAGCTGACCTTTAGATTAGTGATGTGCTCACTACATCAGGTCAACTCCTAATTTTCTGTGGTTTTACAATTTTAATATTTATTTCTTTAATTGTATTGCCTTTGATCAGTGTAAAACTAATCTTTACTAGAAAAGAGTTATGACTGGAGCCTCTTACAGGTCATGGTTCTGTATAGAGAAGAAGAGAAACCTGATTTTGGGGGAACAGAAATAGAGAATGAATGAGAAAGAGAAGATGAGAGAGAGATAGGAGGAGAGAAGAGAAGGAAAGGAGAGGAGAGAAGAAGAGTGATAAGAACAGGAAGCTGGGGAGGAGGCAGAGGAAAAATAAAGGAAAAGAAAAAAACACCAGAAAGTTAGTTTACTTCATTTATTTTTTTTTTTCTCCGGTACCGGGAACTGAACTCACGACCTTGCGCATGCCAGGCAGGCACTTTTGCCGCTGAGCTAAATCCCCAGCCCCAAGTTTACTTCATTTTCAACTGTTTACTACATGATGAAATTTAAAACTGAAAATCTCAAAACCCCTAAACTCATGACTTGTTCCATTATGAAGAAATGAGTGCTTCTAATTTATCTTCCATCTCCCAAGTACTCCCTGCATGAATTAGAGTATTTAATCTATTTAAGAAGTACACCACGAATGTTAATAGTCCAACATCTTTCCATAGAAGGAATATTTTCACTAGTACCTTTTCCTCTAGGATAAAGAAAGAAGCTCTCCCTTCACTGGTCTGAAACTTAAAGAATATGCCAATATTCTTCCAATTAATTGCTCCATACATGTTGGGAAAAATGCCTTTGCAGAAGGGTTATAATTCCACAAGTGACTTCCTAGGGAGAGGTCTGTGGAACCATGCTTATGGTGTTTTTAGTCCCTGATGATAACAATGAGATCCAGAAGACTGGAGCATCAGGACAGTAGAGGAGAGAGAGCTATCAGAGGACAACTTGGGTAAACCAAATCCTGTGCTAGAGTGATGGAGAAAGAATGGAAGGCGGAATAGGCTAGCAAAGCTTTCAAGGGAAAGTAGAGAAGATTTACGACTGATTGAATGTATTAAAGCAATGATACTAATAATTATAATAGTGTATCTTGCATTTATGTTATGATATGCATTTGTGTTTCAATAAAGTCCATTACACCATTGATTAAATTATTTTATAGCCTTCCTTCTCTTTAAGATGGTAATTTATTTCTGGAAAAAGAAATAAACTATCATTGGGCATGTTCCGCTAAGTCTTAGGCTTATTTACTATCAACATTAATGGTACATGATCACTTCAACAGTTAACTAAGTATATGTGACCGCTGAGTTTTATATATCTGAAATTTTAATGTGAACAAAACTCAAAGCAAACCACAAGAGCATTAAAAATGAAAAAAATATGAATGATGCATAAGATTATCTCTACTGCAACTGAGCAAGCTACCAGTGTTCTGAGAGAAGATTCACACAACACGTGCCAGCTCTAAAACTGCAAAGATGACTGCGTGGCAGCTCCCATCCATGGTGCTCAGCTGCTGCTGCTGAAGTGTGCAAATACTAAAGTAGTTTTATTAATGTAAGGGAATAACTTTATGGAAAAATTGGGTATTAAAGGAAACCCTCTGTACATGTTGAAAGCTCATAATCTGATTGGTTATATCAGAAGGTAACACTATAGGTCATTGTGTTAGAAATGGCTGAACTATAGTGACGTAGTAATTTACCCTTGCAAGTTTCATGATACCTAGCAGTGACAGACCTTTTATGATATGGACACAGTCTTCATGAAGATCTGACTTTTCTATTAGATTTCAAAAGCATACAAACTTAAACTCTGTAAAACCATCAGAATTTGATCAAAACCAAATGCACCCACCCTGGGGTGGATAATTTGCATATGTAAGGGAGAGGAAAAGAGTGCTTGAGGCAGTCCTTCTCTGCCATTCTGCCCTGGTGTGTGGTTGTTGCTTTTGGTGTGTTTGTGTTTGGTGTGCAAGGGTTTTTTTTCTTTGTAAAAGAAGACTATTTCAACTGCTCAAACCTCAGACACCTATGATCACTTTTATTTCTTCTCCCTTCCCTTGCACCTCACATTCAACTCATCCACAGTTTTTTTCAGACTAGTTTGGAATATATATTTGTCTTGGTTACTTTTTTCATGTTGCTGGGACAAAATACCTGACACCCAAAATTAAGGAAGGAAAGGTTTATTTTGCTTACAGTTCGTGGAGGTTTCAGTCCATACTTGGCAGATTACAAGGCAGACTGGCACACGGCAGAGAGCTACAGCTCAGGGTGCAGAACGCACCAAAAGCAACAACCACACACCAGGGCAGAATGGTAGAGGAGGACTTGCCTCAAGCACTCTTTTCCTCTCCCTTACATATGCAAATTATCCACCCCAGGGCGGGTGCAGCTCTCACACGGATAATTAAACTCTAATAGCCTTCCCCATGGCCGCATGAGGCTTTGGGGGCACACACAGACATAAACCATAACAATATTTCATCTGTCCACTCCTCCATCAATATCCTAGTTGTCATTATTATCCTCTGATTGAATTCACACAAGAGGATCCTATCTAGTCACTCATGTTCCACCTTAGTCTTCAACACATGCTCTAAGCAGAATGACAACTATGTCATCACTTTCCTTAAAAGTCTCCAGGGATCTTCATGATGTATGGAATAAAGTTCATATTACTTACAGTGTCCACAAAGCTCAGCCTGTTGCTCTGACTTCTTCTCCTACTCCAGTATGTACCATGCTCAAGGTACACTGGGAAATCAACCAAGTATCTCTTTTTGGGTTCTCTCCTTCCTAATTCCTGGAAACTCCTGTTTACCATCATGTCCTTGGTTCTTTCTTGTAAAACAGCCTCAGTTTGAATGGACTGTCTAGTGAGGCGTCTCTGAAAACACGTTCGGAATAGTCACTCCCGTCTGTTATTCTTTATCATGCCATCATTTAAAAAATCCTTCTGTAAAGCTCTTGTTATTCTCTGAGTTTGTCACATTCATCTATAATTTTGTAGCAGGATGTTGGAATGAATGTTTTAGTAAAGGAACATTCCTTTACAAGGTGTGATCAAGATGAAATAAAGTTTTAAAATTGGATTCAGGAATCAGGTGGATGACTATAAAAATTCCTTACATACAGAGGAAAGTTAAAGAACTAGAAAAATGAAGTGAAATAAGTCAGGCACAGTAGATTAAATATTGCATAGTTTGTCTTACATGAGGAAAAGAAAATGTAAATAAATTAAAAGGGCAAAATAATGGAGACAAAGAAGGAAATAGGGAGGCAGATGTTTTGGAGCTTGGAAAGGGGATTGGGTTGAGGAAGGAAGGTGTAGAATCAAAAATGACCATGATATGATAGATGTATACAACAATTTCCCAAAATAAAAGTAATTATTATATATTGTAAACATCTATCAGTAAAAATCAGAAAAATGGAGACTAAGAAATGATTTGGTGAAAAAAAATTTTAAGGTATCCATTGGAGTTGCATTATAAAAAATTAAATTAGGTAAGCTTATTATAAATAAATTATATTGTAAAGGTGAATATGTAAACTCATTAATTCCTAATTAAGTTACTGTTTTGTTCCAAAAATATTATTTGATTCAATAAAATGGCAGTTATATCACTGAGAATAAGCAAATTTCTGATATAGTTTTTCCATCGTTTTCCTCTCATATTACTAATTAATGTAAATCAAAATTTCAACCATTACCCATGTTGAAATTATTACATATTTATTGTTTCCAATTATAGGTTTCAGACATAGAGGTTTAGTAAAAATCAATTAAATCACTTTGAGAATTAATTGGACATGCAAAATTTATAATTTACTATTATATTTTCTTATTTATGTTGTCTGCTATACCTCCTTTACATCAGGAAAATTTAGAAGCTTGTGTACTTTTATATGTATGCACTTTTTCTTTATACCTCTTTGTGAAATACTTACTCTCACAGCATTGTGACAGATTCACTGCCCAAGGGGAGGCAGGTTACTTCTTTTTACCTGTGAAGTCCAGAGAAAGACCATTCCTACGGCCACTGTGAGAGCAGACACTGTGCTGGTCAGCTGGGGGAGGATGCCCTCTGTATACTGGTGTCTTTCTACATTTGGAAGTCTAAGCTGTGAGATCTGGCTGCTGTTAGAAGGAGGCCATAGTGAGTCACGGGAACATGCAGAGATGTTGAGGCAAAGTCTGACTTAGTGCTTCCCATGGACCAGAGAGGAACTGGTCAGCTTGTATCCTTGATAAGAAGTCTGCCTAGAGGGCTGAATTGCATAAAAGAGCTAGAAAGGACTCCTGGATTTCTGGAGTCAAAGATGAAGGTATGTGAATTGCACAAGATGAATTCCAGATGAGAAGCTCATAACTGGGCATGGGGAATCTCTGAAGAATTCCTTAATAAGCTCAAAGGAGAAAGGGGCAGCTTTGAGTCTCTGGAAGATCAGAGTTTATTGCCCGTGTGTGTGTGTGTGTGTGTGTGTGTGTGTGTGTATTCTTGCTGCTCCATTTACTTGCATCTGTCAGTAGCTCACCAAGTTGAGGGAGGAAGAGAAACATAAATTGGAGAAAAAGGATAAAAAGACATCAGTCCACTCCCTCCTTGCCTAGTAGCAAGTTTCCCAGATAGAACAGAGCTGACAACAGTAAAAAAGAGTCTTCAGTTTTTAACTACCTTTATATTTTGACCATTGCATGGGACTGGTGTCTTAATTATTTTTGCTCTCATTGCTGAGACAAAACACCCAACACCCAAAGTTACAGGAGGAAAGGTTTATTTACACAGTTTGTAGAGGTTTTATCCCATTATTGGCTAGCTCCAAGGCAGGCTGGCATGGCAGAGGGCCAATATAGTTCATAGTGGTATACTACAAAATCAACAAGGGGGGTCAAGAGACAAGCTTCTTTCCATCTCCCATATTGTATCCAGTCCACTGAGATTAGGGTGGTGCCAATCCAGTCAGTGGACTGATCCAGCAATCAACCTTAATCCCAGTACCCCCACTCCCAGCACTGTACTATGAGTCAATCACACACTCCAGACTCAGCCACCTCCCAAAAAGCCCCAAAAGCCTCATCTGAAACCACAGGAGGCCCTGGAGGACATCCAGACACAAACCACAGCAACTTGGTATCTCAGGAGTCATGGGAGCCTCAGATCCCATGAAATAAAATGAAGGAGACACTGAAAGACAACACTATGATTACCTCTTGGTAAAGCCCAATAAGTTATGTGTGCTCAGGGGAGGAATTATGTTTATTTTCCTTTAAAGTTAAAGCTTTAAGAGAATAGAGACTAGTAGAGAAAAGGTACTCTGTGGACTTCTATTGTATGAATAAATTCAAGAATGAATAAATGACCAGGGCTGGGGATCTAGCTCAGTGGCACAAGTGCTTGCGTGGCAAGCACAAGGTCCTGAGTTTCATTCCTGGTACCAAAAAAAAAAAAAAAAAAAAAAAAAAAAAAAAAAAAAAAAAAAAAAAAAAAAATTAAAAAAGAAAATTTAAATAAAAAAGAATAGATGAGAGCTCACTGGTTGTTCTTTTGGCAGGTGAGGAAGCAGGCTCAGAAAAGGAATATATAAAATGTTTTTAATATACATATTCTTTTGGGAAAAAGGAGAAATAATGAGAACATTAAAATTTGAATGATTGTAAAGGCAAAACTGGTGGATCTGCAGAAGGAACCACTTTCATCGTGGGAAACCAATTCTTAGATTTTGGATCAGTTTGATGAGGGAACAGTAAAAACTTTACAGCACACATAAAAAATGTATAGTCAATGTGTTAGTCTGCTTTTCCATTGCTGGGATAAAATCTCTGACATCCTCAATTTAAAGGAGGAGAAGTTTAATTTGACTCATTCTTTTGATGGATTCAGTCCGTGGTTGGCTGGCTCCAAGGCATAAACAGGATGGTGGAAGGCTGTGACAGAGCCTCACTACGAGGCATACAGGATCCAGAGTAAGAGTACACCCATCCAGGTTCCATCTCCCGTGACACACCTCTAAACAGGCCCCACCTGCTAACAGCAAATTCAATCATGAATTAATTTATGGATTAATGTAATGATGAGTATAGTGGCCTCATGATCCAGTTACATTCCAAGGCTTCACCTCTGAATAAATAAAGCTGGAGGGGTTAACTTAACCTGTAATGGTTGGTAATTAGAATAGAGTACTAGACTTCAGAAAAAAGAGATAAAAAATGGACTAAGACCAGGAAATTGATAAGGGATTTGAAAAGTTCTTTGAGGCTGAGGAAAAGGAAGGCAAAGTATGCCTTCAGAGCTGTACTGAGAAGGTATAAGAGCAAAGAAGACTTTAGATGAGGTACAACTTTATACATGGCTTCTGGATTCTTATATTCATGTTCCTTTACTACCCAAATTCCAAAAGAAAGCAAAAGGAAGCTAAAGTTCTACGAAATCTCTAGTCCAAAATGAAGACTCTGAGAACAGCAGAAGGTTGGAGCTTCATTTCAGTAAGATGAAAATGTTCTCATTCATAGAATAAATTTCAATATGCTGAAATTTGAATGACAATTGTACAAAAAGAACTAGAATTCAACTGCACATGTTCAAAAATATTCATGTACATTATTTTCCCAAAAACATCCCAAACATTTAAGGATATAATTGGTAAGTAAGAAATTTGTAACTCCTATCAGAGTGAGACAGTGTTGACTAAGAGATATTGGGAATTTCCACTAAATCAGAGGATGCATTTTTAATGCTTACAGCAACTCTCAAGAAAAGCTGTATTTTCAATTGCAAGATCTAGATGGGTCAAATGTCACCTAAGTTCTCTCAGATAGGTGGTGGAATTTCAAACACAGTTTGAACTAGCCCAAGAGCACATTTTTTTTTTTCCACAGCAGCATTTGTTTCCCAGTAAGAGCTTCAACTTTATTTTAACATAATGTTCCTTTTGAATTTGCTGTTATTAAGGGGAAAATGCATGAGATTGGCCATATTTTGCTAGCTTTCGTAAGCATCAAACAATTGGATTTCCTTGTCCCTGTTATTTTTACTTCTCTGTATGCAGACTCGCAACATTGATCTACAGGAAAGCTTGTTTTTGATTGTCATGGTGTACTTCCCAGAAACAAAATATAATGTGTGTTCACTTTTGAAAACAATTGATAAGTTTCACATGGACAGAAACAATTCATTTTCCAAGTCACTTATCTATTCACCATGAAATGTGTTCTAATAGTGTGTTGGTTTCCATACCCCAAGTCCATTTCCTTTAGTGGATTTTCTTTTATTAATACTTCTCTACTTAAATTCTGATCTCAAAAAGTGGCCGTTAATTGACTCAGGGAGCAACTCAGCTGTGTTTTCTGGGAAATGGGAAATCTGATAAATGTTTATACTTGTGCTTAGTCAAAACATTTATTTAAAAACTGCACAGGGACATTTAATGACACTCCATAAATCTCATGCATTCAGTTACATTTTGAACAGAGGCTCTGGGGACCATGTGACCTTCTCAATGACATGTGACTTGGCCTCGGCCCTATGGCTTCAACAATGTTCCTAATGGACATTAATTCACAGTGTACAACTTCCAGGGTGCACAATTGTTTATTTGAATTCTTTCTGGAAAGATTCAAGACATACTCAAGGTTATTCTTTTTCATTAAAAAAATAAACTATGGCTCTAAACAAAAATATTTCCATTCAGCTCCGTGGAAGTTCTTCAGCTGAAAGTCTCTTGAGGGCAAAGGGTGTATCTTACAAAACTTTTTATACTCTAAGGCACTGAGTTTTGAATCAGCCTTTTACTTATTGTTATGGTTTGTGCCTGGATGTCCCCTGAAAGCCTCATGCAGTGATGGGGGCTGGTTCTAGAGTTTGTGATTGATTCATGGTCCAATGCTGGGATTAGGACTCTGAGTGCTATACCTGCACTACAGTAGGTAGCTTGTGTAAAATATAAGGAAGGGAAAGAGGCTTGCTCTTCCTGCTCCTCCCTTTTGCTCTTGTTCCTTTTGCTGTTTTCTGTTGCCATGTGCCACTCTGCCTTGGAGCCAGCTGAGAATGGACTGAAGCCTCCACAAACTGTGAGCTAATTAAACCTTTCCTTCCTTAATTCTAGACATCAGGTATTTTGTTTCAGCAATGAAAGACAACTCATCCATTAAGCATTTATTAAATTTCCACTACGTACTAGATACTGTACTTACTGCTGAGGTAGAACCCACGCTTGTAGAAATTGTATGGTTATGCAATATTTTCCAAGTCATAGTTAATCCATGCATTTTTACAATTAAAATATAAAATAAAATTCTCTTGGTTCACATGTATGTCTCTCCTTGAAGAGGTTATGCTAATAATAAAATAAACTAAGTATACCTAGCATTCAATTTCACTTGCATCTTGGCAATTAAATAAGAGAGTTTTCCAAAACTGTGCTAGCATATCCTTTGGATTTTAATTAGGTAAAATAGGACTTCTATCCTTAATTTGGCCCTCTTACTTGACAAGTTGCCATGAAGGCATGATAATATCTCACAGGAAATTATTAAACTGCTAAATGAGAGAGCAGGGAAAACAAAGACCATGGTGATGCAATAGAGATTTTTCTCAAGGTTACATAATTTATAGGGTCTTGAGAGTCATCTGAGGTGGACTATGTCCAAGTTCATACAGTGGAGTAAGGTGAGAGAGGGTTGTGGAGTTATGAAAGACAGTAGGGGAGATGGTATGAGCAAATCAAGTTCATGCAAACCAAGACTCATTCTTGAATTCCTTTTAATTGAACAACATAGAAGTTTGACCTCTTAAAGAATGGAGGTTAGTGAGTTTGGGAATAAGATGACTATTCTTTGGACTCAAACCATGGAAAGCATTTTCCTGCAGATATAATATATCCATTTCTCTTTAGCAGGAAATAAATAAAATTACTTTAAAATAGTGTCCCAGAGAAGCCCCGAAGAAAGTTGTATTTAAACTGTATGAATTCTGAGTGACATGATTGCATAATTCAGTGTGGTCTGGATTTATCTGAGCAAACCGTAGGGACATAGTTGTCTGTTTATTTTCCTACGTGTTCTTGACATTAGTGTCTAAGGACTACCTTGAGACTTGTCTTAACAGACGTTTGAGAATGGATACATACACTGACATAAATTATTAACTTCTCCCTGGGAAGGTCCATTAATATTCTGTGAATTATTATGGCTTTATTTGTTTCCCATCAGTTATTTTTGGTCTCCTTCCATTACACAGAAATCCCCTCTTAGTTAAATTTATGTGTTACAGTGAAGGTGAATTCAACCAAGTGCTCTTTGAATCTATTTAATCCTAAAATGATTTCTTTAAGTAAACTTTCATGTATCCTCTGGAGCGTCTTTTCCTGAAAATACCAGAGAAACTTCCCTTAATTGGATGTAAAATAACAGTTCTTACATTTGGGTTGTTCTACAAATGACAGTCTATTATGTAAGTTTACTGGGTTATGAGAGCCAGAGTCTTTGGTGCTTCCTGAAACTGATGCTTAGGGACTGAATGGCTGGTCCCTCTCGATGCCACACTGCCAACTATAAAGAGGTTGAAATTCCAGAAGCAAGTAACTTTTGCAGGGAAATAACAGCTGCTGGGATATGGTCAGGAAAGTGACCACCATGAAGTAGTAAATCTCCTGCTCTTCTCCATGACGTCCCAGGAAAGGGGACTATAAGCAAAACAGATTCCATGTCATAGCTATTGGCCAATGCTGCCTTTGTCCTGAGAGCCATGTGATATTAGATCTGTAAGATTTTAAGCAGAATTCAACTTAAATTTGTAAGTTATTAGCTCATTTTCTTCTACATTCTTATGTTTTGCTCCCTGGGACTTTCAGAAATTTAAAATAATTTTTTATAGTTCTTTCACCCTAAAGACAAATAAAATAAGACCAGAGAAGGTATGTAACTTATCAAGGTCACTTCCAGCAGTTAAACTGTTCAGAAACCATTTGGGGAATTTTATTATGACTTCAATAGGAGTCACCAAAAGTCCTGAGAAATTCAGGACCCTTGTCAGTGAATAATTCTAAATTGCTAGGCCCAGGGCTAATAAAAATTCCCCTGAAATTGTGTAATAGTTTAGCCAGTAATTACATTACAATTTCAGACCTTTGAACTGCATTGTGTCCTAGTCATTGAAGCAGTGAGAATGTTAGTAACTAAATATAACATGTTCCTGCCAGAGGTGAGCCTAATGCCCTGTTCATTTTTTCCCCCCGAGGACAATAAAAGCTGTGTTTCAGACATATTGACAAAATCATTGGAAAATCAATTACTATTGAGTTAGAGCCGAACAAAATAGTTTTGAAAGTGTTTAATTTATGCCTCATAACGTCTATTCTTTTAAAGTTCTTGTAAATTGTGATCCCTGGCTGACTCATCTGTGATTTCTGACAGAAAACCTTATTTTCCAAACTCTTTTTCCCTTTCCCCTGCTATCTTTCTAAATAAGAAAATCATTAAAGGAAAAAATAAAAAAGCATTCAGCCCAGTAAGCTAGGAACACATCAGCCCAATTGTTATTAGAGTGAAGCCTATTTCCTTCACTAATCAAAATTCACACTAAGTGTGAGGAAAACAAAGCCAAACTGGCAGAAGTAATACAGTTAGACTTAGGGAAGACTTAGAACGCAGGGATAGCTCATAAAAAGGTTATTAGGAGGGAAATCTGATGGCTGAGAGGTGAGATGCTAATGCTGGCACGAGGCTGAACCTTAAATCACTTGGTTTTCTGCTGTTTCTGAAAAGGTCATGTAAAATCAGTCATGTTTTCCACTTCTTCCCCTTTCTCTCTCTCCCATTTCTAGTCTCTTCTCTCGCTGCTGTCTCTTCTCAGTGCTCCTTCTTACGACCCTTCCGTCTTCCTCCTCCCTGTTCCACTTTCCTCTCCTGCTCATTCTTTCTCTTTCCATCCCTCTCTCCTTTCTTCCTTCCCTTCTCTTTCTCCGTACTCCTTTTATCCATTCCACAGTTCTCTCCCTTTCCATCCGCTCCCTTCTCCGTCTCCTTTCTCCCTCAGTTCCGTCTTCTCTCCGCTACTCTTCTCTCCCGCTTCCTTCCACGAACATCAGTTGTCACATCTGTTTTTGTTCCACTCTCGACACTGCGTCCTGGGGATGTAAAGACACCACGTGCGGAGCCCCCTCAGACCTCACAGGCAAGGGCACCTGACGTATTGGCAACACTACATCACAGGTTGAGCTTTAAGACTCAGGGATGTGTTAAACTGTTATTGGAGAAGGGGTTGATGGGGGCGAACCCGACCTGGGCTGATCTACAATGGCCTCTTGGAAGAAATGGAACCTGAAGTGTGCTATAAGAAAAATAAGAGTAAAGAATTATAAATATGTTGGTCTAGACATGAATTTCAGGTTTTTATACTGATCTGTGACCCTCAAATATATTTAATGTTTTAGAAAGCACACTGTACTATTACTCTGTTAATGAATAATGTTTATCACTGTAGTAGTAGATTAGCCACATTGTATTCAATTTCAGATGAACAATACTTGTTTCTTCAGTATAAGTATGTTTCATGAAATATTAAACATTATCTAGTATTTACCTAAAATGCAAAAATAACTGGGAGTCCTGTATATTTCTTTGCTAAATTCATAGCTCCAGGAATCAAACACCAAGTAGTTCATAAAATTGCTGAGAATGCATCATTTGTACAAGGGAGCTGCAGGGTGTTCTGGTAGGCAGTGTGTCACATTAAGACCAATATCAAGTCTTTGATGGTTGCTGAAATTACAAGCCAGTGTCACTTAAGAACAATAAATAAAGTGAAAGGGAATTAAGGATGGATCCTCAAGAAATGACAAAATTTAAAGAGAAACGGGAGGAAGAAGGGCATCTCAGAGGGAAAGTAAGTTTTGGAGAGGACATGAAAGCCAAGGGAAAGACTGCATTTGAGAAAGGAGGGTGGGTCCTAATGGTGAACACTGCCCATTGATGGTGGCTTTGAAGTTAACACTGGTACGAGTCCCTTTTCCAGGAAGTGTAAAGTTAATTGGGGGTAGGACAAATTGCGTGAGTGGAGGTATGGTACCCAGGTGTAGTACCCAGGTGCCCCTTTTAAGATTCCAGGATAGCTAGATTTAGCAAATAAAAAGACAGGGTGCCCAGTTATATTTGACCTTCAGAAGAACAACAAATAAAAGAATAGCTGTCACTGAAGGAAAAAGAGCAGTTCATGCACATGGGGGGTGTTTAAAAATGGGAAGACCTAGAACTCAGTGTGGTGTCACACATCTGTAACCTTAGCACTTTGGGAGGCTGAAGCAGGAGGATAGCAAGTTCAAGCCCAGCCTGGGCAATTTAGGATCTTAGTGAGACCCTGTCTCAAAATAAAAAATAAAAAAATGGGCTGCACATGTATCTCAATATTAAACCCTTGGGTTAAATACTCTCTACTGGGGGGAAACAAAACAAAAATAAAAAGATGGGAAGATCCAGGATGAAATTTATTTGTAAGGAGGGAGGAAGCAGAAGACAGAGTGAATGAAGTTCAAGGTCCAGCAGTAGTCACAGAAAGTGAAAGAACGTGGCGCCATGTTTATAATCTTTCCTCTGAAACCCACGGAGCCTGATGCATTTCAAAATGAGAATTTTCCTTAGCAAAGTAATTTTCTATTAACACCCTTTTGGGAGCCATCTAGAAACTGCATAATAAAATACTTTTTCTTTTTTTTAACAGGAAAACATTTGAATATTTTTACTAATTAGGAGAAAGACTATAAAATGCCTTATTTCAGTACAGATTTGATTTTGCCACCCAGGTAGATTTAAAAAATCATTTTTTTTTTTTTGTTTCAGAGCCTTTTACATTTTCTAGTTGATGATGAGATATTAAGGATGTACTCAGTTCTCTCCTTCACCCTGGGGAATACAGGTGAAGCAATAACATTAATTATCTCCTAAATTTAAGATAGTCAAAAATGTAACTGTTTTTTCCCAGTCTATTATACAGCATTCTTTGTTGACTGATGTGTTCTTAGTACTTTGTTTCACAAAATCAGAGTTGATGATGGAAAATCAAAACAAAGCAAAATAAAAAGCAAGACAAAATAAAGAGGACAGGGAGGCTCAGAGTTCTGTATGGGAACTGGGACGGAGATTGATGGAAAGGTGAAAGAGTGGTTCTCATGGTGAAGGGGAAAAAAAGGAGAGACAAGCATTCAGGGTAGAGAGAAGCTTCTATCTAAGGTGACTCTCAACTTGGACTGAAGGAGGAAGGAGGCTTTGGAGCAGAAGCTGTGAAATACTGTGTACTCTGTGAAATACTGAAAGGAACAAAAAGAGAAAGGAGAGTCTAAAAGATGTGTTAAGCACAATGAGTGTATTTCTCTTTTAGAAATTTAGATAGTAGGACATGAAATTGATTTAATTACTATTTAGACCAGCCAAGCCCGGTTATGTTTGACTATGTCTCTGGTGCCAGGACTAGACTACTAGGCCACTCAGATTTATGTGGGCTATAAAGTTTTGTTTTACTTGCCTCTTTGTTATTTTTTTTCTTTTTTTTTTTTGGTACTAGGAATCAAACTCAGGACCTTGCGCTTATCAAGCAGATGTGCTTGTGCCACTGAGCTATATCCCCGGCCCTGGGCTATAAATTTTTGTAGGGGAGAGACAGTAAATTTGCAAAAGCAAAGGAATAACAAACACAAAACAGAAAAACAAAAAAACTCATCATCATCAGCAGCAGCATCCCAAAAGCTTTGTCTTATGGCCCAAAACAGTGATAAATAGACATGAACTCTTCACCAGAGAACTATGAGGATAACCTATATTTTCTGCTTATGCACATGAGTCTCTCTTCTTATTAAAAATATAAAATAGTCAAACTATTTAACAGCATGTATAGTTCAGGCAACTACCAATCAAGATGGACATAAGCTGAAGTGCTGAAATAGGTCCTGCTCTTAGATGTCCCATTAGTTGCTTCACCAAGGGAGGTCATGCTCATTCAGCAGACAGCCTGGAGTGGCCAGAACTATATGCAAGCATAGCTTAGAGAGCTTGAGTAAGTACTGACTTACAAATCATGCCAAAAATCTTTCAGTATTTTTACTACCAGTATATACACAAGCATCCAAAGATGAGCCTTATCTCCCCCTGAACTGGATCAAGTTCAGCCCCAGCCTATGGACTGGCAGCTTCCATGGGGGTTTAGGTCAGATACACAGAAGTACAGGACAAAGGAGCTAACTGTATTCCTGGTTGCTCACCAAAACCGGGTGACGGTTCCCACAGTATTGCCTCATCCTGTTATAGGACACAATCTCCCATGGGCTTAGTCAGATCATAAATGCTGGCACCTGGTTCTAACATGCAGTCCTGAACACTGATGAATGAAAGAGTGAAAGTGGCTGGGGTGTTTGTCTTCACTCCAAAGCACTTTTGGTTACACTGGTGGACAGGTACAGTGTCTGCAGCCCTTTCTGCTCCTTTTTTCTCCACCTGTGTGCCCTGCCTACTCCTAACTGGTTCTACTCCTGCCACTCTTGACCCCCTTCCCTGGCTTCAGGGAGAGAAGAATGCATTTACCTCTGAATCTTCTTCCTTTTTTTGAAAGCTGAACAAACCCATGAGTATCTCACCTTCTCTCTACCCCTGCTCTAGGTGAGGGAACAAGGAAGCAAAAAGAATCCATTTTTGAAGGAGAAAGTGAGATGTCCTAAGTCCAAGCAGCTGTTCTGAAATGCTTACCCCAGAATCCATTGTAGTTTAATCCTTGAAGAACAGCAGTGGAAATGATTTAAGATACAGAAAGGTCTCATTTAACCTTATTCTGAGAAATATCGGTGGGCAATTTTGTGGTACTTTAGATATCATACACAAATTTGTATGTAAATAAACCTAAATGCACAAACCTATATATTACATCCCACTGTTCCTAGAACCTGGGCAAATAAAACCACACAAGACTTGACTGAACACAATAGAAAATGTTGTGCTCAACAAATGTGGTAAACATGAGATGCAACATGGTACACTGCTTTATACTTAAATGTTTTTCTTTATAAGGAGAAGGTGTACACTCTAAAATCAGGTCCAAAGTATAGTATAGAAAATACTTAAACCAGCACCTAGTGATTTATTTCATTATCCAGTGTTATACACCACACATAATTGTATGTGCTATATTCTTCTCGAGGACCAGCAGTATAGCAGGTTTGTGCAGACCAGAATTACCACAAATATAAGTAATGCATTGCACTATGACGTTATGATGAACTAAAGTGTCACTGGGTGATTGGAACTGTTCAGCTCCATTTGAAGCTTGCAAGATCTCTGTCATATGTGTGGTCAGCTGTTGATCGAAATGGTATGCAGTGCATGAGTGAATATGGGAGTGTTCTGGTCTAGGGCACTGGGCAAGTACAATAGAATTCGAATATATTACTGCCGTAGAAGCTTGCATGTCATCAGCTCTCCACCTAACTATTTAAACTCATCTTCTATCAACATTGATCTTGTTCATGTTATTCAAGCTGTAGCAGCCTTGTATTTATTCTTTGTACACCTAAACGCCCCCACTGTGGGGCCTTTACATTTGCTGTTCCTTCTGTTTAGAATACTCTCCTGGATTATTTCACAGTCAGATCCTTCTTTTATTGCAGTCTCAGATCAAATGGCAGTTTCTTAATGGGATCTTCTCAGAACCCCCAATCAAATATAGCCCCCTTGGCCCACCAGTATAAGTGCTTCCCATTACATCCCATCGTTTTATTGTTTTCTTGGAAGCTATTACATTCTGAAATAATATTGCCTATTTATTAGTTCCTGGATTCATTCTTTTCCTCTTACCACTAGAATTTAAATCTCTTGAGAACTGATGCTTGTAGTTCACAGAATGTAGGAAAGTGTTTGGCTCCTGCTCAGTTCGCACCAGTTTGAAGAGGAAATGTTGTAGTGGGAGTAGATAATAGCAAACTCCTGTAGTTCAATTGGCATCTTGATTTTTCCTTGATTCCTATCTATCATTTACAACTTGATTTTCTTTGGAGAAATATATTCTACGGTTCTTCAAATATTATAAAAAGAGCTGTTAAAATGTAACTCATTTATACATTTCAACAGTTTCACACTTTACAAACAGAAATGAACCATTTGGATAAGAAGATATCTGGAAATGGAACTCCCCCAGTTGATTGGTTATATGATTCAATCTTTTGTAAAACAAATTTATTGATTTATGTCAGGACACTGAAAAACCAGAGGCTCAAACCATGCTATTTACTTCTGTGTCATTTACTTGGAAGTTGGAGATGATACAAATGTCTGTGGTTCCAAATAACCTGGGGCAGTTCAACACCATTTTATTGCATGACAAAAGAAAAAAAAATGTGATAATTGGCAGAGTCACCTGAGAACATAACTCCAGGTGACTAGACCTGAATAGCAGATGAGCTCTACTGCTGGTAACCACTAAATGTGACCAGCTGGAAGACTGATTATGCAGTTTGGATAATTGGTCCAATCTTTTAAAAGTGAGATTGAGGAATCTTCTATAGCACTTTAGCACCAACATCTACCAAATCACTGCATTTACTTTTTGCCATGCCTTTTAAAAAATAAAATATTTAATGACAGTAAAAAATAAGGAAAGGATTAATCCTGGAGATATAAAGGTGTGCTCTGGAATTTGATGATCTAGTTATGTGACACCTGAGTTAGTGTTTTTAGTTAGCCTTTTTAAGTTCTTAAACGGGTGATTGGAGCTGAGTACAACCTGGACGAGATCTCATGATAGGAGCTGGCATTGCCAAAGCAGGGCAGGCCTGCAAGTCACAATCAGGAGTCTAAACAAGTTTGTGCATTGTGCAAGTTTGTAAAGACCCACTTGTACTGGCCATGTGACTAAATAACATAAGAGATTACGGGAAAATTTCTGGGGAGTCACCTTTTCTGTTAACCCCCAGGTGCCCATTTCTTCTTTACTTTATCTGATTCCTCTGCATTTTTTTCTTCACTCATGCAACTTCTTTTTGGAAACCAGGTAGAATTGTCTGGATCTCTCTTTACTGAAAGTGAAAAGACCTTCACCACTCTCACAGATTTCAATTTAGGCTACCATTGGTAAGCTGTACTTTTATTTATAAAATAAGGGAAAAAAAACCTCACCAGAATGGAACTTCCATGTTAAATTTTGATGATAAAAATGTTAGCTTTCTATTACTGTAGGAATACTGAGATGATCAGCTTATGATGAGAAAAGGTTGACTGGGCTTACAGTTTTGGAGGTTCTGATACACAGTTGGTTGGTCCCACTGCTTTTGGGCCTGTGGTGTAGCAGCACATCATGGTAGGAGAAGGTGACATAGCAGTGAACCTCATGAGTGGTGTACAAAGGAGAGGAAGGAGAGGCTGGGTTCCAGATATCTGCTTTAGAAACACACTCCAGGGTCCAGAAGCTCTGCTCAACACCTTCTCTTACAGGTTTTACCACATGCTAACAGCACCACACAGTGGGGATCAACCTTGAACACATGAGACTTTGGGGGGCCTTCAGGGACACAATGGTGAACAAAACACCCCAGAGACTTTCAAACTATCATTTAACACAAGTCAGTTCTCAAATTTTGCTTTTACATCACTATCTCAGTATGTAGGATCAGGGGATTTTGTTTGTTCACATTTCAAAGTGATGGAAAATATGGAAATGGAAAGTGATAAATATTCTTGATAGCTCAGGTCACTGATTTATCATTTAGCAAATTCAAGCTATGCACACAAGGCCAGCTATGAACATCAAAGCTGTTATGAAATAATTATCATTGAAAGTACATTTTGAGACAGGAACTATGGGAAATATCTTTTCTTTTTCCTGAAAAATAAAAAGGTCCTATTCTTGCCAGTGTGGCCAGGGTTCACTAATACCTAATTATCCAACATCACTGACTTTATTGTGATTGGTTTTCTAATAGGTGACATTAATGTTCAGTGTTTGTTTGAATATGTTCCCTATTAGTATGAAGAAAAGCCAATACTGTGACACTAATATCATACTGGATGTGACTTATTATTTTAATTTTCATGATGGTTC
Source organism: Chinchilla lanigera (assembly GCF_000276665.1). NCBI lineage: Eukaryota > Metazoa > Chordata > Mammalia > Rodentia > Chinchillidae > Chinchilla > Chinchilla lanigera. The sequence goes on from NW_004955415.1 coordinate 24,634,523, forward strand.
TTGATCATTCCATATTTTTAATATTCACTTTTCCAGGTAGTTAGACATTTTTCTATTACTTCTGTTTTTGCATCATTGGTATCATTTACCTCAGACCATCTCTTGGATGATTAATAATGCACCATTATTTTGCTTTACCAAAAGGAAAACTGAAAATTCAGTGATACTAAGCGATTCACCTGCTTTTTGGAAATTTCCTCTCTGCTTTGTGTGTTGGTGCTTTTTTTTGTCTGTTTCTTCTTTCTTTTTGCTCTCCTTTTCCCTTGCTCCCGTCTTCTCTTCCTCCTTCTTCTCTTCCTTCCGCTTTCTTGCCCCCTTCCACCTCTCCTCACTCTTTTTCTTGCTTTTCCTCCTCTCTCCTAAGAAACACGAGTTTCCGTTGCATTACAAAAAGCAGCTGTGCCATGTAAAGTGAGCGTGTGTTGGGGTGTTGGGCTGAAGTCACCTCATCTGCATTCACAGAGCAGCTGCAAGGGGTTAGGAAGGGCAAGGCCAAAGGAGGCCCCAAGTGGAGAATCCCGGCTCTCACTCAGCCAGGCCTTCTCCTCCTCAGAACTCTTCTCTGACTCTGTGGCAGAGATGAATCCTGTGATCTCTGGCATGTAAAGAAAGGCTTGTATCTGTATGTAATAGATCTATATTATTATTATTCCCTCCCTGGGGAAAGGGAGGCTTGGCCTGTTGCCTGTAGACTGAGGGTGCTGCTGTGCTGGCGCTGCAGCACTGTGCGATCTTATGAACCCAGTGTCCCTTGGGAGGATGACAGGGAGGAGTTGGAGTGAAGAGCAAAGATGGAGCCAAAGGGGGACTCGTGCTGCCTAAATCTAACTCACGCCCTCTCTAGACTTCCATTTCTGGGAAGTTTTGTCATTCTGTCTTATTTTCAACTGGCATCAAAATATCAGTTACTGTTGGCCCCTCTGTCTTCTTACCCCTAGGCAGCCCCATACATTTTTTCTTTGTTATATCGGAGTGATCTGTCCCTTCCACTACATCCTGAGCCTCTCCTCCCCTCATCACCTCCAAGCCTTTTGCCTACATTATTGAGACTTTTCTTCCTTTTGCCTTAAATCTAAATACTTCCCTTCAATTTCTTTTTTCTTTTTCTGTTGATTGATTGGTTGATTAATTGATTTTTTGAAACAAAGTCTCATTACGTAGCCCAGGCTAGCCTCTAACTAGTGGTGATCCTCCTGTCTCTGACCCCTAGTGCTGGGACTACAGACATGTGCCACCATGCCTGGTTTATTTCCCTTCAATTTCATTCCAAAGTCCACTATTACTTTAATATGCTACTTTGGCTAAATCAGCTTTTACTCCAAATACTCTGGTGTTTTCTGTTAGATCAGAAGGATTGAAGGGAGGGGAGGGGAATGGGAAAAAATAATATAAATCTATTATGTACAGATATAAATTCCCTAATGTGCATGTGATCTTTATGTATGTCAAAGAAGTACCAATGAAATTAATTTAATAAAAGGAGTAAAGTACAGATTCCTCATCCCAGAGCACAGGGCCGTCTGTATCGCTGTTATGTCTTAAGTCCTTCCAGCCATCATGCTGGGACAAGGGAGCTCTCCATCATCTTGTTTCCTAATTACTCCCCTCAGCACCTGCTAGCAATGTTCTCTCTACGGGTAATATTTTCACACCTCCCTTATCTTGAGTATGTGATCTCCTACCCAACTATACCTTTGTGCATGCACACTAGCTTATGACCTCTTCATCCTGTTTGATAGTAATTATGAAGAGAAAGAATAGAATAGGTTTAAAGGAGAAACTTCTGGAATGATTTTTGTGGTTAGAAATGACATGCTTTTTTAGAATAGCTCCTAAATAAACACAAGAAGGAATAACTGCAAGTTGGGTCAATTCTCCTAACAATAAAGCAAAGGAATTGTAATATATAATTAGTACAAAAAATGTTCCATCATTTATTCTCTGAGCTAGCAGGATCTTTGAAAGAAGAAAAGAAGCCAAATATACACAATTTTGGATCTCTTCACATCAGCCTGGAGGCAAAACCAGTTGTGTAGTCCTTCAATAGGCAGCTTCTTTCTTTGCTTATTTCCCAGGCTTTGGTATATCTATCTCTCAACTCTCTGTGACCTACTAAGTTCTATTTCTTCCCAAAGAATTGTGATATTTAGAGTATCAAGCAACAAAATTGTGACTGATCCTGTTTTTATGTCTTAAATTATTCCTCTTAGCACTATCTGATTAAAACTTGATAATATTAAAAGCAGATAAAAGGCTAGATAAACCAGCCATCATTTGATGTCACCTACCTTTTTCCAGTGTAAATTGTTGGAACAAAATGGGTTTGGTACTGATTTAGAGAATAAGTAATTCATGTTTTAAAAGTCAGCCTAAATTCTCAGGCACAAAACAGCCCACATGTGTATTCTGTTCTGGAACTTTGCTGGATTTCTATCAAATCCCCAAACATTTCTTAAGCCATCCCAGTTCAGGGTCAGCAGTACCCCTGCAGGCTATATGGCTTCTTCATTATTCGTGATTGGTAAGAACACCACAGTCCACTGTAGATTGAACTCAAACAGTACATTGCTGCTTCCAGAACCCAATCTCTTCAAGGACACAGGTAGAGCAGAATAGACTTTACTAACAGTAAGGACACTTATTCTGCATAATGGTGCCTGTGCCCAAATGCACCAAGGATATAACTTGCCCTTTCCAATCCCTCTCTCTAGATGAGTGAGGCAGAAAGAACAGAAAGGAAATCAAAGATATTCTCTGTGTTCAGTGATTTGATTTCACCATAAAATCCTATAGAAGGCTTCATCTTATTGGTCATTGACTGTTACCCTTAACACATTTCTATCCTCCCTGCTACATCTATCAAAATGGAATTTTTGGAGAGTAGACTCCAAACATCAGAAGAATACCAGTGGTAAAACAGGTGGGTGAAAAATATGATGAATGTTTAAATTAAAATAAATTTATTACAGTACAAGACACATGCCATGAATCTCCCTCAAAATACTCTGCCTCATTTTGAACACTTGTCACATTGTTTTTGCCACTTTCTGAAGCAGTTCTGGAAGTCCTCTTTTAAGCATGTCTTACAAGGTGTGATAAAAAAATATATTGATTGCTGCTGCTGAGTGCCATCCAGTGGAACGGGAGACACAAAAACATCACAGCATGTCCTCATCTACCTTATTCACTAGATCTAGCATTGTGTAATTTCTAATCATTACCTGAAGTCAAATGACAACAAAGGGTAAAAGTTCTGAGTCACTTCAAAACATCAAGACAACCATGACAGCACCAAAAAAGACACAAAGAACACTTCCAAAACTGCTTCAGAAAGTAGCATGAACACTGAGATAAATGTGTTTAAAGTGAGAGGGAATATTTTGAGAGGCATATGGTGATATATCTTTTATTGTAATAAAATTTTTTGAAAAGTTAAACATTTACCATATTTTATTAATCATACCTCATACATGTGAATGTGATTTGGTAGTTGGGAACAGTGAGCTCCCAACCTTATTTATCTTCCTTTTTTTCTATTCTTGCTATTTTTATACCAAAACAAAAAGTCATTATTTTCAAAGTATTTTTTTAAATCCTGTGATATAGTTTCTTATTCATTTGTATTTTTTAATCATTTAGTTGACAGAAGTATCAGGACACTTAATGTGTAAAGGATTAGATAGCAGAAACCTTTAATATTTTAGGTTGAAATCCATGTACTTTTACAAACTTGTAGATATTAGTACATAAGTTAGTGGATCTGGCTATGTTACAGTAAGATTTTATTTATTAAAAACACTGGGTTGTGGTTTGCTGACCCCTTATTTAACACACTGATTAGCTCCTCTATTCTCAGTACTATGCTAGGTCCAGGGGACACAGATGCTAGAACTTGAACTTGCCTCAAAGTGCTAACAAGTTAATGCTTCTAGAAGCAAGGATGGGGTTTGATAAAGCCACTTTTGGCATTCCTTCTCTCTCTCTGCTTCTTCTCCCGCCAGAATCTCAGATTGGTGCTGCCCATTCTGCTGTGCCTTCCAGCATGTCTTGTTGTTACGTAAATTCTCTCCCATCCTCCCCCTTTCCCACCTTGCTGGCTCTCAGTTCATTGTCCTCAGCTAGCCAGAGGACATAGTGGACTAATGTACACTGAACAGTGAATCACTGGCAGAAGCTTAATTTTTTCATCCTTCAGGAGTACTTACATTAAAAGAGGATATATATATATATATATATATATATATATATATATCAACTTGTAAAATTTTTCTAGCCAGGAAAGTCCATGACACCATCTAAGTCCTACAGAAAAAGTAACTGTGCATTTCCTTCTGTGACTGATGAAAATGACCAACCACTATTGAGTCAGTATCTTTGCCGGCATCATCTCAATACTTTTGAGTTTAGATTTACTTGAGGCTCCTTAATAACACTGTGATACAGGTGCCACTATTAACATCCTCACTTTATAGAGGAGGAAACTGTAGCTAAGAGCATCTAGAAAGCTTGGTAAAAGTCACATAACTCTTACATAAGGTGATGTTTGAATGCTAGTAATGTGCAGTCTTAATAGGATAGCTATAAAGAAGAAAGTCCTATCTAAATAAGATAGGTCAGCTCTAGTGGAATCTTTTATTTTCATGTTGTGGTTTGGTACTAGGAATTGAACTCAGGACCTTGTGCTTGCTAGGCAGGCACTGCTTGCTGAGTTATATCCCCAGCCTGAGAAAAATCTGAATATAAGAAGAAAATTAAAGATTGTTTAGTGTAATTTTATTTAACAGCAAGAAAACTGAGTCTCAGAGAGTCTGGATTTGACAAAGTACCTGCACACTGCTGAAAGGAAAATGCTGTTCTTACTGTTTTGGTTGTATTTTATTTTCTTTTATTTTGCTTTGTTTCGGTTTGGTCTGGTTTGCAGAAGCACCTTACCTGTTGATAAAACGGCAATCAAAAGAACATGAATTCATTAGCAAACGACTCCTTCCTGCTGGGACCACAGTCCATGTGATTTTGCTCTTTTGGGTTCTCATGCATTGCTAACATGGGCCTGCTAGGGACAGCTCCTCAGCCCTCATTCACTGGGTGATTGTGCATCTCTGAAGCAAACCCACACAAGGTGCTGTGTTGAATGGAGGAACAGAATAGTACATCCTTTCATTAAAATTTCACATCTAAACACCACCAGCTGCCCGCACCTTCTCGGAATTTCCCAAAGGGTAATTGAAAGCCCTGACAAAACATAGTAAAGTCAAAAGATAGCTGCCTGTTTAATAAACAATGTAAGGAATTTCCCAGTTAGATGGTTCCAGGAAAACTTTGCCAGAGCATTCTACTCTCTGAGGGAAATTACAATGAGTCAGAGTAACAACTGTCATAACATGCATTCTGCCACTAAAGCAGCCATAACTATAAAAAGTGTGCTGTCCTATGGCTAGTCCTTAGACCTCATGTATATTGGAGATGCTGTTTTAGCCATTTGCCTTTTTGTGACTATATTTTTATAATGGCTTTCTAAAGTCAAGGTGGATCCTAGAAGTGAAAGCACAGCTGAATAGTTCATGTGTTCTTGAGCTCTGAGAATCAGATGGTTCAAATTGTCATGAGCACATTATGTTGGGAACTTTCTCATTGTCTTCTCAAGAGGATTTGTTCAAAAAAGGATCCAATAGCAGGAGTCCCTTCACCAACTCCTCTGGGAAATCATTTGTAAATTGTACATCAGATGCCTTCTGTACAGGTCAATTTAGTGAGCTTAGTACAGAGAAAAGGTCCAGCTTCTCCTGACAAGAAGTACACAGGGCACTGGCGGGTCTGGTCAGTTGCCTGTGCAGAAGGGTAGAACATTCTGAGCAACACTTTGGCATCAAAGCAACAAAAAGGGATAAATATTCTGAAAATCCAGAACTGTGGTCATAAAAACTGGGTGACTTTGAAGCTGAACAAGGAGATCAATAAACTCGGCAGTATTTATCCTCTACTGTCCATTTGTTAAGTTATTGAGATTTCTACCCTATTGACTTTTTGACTTATTGAGATTTTAAAGCAATCATTCCCTTTTTGTGTCAGTCAGGCAATGCACTGTCAATTCCTATCATTCTCTTGATCTCTCCAGAAGAAACTGGGGTGTAGAAAGGTCCAGTGCTCAAAATCCCCTTGTTATTTAGTAGTACGGCAGGAATTTGAACCAGGTTTTCTCATTCTACCCTGAAGACTCTTTTTTGTGTATGAGCTCTTCCCTAGCTGTGGAAAACAGTAAGTTCTGTCTTTTCCTTCAAACAGGAGTGACTCTCCCTTGGACTCCAGACCATCCTAGGTAGCCCTTCCTGAACACTCTAAGTTACCAAAAATGCCTATTCAGTTCCAATACTGGGAACACAGCTACAAACCTAAGAGAACTTGTCACAGGCCAAGGATTTTCTGCTCTCCACATCCCCCTACTTCTGCTCTCCCTCAGCATCCTCCTGTGCCCTCTGAGTTAGCTAATCAGATCGGTTGGGAACCTCTGAACCAGCCAATTGGAAAGAGATCGCTATTCCCCCTGTGATAAGGATGAAAGGGGCAAACTCCTTTCTCCAGCACACCTACTACCTCAAGCTTGTGCCCTTTTGCAAAAGTAAAAAGCCTTGCCGAGATTCTTGGTGTTTGAGGGCTTCACTCTCTACACCAACACATTGAGTCTGGGGGCTCTTTTCCAACAGTATGAAGAGGGTCAGGGGAGAAGTAGAGGTATGAGAGAGGTGGTGTTCTCAGGGTTTGTGGGAGAGGAGGAAGAGGGTACCGTTCATTTCTCCTAGGGTGATTATGAGGATATGAATAGCAGGGTTGTCTGTCAATACCAAGCATACCTGAAAGAAACAGTTTTTTCACTATTCCAAAGTTAATTTGTAAAAGGGTTTGTGCTGTAGATCAACATCATCAGAAACAACCTAAGCATCTTCTGTCTTCCTTCCTTTCTCTGTTTAGTGTGTTGTAGTTGCTTTGTGGGGCCACAGTGGCTGGTGTGGTTCCCATTATCACAACTATGTTCAAGCCAAATATATTTATGCTTTTAAAGGGAAAAATAGATGTGTATTTCCTTTATGGGTAGGTATCACATAGTCACCCCAGTGTCATGTGAGGGGTTTTCCCCTTCAGTGCTGGTACATTGCCATCTCCAAATCAGCAAAGTTCTGTTAGGCAGAAAAAGGGGGACTAGATATTAGATAGGTGTTGCTCACTCTTGCCACGGAGCTTAATAGGGGCTCACTGGCTTCCTTCTATCCCCCAGTCCGGAGGTTTCACTGCCAACACTCAAGCTGGTCTCCCCCTTGTTATTTTGTCGATGAAAAATAGTTGCTCTACCAAAGAATGTAGTTAGTGGTGATCTACTGCATGATCTATTACTTGCACTCCTGTAGTGTTTTTCCAAAAGGAAAACCAACAAAAACAGAAACAATAAAACCAGAACAAAAACAAAAAACAAAAATAAACTCTGAACTTAGAAATCTTACTTTGTGGAGAGAATGTCTAGCATGAAATATTCTTCTTTCAGCTCCTTGAAGCTTTCCTGAACATTCCTCTTTACCTACTTTGGGTTTCTGTAATGTTAGAAATCATTTCCTCTTATTCATGCTGGTTACCATAGTTTTAGGATGGCCAGATGCAAGTCATCCAATGGATAGGCTCTTGTTTTCTCTTTGGCGAAAGTATTTTCAGGGAAAATGGACTGGTAACCAGAGAGGTTTTTTTTAAACTAAGGCTGGTTCCATAATGCCATGCAGACCTCGGCCTTGTCATGATCGGCTCTTCTTATGCTGAGGAATGGGCATCAAATGGTAATCCCATGGTGCTATTTACACTGGGGAGGCATCAGAAGCCTTTTCCAAGAGGAGAAAGGAAAGCTGAGCTGGTGGGAGTTTGGCAACATCCCACCTTGTGCCAAGCAGCTCTCCTTTCTGCTGTAAGAGGGCTTCGCATGTCCTTTGCGGGAGTGAACCTGCAACCACAGAAGTCACCATGCTGAGCGATCAGCAGTAGTGGCCACAGCGGCCCTGGAATACTCACACTCACTGCCCTCCAGGAAAACTCACTGTAAAAGTTGGCAAGTTGAAAAGAAAACGAGTTTTCCTTCATTTAGCTTTTCTGCTCAGTGTTTACAATGATCTTTTATTTGCCTCTTCAATTTGAACTATAGACCTATTTAAACAACCAGTGGAATGGAGCAGATTTTCTTTCACCTAGTTGGTGCTGTTAGTGTGGCAGCCACCCCTGTCTCCTGAATGGGGAACTGGGCCCCCATGGAAATGATGAGCTTCAGCCTCTCCTTTGCTTGGACTCAACATGGATCCACCTTGCTTTCTAGAAACATTTTCTGATGCCACGCTTAGGTATTTGACCCTGTGGGAAGTCTCATCCCAGACTTGAATTGTTCTTAGAAGACAGGTCACTGTTTTGCAGGAAAGGCTGGCAGCCTGTGTTCTGTCCTCAGCACCTGGCTGCGTGTATCTTATCCAGTGGAAAATTAATACCGAATTAATTTGACTGAACTTGTTCTTGTGAGGGGATTACATCTGCAGGCCTGGGATAAAAAGAAAGAAGAAGAAGGCTTCTGAACATAGCTGTTGAGTTAGCTGCGAGTTCCTTGGCTTAGGATCTTCTTTATGTTATTTTTAGACGTCATCGTGTAGGTTGACATTGATTATTCTGTTTCATCCTGAGTAAAATAAAACATTTACATGTGGAATATGTAAGCATGATCAGTCAAAGCATGATAGTGACTTGGTCAGCAATAGGGCTGGAGTACTGAAACTACTCTCCAGGTTTCTCTCCTGGAGAGTTTTAACATAGGGCAGTAGGAGAATGGTAAAGCATAATTTCAGGACTCTTATCTTTGCTCAATGAGAGAAGAGAGCAATAACTGCAATTGTGTAATGAGAAACCTTGGCCTCCACTTGTATTGTTTATTGAATGTCAAGCCATCCAGCAAATCCATCATTAGAGGTTTGGATAACAGATTTGGAAAACATCCTCTCTTTAAAGGAAGAAGAAATGCATGCCAAAGCCACCATTCATAAAGGCTTTCATAGAAATTTCTTCATTAGTAATACTTGGTGATATGACCTTCAAGCCCTTTATTCCACTGACATAGAATATTATCACTTAGTAGTTAAAGTCTGGTGCCAAATTCCTTGATGCAATATCAAATCCACCCATTACCAGCTCGATGATATTAGAAAAATTACTTAAGACCTTTCTGTTTTATGCATCTAAAAATAGGAAGTCATAGGATTATTACGAGGGTAAACTTTTAAAAATACTTTTAAGGTACTTAGAATAGTAGTAGTATTATAGTGCAAATATTCATGAATAAATTATAAAAAATAACCAAGGGCTTGGAGGCTGATTATAGGTAATAATATAGAAGTATTAATTAGAGGATCCACCAGGTAGAACTGAGAGGGGGACAAAAGTGACATGGCAGAGAGATGGAGACCTCCCAGGAATGGTTTCAATGGTAGATAGTTGAGATCAAGATAAATAACTGAGGCTAGGCATCCTGTAAGCCTGAAACTAGCACATTTTTGGATGCTAAGTCTTACATTTCCTAAATGTAATTTATTCATTTTGAGATGGGAAGATTTGCCTATGTTCATATGTGAAATTTTCCAGGCTATATTTCCTTTCTGTACCTTTTATCAGTGCACACTCCTTGGGGGCACTCTCTGGGTGTTGGTGATCTCCTTTGACAAGGAAAATGTAGCTCAGGCTCTCAGCAGTGGTCCAAGCCACACAGACATTATGGGTCAAGGGAGATCAATTACATTTCCAAAGATTCTCTTCAATGGGTAGTGGCGGTGTGTGAATGCACTGTAGACATTCTTCCTTGGAGCGTGGTGAATGTTGTGTATGAGCAGGAGGAAGTTCAGAGGTAAACTTGACTGTGTACATATCCGTTCCCTTTTATAAAGTGCCTAAATAGTAAGCATGCTGACCGGCAAGAATTAGAACTATAATAAATGCAGTGAAATTGACTATAACTTGTATAATTGAGAACTATAAAAATTTTAATAATAAAATTGTGAATAATTTCTCTATTAATGTGCTGGAAATGTCTTAAGTCTGTAAAGGCTAGGGGATTCATAGGGATGGCTGAATATGAAATCTCCCCTTTCATATTTTTGAGATCAAATATTTTTCATGATTATTTCTAAAGACTCGAAAATTGAAAAGAGTGAATATATGAGCAGTCATGAGGAAGGAAATCCAGCTGAGTGAGTACGGGCCAGTCCTTCAGAGATGACCTGTCTGTTGACTAGAAGAAGGATAAAGAATAACAAAATGCACAAATAGAATTAACATGGCACTGCATATATGTCCTGCTTTTACGCTCTACACTTTTTATACACTATTTCCGTAAAGGGTATAATTTGATATTATTGAGTAAGACTTTCTACTTTAATTAGGTATCTCAGACCATGAAAATTCAGACTAATTCCCTATGTGTGTGAAGGACATGAGACATTTAAATATGTTGAGAGAAATGCAAGAGCATTGCTAAATTAATGAGCCTGTCTTAGTCTGTATTTTGTCAATATAGCAGAATATCTGAGAGTGGATAATTTATAAAGAAAAGAGGTTTCTTTGGTTCATGATTCTGGAGGCCAGGATCCAAGATTGGATGGCTGTATTTGGTGAGGGTCTTGTACTGCTTTATAAGTGCTTTAACTGGAAGGGGAAGAAACATTTGCAGAAGAGCCAAAGTTGAAAGGCAGCCTTGCTTTGTAAAAGCCAACTCTTTCCAGAGCAAACCTGCCCCTGCAAGAGAAGCTTTTATTCCTCCTACCAGCCTTATTGGGTTTGAAATGTCCTGTCTCCCAATATCAGCAGAATACCGATCAAATTTCAACATGGATTTTGGAAAGGGCAGACCATATGCAGATCCTAAGGAAGGTTAATAGGCTTATAATATTTGTACACAGAAGCAAAAGGGGAAATAATATTTGTTGAAATATTATCTATAATTGAGTCTTTAAAGTATTTACATATCTAAGCCTGTGTTTACAGGTGTGTGAGATTATATTAAACAATGGTCACAGATGCTATTGGTGTTCTCTGTAATCTCCAGTTTACCTCTTCCCTGAGAACAGAAGCCTAGTTTTATTGATGGAAATATACCCAGATATTTAAAAACAAAATGTTTCCCAGACATTTGTGCTGAAAGGTGTGATTGTTGTATGCCACAACTTTTGATGATGCAATCTAAGTGGAAGTTTTTTGGGGATTTTGTGAAAATTTTGTTTCCTACTATGGGCAATGTCCCCTGCTTCCATTTTTCCTTCCTTCTTGCTTGGAAAGCAGCCTGTGGAGCTGGGGCTGGAGAGCACTAGGATTGAAGGTTCATCCTATGGATGCAAGGCAGGAACAAGAACAAGACCAGGGCATTAGTGAACCACCTCTAAACCTGTTAAGAAAGAACAAAAACTACATATTTATGTAAGATACTCACACGAACTACAATGCTGCCTACATGAGAATATATGGACCAATAGATCAAGAGGAGGGGGGAGGCAAATTTTTATTCATTAAATACTAATGTCTAGAACTTATACAGGCATGGCAGATTTGATACTCATTTGATGGACATAGAAATTTGGAAATTTAGAGGCAACCCAGCTGTTACCACAATATTTTAGTGTTTCAAGGCATTATCCATGGACTATATACAACATCCCCAGCATATTCACTTTTAGAACAATTCTGGGTAGTTTTTTTTTCTGAGTGGGGACATCTTGATAACATTTAACAGGATTTTTTTTTTTTTTTTTTTTTTTTTTTTTTTTTTTTTTTTTCTCCGGTACCAGGAACTGAACTCACGACCTTGCGCTTGCCAGGCAGGCGCTTTTGCCGCTGAGCTAAATC
>NW_004955415.1:24646523-24768738 GCF_000276665.1 Chinchilla lanigera
TTTTTCTCCGGTACCAGGAACTGAACTCACGACCTTGCGCTTGCCAGGCAGGCGCTTTTGCCGCTGAGCTAAATCCCCAGCCCCTTAACAGGATTTTAATTTCATACAGGATTTGTTTAATTTACTTGATTTGCTCTTTACTCAATACCATTTTTATTTTGTATCCTGTGTCATACCTAATGGCAATCTAATTGGAAAAATTGTTTTTAATGTTACTGTAGTATGCAGACAAGAGTACATATTTTATTTTATTTTATTATTATTTTTTTCTGCCCACCCCTTCCCTGCCCCGCCCACTCCCTCACCTTAAGAGTACATATTTTAAAGTAATTAATAAATCATCAGACTTTAATAGGTAATTAATAAACCATCAGACTTTAAATGTTAAGAAACTATACCAGGGAGCAGGATATATGTGACAGTATGGTAGAACCAAGTGTGCAGGCACTAATATATTTCTCTTTATCTGCTCCACATTCTGATGTAAGAAGTCAACTTGTTGCTCCCTGTCTGTTCTGTAAGAGCTTCCTTTCCACCAGCTTGTACAATTCTCTTTCTTCAAGGTTTATGCCATTGAATGACTATCCCTGTTATCCACCAGCTTCTGTATATTCCTTTCACTGACTGAGGACTTTGGCCTAAGACCCATTGTCTTTCAGTCCTTGCTGCCCCCCTGGATAATTTAATCTTCACATGTATACCCTCCTCCCAGCAGCATTACCTGTCCTCTTCTCATTCTATCTATACAGACTTCAGGATGTGCTTTTAAAAGACACAAACTCTGCTAAGAAACACATCCACAACACATTATTATGAATGGATATGCAGTCATAATTCCATTTCTCCAGCTATCTCATCTGTTTTCAGTGTTGTTCTAAATGAGGATCTAGACAGAATCTATAATGTTATATGTAGTTGTCATGGTTTTTAAGTTAATACCTTTTGCCCTCCCTCCCTCCCGCCCTCCTGCCAGCCCTCCTTTCTTCTTTCCTTCCTTTCTTCCTTCCCTCCTTCCTTCCTTCCCTCCTTTCTTCCTTCCTTCCTCCCTTCCTTCCTTCCTTCCTTCCTACCTTCCTTCCTTCCTTCCTACCTTCCTTCCTTCCTTCCTTCTGTCCAGTGCATAGGATTGAACCCAGGGTCTCACACAATCTAGGCAAGTGTTGTATCATTGAGCTATATCCCCAGCCCCTTTTGAATTTTATTTTGAGACAGAGTCTCACAAAACTGCCCAGACTGGGCTTGCACTTGCAGTCCTCCTGCATTAACCTCCACAGGCTCTTTCAAATTTTTATCAAGATATAAGTTGCATACAGTAAAAAGAGAAGTGCACTAATCTAAGATATGTGGCTCAGTCAATTATCGATATTAAAATATAGAAGAAGATATTCAACACCGTAGATTTCCTCAGGCCCTCTTTTAAGTGATGAACAAACACTCTCACTAGAAGTAGTCACTATTGCATCCAATCTGTTTTAGCCTCAGTTCCCATTTGTCTGCCATTGTTTGTCTCAATCCCTTTATTTTGTTTTTACAGTTTATTTGATGAACAAATCAGATTATTCTATAGAGCATCTCATATTTGAGATTTTTTTCATGACATCCTTACTGTCATTTAACATTACCCTCTGTCCTCTCAGTTTCTTGTATCTGATAGCTATATGTCAGTTCAACCCAGGGTACAAACTGCAAATGTACACACACACACACACACACACACACACACACATATTCAGAAATTACTTATACATGTATATACTTATACACAAACACATACACATCATCACACACTTCATTTTTAATAATTATGAAAAGGTGGTAATTCTACTATTATCTCTCCATTTGTTAGTTGCAATAATTCTATTTTAAAAAATGAAACTTCCCTCCTTCAGTTCTTATGTTACACAGAATAAAAACAGGGAGGGCAGGAAAAATATTTCACACTTCTTGTTTGTTTACTAGTTTTTGATGTAATGAGTTTAATTCCTCATTGTTTACCAAAGATAACCAATACGTTCATTTTTTACATTTCCATAAGAAACATGCACATGGATTTAAACTTACCTGGCATGTTGTTGTCCATTACATCTATTTTCCATAACAGAACTCCACTTTGGCCATCATTGGTCTCTAAGAGCCTATTCAAGTTGGTTCTCGAGTCTCAGACATGATAATAACACTTTTCAATAGTTATGTTGCTCTCTGTTGTGATACGACATTGGAAGTTGATCTTGCGCATTTTTTCCTAGACCTGAAATCAGCCATTTTTCCTAGAGTCCTAGAAATGTAAATAGTTTCAGATGGGAAATATAGCTGGTTATACTAATAATCCAGCAGCAAAACAAACATTTACTGAAGCATCTAGAATAAGTTTGGTACCAGGAATTGAACTCAGGACCTTGCACTTGCTATGTAGGCACTTGTGCCTCTGAGCTACATCCCTGGCTCTTGTAGTATGAATTTTATGGCACTGAATTTTATTTCATTAAAGAAAGAGACTGATTGAGTCAGTTATGGTGGTAAATTTGGAGGAGGACAAAATACATAAGACCTCTTTTCCCTACCCTCAACGTCTCAACCTGCACAAAGAAGGCCCAGGTCAAACCAGTATACCAGGGTGGGACAGCCTCCAGGAGCAATAGGAAGATTCTCTCAGACAACGAGCTGTGTGGGGCAAAAACAAACATGCCCAGTTAAGTCTGATCTAATCTTTTCCTTGCTTCTCTTGGAGATAGATCTAGCTCTGTCCCGGCCCCAACACAGAGATTTGGTACTAGGATTCCCCTCATTGGAAATGGTGTTTCCTTACATTCGAAGCTAGTAAATTCTCCTCATGTTACAGATTCTGGGCCTCATATCGTTGCCTGAGAACAATGTTCCTACACGGAGTTTCACAGTCAGGTCAAACCGGTAACTATATGCTGTCTTCTTGTCTTGAATTCTGCTTCTCAGCATCTCTTACAGATGTACTTTCATGCAATATGAGTCTTTCATTCAGGTATCTTTTCCTGCCAGGTTTTGAAGTTGTGGAGGGTAGGTACCTTGAATACTTTTGTTCATGCATTTAAAAAAAAAAATCAGGAGTTCTTAGCATGAGCTCACTATAGTGTTCAGTGAGTCTGCAACAAGGAACTGACTGAGTGCCTAGACAGAGAGGTCCACTGGCTGTCTAGCTACCCTCCCAAAATATGGAGTTAATGGTTCCTCCGAAGAGTCGTTTGTCTCCTCTGCCTTTGTGATGTCTGTTCACTGGTGCATCCTTGCTTCTCTAGGTTGTGAGAATTTGATCATCTTATCCTCACGGGAACCCAGTGAGGTAGTTTGATGCAGTTGTCACTGGCATTCAAATCACTGCAATTAAATATGAGGATAAGACGATTGAATAATAAATGCAAGTGCCCAGCGTTGTTTTATTGGGCTGTTAGGTCATGTCCAGTTTTCTCACTCAAATACTTCATCATATGCTGCTGCCAGGTCTATAAATGTCAGACAGCAGCAACCCCTGACCTCCAGACTCAAAGCTAAGCATGCTACCAAAAGAGCCTCACCGACCTTTTAATAAGAGAATCTTTACCATGGATCAATTATCTTTTAATAATATATTTTTTTTATTAGAGTCCTTGGGGGAATATCTTGACCCCTGAAACATTATCTTACTGAGTGATTAAAGTAAAACTGGGCTTTGTTCTTTAATTAAAAGAAGACTGAAAAGTTGCTGAAAGTATTTTCTAAATGTCTTCGGTCTGAGTGTAAATGGCAGACATGTATCATTTTGCGTTTATGCCATGCATTTACCATCTTGACAACTGAACTCCAAAATGAGTCTGATTGCTAATGGAACATTTTGGAGACGGCAAACAAATTGTCCAGAATAAACAAAGCCTGTGTTTATTTTTAATCGATAGCAGCTGAGCACGGGGAGGTGTTGCTAGCTCAAGGCACAGAGCAAGCTCATTAAGTATCCCGGGCCCCTTATAAATCACAGGATGTGTTGAATCTTGCATTCAACTAAAGAAGAGAATAGTTCAGGATTCTTCCCCTGCACCAGGCCAAAGCAGAGACTGTGTTGGCACAGAGACCAGTGGAGGGAGATTGAGCAAGTTTGGTTTTCCCCTTAGTAACTTCTGAGAATACATAGTTACCGACCTACCTGATTTGCCTGTGCAGAGGTCAACGACGGAGCCCAGTGACCTGGGTTTAGGTCCTGGCTCTGAGCCCTGACTCCTGTACTATAGTACCTGGCCATGTGTAGCAGATGCTGTCTGGCTCTCTGTAGCTTAACCTTAACCTTGGCCTTCCCAGGGTGTTACCACCCAGATGCTATACTGAGGAAGACTTCCTGCATTTCAGGCCTGGAGGCTTCTCTGGCTGAATCTGTGCCAGGATCAAGTATAGGCAGGCCAGACACACTGAGCTCCCCAATTAAGGGTGGAAGTTGGCAGAGAAATACTCTTGCCAAGTCACTCCTCAGTGGAAAAGTTGTGTTTTACACAGTTCCTAAGAATACCCCATACACTGGTTGCCCACAGAGGCCTTCCCTTTCTTACCTGCCTCCTTCTTTTCACTGCTTTCTGGAATCATCTTTCCAAAATCCTAGTCTCAGTGTCTGCTTTTGGAAGGCTGCAACCTGAGAAACTAGGAAATTGTGGTCCTTTTACTCCTAGGATAGCTCTAGGGAGGAGAGTGGTTAGAGAGTGAATGCACCTGGTGGCTACAAAGAATACTGTAAAGGTAACTGCCTGGTCAAGTCCTGAAAGGCACTCTCTAGGGAACAAGATTTCTGTGTCTAAGTTTCCTCATCCACAAAATGGGACCAATGATAATTCCACCTATTTTATGGGCTTGTTTTGAGAATTAGATAACTAAATATTCAGCCTACCCTATCCGTGGGTTCCACATCCATAGATTCAGTTAATCACAGATTGAATAGGTATGCGGAGAAAGTAACTGTAATCAACTTGTACAAATTTTTTTCTCCTCATTATTCTCTAAATAATACCACACAACAACAACTTCTGTAGTATTTACATTGTATTAGGTATTGTAAGTGATCTATAGGTGACTGAAGGTACATGAGACAATTGTGGTCAAATACAAATACCATACCATTTTATATGAGGGACTTGAGTATGCATGAACTTTGGTACTTTAGGAAGATCCTGGGACCAATCCCCTACAGATACTGAGGGACAAGTATACATCTAATACTTTTGGAAAACTGCCTAATCTCTGTTAAGTACTCAATAAAGATCACTTGTGGTTATTAGACTCATGGAATAGACAGATTAGCTAGTGTTAATTTTTCATTTTCCATATGAAGACCAGACAGACATGAAATGATTTCAGTAGGGCCACACAGCTAACTAGTTAAAGCAAGAATCAAAGATCTTTCAACCTAGTACTGTACCTGATTTTAAAAAATAATTTCTAAGCAATGCAAAGCATGACATGTACAGGTATTATGTAAGATCTCAAGGCTCCCATGAATTTGAAGCCAGAAACTTTCTTCAGAGGAATAAAAAGAAAATTGACACTGCAGTGCCCTGGGCAGAATATCCTCTTGGAGAGTGTGTGGTTTAGACACAATTTGCCCCCTGTGTAGAGAGCCCTTTATAAACCTTGGTTTGACCTCACAGCATCCCGGATGGCAGGTTCTGGCTGAGCAGAGAGGAACTCCTTAGTGTATTTGACAGCATTTATCTGATTATAACTCACAGCCTTAGTAGTATTCACTTGCTTATACAGGTTTGTACTAGACCTAATAAAGTGAAGATACACTTTTCGGGAACAGTCCTTTCCTCAGCAAGGTCTTGCTTTCTTTTTCATCCACTGTTCCTTCCTTGCAAGTCACATCTTCTCTTCGTACTTCTGACCTTAAACCATGAAGGGGCAAAGCACGCGAAGATTCCAGAAGAAGTGAATGGGAGCAAAATCTTCACTAAATGAAAGCTCTCCCTTCCGCTCAGCCACTGAGATCAGTGGAACAGAACCACATTAAAGATGACCCTCTGGCCTGGACTCTCTGGAGATGTCATCTTGCAGAGGCAGAGAGTATGCTGCTGTACAGATTCAAAGAATATTACTGAAAAGAGAGAGCTCCGTGGTGCCCAGACTTGTAAATATTTGTGTGAGAGTCATGTTTCTATTTATCTTTGAGTATGCCTACCCGGCAAAGGAAATCTGGAGAGAATCTCTTTAAAAGGGGAAGTGTGTTAGTTTGTGGAAATGGGCTCATTTTATGTGTCCTGCTTCAGGGAAAGCTCTTTGCTTTCACAGTAACTGGTTGCCAACGGATCGTCAAGTTGTAGATTTGTATTCTTTCGCTTCAGTTTCAAGAGGCATGATAATAATTCACCGAGGAGCCTTTTCTTTACCTTTCCTTATCTGCAACCAATAATTAAAACTATGACAAAATCCTTTTATTAGTAGTGATATTATTATTATTTTAATGGTCCCATGGTAGCAGTTCTGGGTGAATATAAATAAGCTGTGTACAAATGGACAATCTGTGAGGCTGTGTATAATAAAATAACTTCTACTTGGGACCAAATGGCGCATGATACACATGCTAAAGCTCTCCCTTATCATTTTTATGGTTAAATTACATTGATTGAGCAGTAAGCTTACCTAAGATTTCTCTTCTTTCTTGCCTTTATTTTCTTATATACTAAGCTACAGGAACGATTTTTATTTTGCAATGCATTTTCCCTCTTGAATAGTGGTTATATGTAGTTCCAGGAATTATAGTGCTGCAGTTTATAATTCTCCCAAGCAGGAGAACCAGAACAAGGCAATGGAATGCAGAAAGAGCAATTAAGAGAAAGGGCTATTAGTTCATGTCTCTGCAGAACTACAATGGTTTAGAACACTTGCTCAATAAGGAACTACTATGAACATACGCACCTTGTTCAAGGCTGATTTCTCCATAAGTGGACACAAAATTGGAGTATTTTTGTGAAGCTGATTTTGGAGGAGGTGCTAGGAGGCGCTGATAGGCAATGGGGACATGGTCATGAAAAAGGTGCAAAGACAGTAGAGATACATGACTGGACTGCTCGCTAGAGGAGGGCTCAGTCCCCACTTGGACCTCTGATAGTCTGTGTGGACACACCTTGGAGTTGCTATCAACTTCCCTTTGTCACTCATCACGGCCAGAAAGTCGCATGGGCTTGCTGTGAGAAGGCACTGGTGTTCCAGGAGCAGTGAGCCTCAAGAGGCCATGGGTGAAACACCAGCAGAACTGATTATGCACCGGATTAGAGCAATAACAAAGACTAGTTGAACTACATAAACAAACTCAGTGCAGCCTTAGGCCTGGAATATTACATTGGCTGCTGGCCTCTGTCCCATGTGTCTGTCTCCAGGCATGAGTTCATTTCCTTTATATTCTTTTTCTATTTTTAAATTCTGCTTTTCTTTTAACTTTTCTCTAAGGTTTCTTTCTTTTTTGAGAATTGACAACCATGATTGGGAAGTAATAAGACACTTTTAAACACAAAAATATTTTTACCTGACATGAATGAATATAATGGAAGAAAAATTTTTAGTTGAACAACGGCCTTACTATGCCCCCCACCTCTAGCCCAGAACTGTTGTATAGGTCTAACTCCCTAGTTCTTACTACTATCGAATGGATCTTAACAACAACTACAACAAAAACATATCCCGACATTGTAAGATCATAGCAGAGTTTGTGATTACATTGCAAGAAAAGAAAATAATTCTGTCTCCCGTTGTTAATACCCTTTTGGGGTATACCTGGGGAGTACCGGTGTTCTCATGCTTACTCCTAAGTCAGTCTCTCTAACAGACTGTTCTTCCTTTGTTGTTACCTTACTCCCCACAACTTTCAGTCCCACCAACAGTCAAATCCATTCGGCAAATATTATCCTCTAGTAAGGGTGAAAATACATAGAAGTGAAAAATCTGCTGATTACTCACATCTGTGTTACACTGGCTGTTACAACATAAGGAGTTCTCAGACTGAATTATGCCACATAAACATCCATCAACAAGTAGCCACAAAAATGGTCATCAGTTTCATCTGTTAAAGCTATTTATGTCTCTCTATCTATAATCCCTCTTACAAGTAAGTACTATACAAAACAGCTCATTGTGAGAAGCCAATTTGCTCTACAATCAGGCTATGAAGTTGTTCATTCACTGTGTGACTGTGGGACCAGATAGGGCTCTGGACCTATCTTAGGTGGCTGAGCTCACTGGTGATTCTAGATTCTCATACATCTCTCATGAAAGGATAGTGGTGTCCACACAATCCTTCTAGGAGACCCCATGTCTGGAACATCATTGATTTCACCATTAAAGCCTTAATTCTCAGATTGTATTTACTTATTAACTAACCTTTGCCATTCAATGACAGTTGATTTAACTACCTTTGAAGATAAGTAACTGATTAGGGTACTTCATGTTAATTAATTGCTTCTAAGATATGTACTTACACATAGGTACACTCAAATATTTAAAACTAAATTACAAACAGATAATATTCTAAGAAAAACACTTTGAAAATCCATGAGTTGCTTTTCCTGGCAACATATTGCACTAACTTGAAATTTCCTATTGTTTTTAGTCTGACGTTTTGGAAAAGAATTTTAATATTTTTCACATATACTATTGCTGATTTTACTTTGCTAAACAGCATACTCTAGGAATTTTCCAGAATTCATTTTGTCTATGAATGTAAAAGATTTTCGATTTTGAAAATCCTGCTCCTCATCTCCCCTCATTCCCTCTTTTCAGGTAGAGTTTCTAAGTCTGTATCCTGGTGTGGAGACATAATTAAATCTCACAAATCCTTGAAAGCTACACTTTATCCTATAGGTAAAACCATGATTGAGTGAATGAATTTGAATAAATATTATAGAAAGCCTTGCATATGACATTTATCCCAGTTGATTTGGTATTAAGATTGTCCCCAAATTACTTGAGTAGTATGCCACACTATGTCTAAAAATCATGATCATTTTGTGCTTTCGCTACCATTGAGTTTACACATTCTGTATGGAGCTTGGAGAAATATATGATATAATGGGAAACAGTCTTTCTTTCCAGATCATTCTCTTATTTTCAACCCATAAATCCTCCCTGATACTCTGGGAAGATGAATCTGCCTCTTCAGAATTCCAGGCATGGATGGATGAATCCTGGGTTCTGCATGGAATCATGTGCATGAGGGCTGGAAATGTCCCTTCCAGCTGAGTGTATATTTACATCTCTTGATGCACCTGTGGCTGCAGAGATGTTCTCATCACCTCCCGATGTTCTTGCCCTTGCCTTTTTTGCAGTCCCTAATACTTGATATCTAGTGAGTGAGGAAGGAAGCCTACAAAGTTCAGATGCTAAATCAGTGGTAATTATTTTTCTAAAAGGTGCCAAGTGCCACTGGAAAAAAGAACTATAGATAATATTATTTGTTCCTACCAGTTGGAGACTCAAACCACCCTATAATTTTGTTTTGCTAATGAGACCCATGAGGACCTTAGGAGCAGAGGATAAGCAAGTTCCAAGGAATTTAATTTTGCTCATGTAATACAAAAAATAAGCTGGTGTAATACCATATGCATCCCTCAGCCTTGGAAATGTGTTTCACCTGACAGAGCCCCCTGAGAAGAAAATATCAGTGAAAATAAACCAGTCACCCCACAACTAGGAAATTAATTGAGTGTTCTACAGATGGAGAACTGTATATCTCCTGCCAGATGATGAGCGGCATATTTCAAATGCAGTGTGGAAATCAATATTTGAGTTGATTATCTCCAAAATTATTGTTCCCAGGAGTAATCACTGGCATAAGTGAATTATAAATTAAAGAATTCCTTCTTTCTTTCTTCATCTACCTATCATTCCTGTAAATATTCACTGGGCATCTACTAGGTGCTAGATACTTTTAGTGATTGAGGTATATGTCAGTGAGCCCATTTGTTCTGATGAGACATCTAGGAACTTCATGAGAATCATCTTTGGTTCACTGGTGTATAGTTTTTTTGGGATATGGACAGCATTATATGTATAACTATAATTTTTTAATAGATTTTAAGGGCTACCACTACAAAGCAGTTATAAGGGGAGAAAAGGCCAAGAAGTGAATAATATCTAGCCCACTTAATAGAGATATTTAATATCTTTTATGTGTTGCCTTTTGACTGTGACATTTCTTGTCAATCAGTTATAATTAACAACTAAGACATAGGCACTAACTGAACAGAGCACCAATACACCATAGGGTAAAGAAAACTCTTGTCTAAGATGATTCCCATTTTGATTTATTTATCAAGATACTTGCATCTATTTTCCAAAATTGGACCAGATTCTGTTTTTCACTCAGAAAAATGTCAATTATGTGAAATCCCAACACAGAACATGGCACCATTTAAATTATTGAGACTCTTACGGGGCAAAATTTCAGGCCTGTTAAAGCCAGAAAATGGGCCCAGTGAGATTCCCTCATGATCAGTCCATTCTTCTGGGAAGGATAGGAATTATTATGTCTAATGACTTTGCCAGTGGATCTGGCCTGTGTAATTAAGATCTAAATATAACTCTATGTTCCTTCTATAACTAAATTTCTTATCTGGACAAATGACCCATTTATGAAACCTCATAAAATAGCATAGGCAAGTCATTAGCATACTTAAAAATCTCTCTAGTAAAATGTACCCAAAGATAGCCATGTATATGTTTCTGATAATTTTCCAAAATTATTCCTTACCATAAATAACTAGAAAATACTGAATATTATCAATCAAAAGTATAAAAATAGAATAAAGATCTATAATTATAAATAAGCAAATTTTCTGGTTTTCATTTAGCAAAGGCATTTTCATTTTCTTCTGCCATTTCAGTTCCTGGATATGAATAGCATAGTCACCATCACATCAACATAATCTTGCAAGTTTGTGCCTTAGCTGCAAAATGCAAAATGTCATGGCATTTCTTTAAAGACTATGCAACTTTTTTGGGCAAATTTGGACCACATCAAAGGTGAATGAAAATCAGAGTTGAGAAGAGAGTCCTGGAAGGACTGAAGTGACCAGACTATGAGAAATAAAGAGTATTTAAAGGAGACAGAAACTCTTGTCTTTTGTTCCACCTTACTATTTCCTGAAGTTACACACTAGGAGATCCAATCTTATGAGATGGGATGGCCCAATGTGCCTCAGTAACGATGACTTCAAATCTTACTAAATCAAGACAAGGAAAGTATGGTAGTAGAGGTAGAAGACGAGGAAATGAGAGTTCCACTCAGTTAAACACAATACAAGGAAGAAAAGTTGCTTGTGATTGAGGATTCCTAAATTTTGGCTGAGAGTTCAAAGAATCTTTAGAGTTTCCTAAGAAATGTAAATTAACTAGGGATCACAAAGAGGAATACATTTGTGGAAACCTATTAGATCACTGGATCATCACTTTTAAAATAGAAGTGGCTCTTAGAAAATATTTCACAGGACCTTTTTCTCAATTCAAGAAAATCCACTTACAATTATAACAAGAAGGAACATCACAGTTCTTCCCTGAGCCAAAAACAAAAACAACTGACTGACTGTTTGACTTCTTCACAAGGTAGCATGTTCACACTACAGCATGTGTACACAGAGGTGGTTCGTCCCAGCCAAGTAACCCAAGTCAAACATCCACTTAACATAGTAAATGAACACATCATCCAGGAGCCGGGTCAAGCCTCATTTGAAGTTATGTACATCATTGGATTTTTAAAACAGTGACTTGTTATTTAGCAAGATGCTGAAGTTCTAGTGGATTAGCGAGGCCATGTTGAAAGTAACATGAAGTGTGAGACACTTTGTAGCCAGTACAACTGGATATGAGCTAGATATCCTGAGAACAAACATAGGTTCAGAAAGGAACACATTTTGTAGGCTGGGGGAAACTTGGATAACTCTGGAGCTTATGGGAAATAAATCTGTAGCCCAGAAATTTTATTTAATCCTTGCCTTTTTATACTTGAAACCTTTTCTTGGTTTTACTAAGCAGGCTGTGTTACCAATGAAGCTGTCATTTTCCATGTTGAGAGATGTATCCACTTTTACAGAGTCTCAGAAAGAAGAAACAGTGATATGGAGGGAGAGGACAAGCATTTGGCGGGACTCTTTCCACACACATTTAAAGGAATGTAACTCTTGGCTATGGGAAGTTTTGTCTGTGATAGTTACATCCTGGTACCAATAATTTTTATTTTGTTTGTCCTTATTCAATACGTGCTTGTGAGATCCCACTTTGTGAAATTAAACTTTCAATTAAGTAAAAGCTTAGCAGAATTAGTAGTGGCTAGTATTCATCTGTAAGTCAAGAATTTCTCTATCCCTACTTCCTTCCATTCTTTATCCACCCACCCACCCATCCAACCACCCATCCATCCATCCATCCATCCACCCATGGGATATGACTAAAAATATGGTGAATGTTTAAATTTTAAGCAATTTATTATAATAAAAGATGACTTTGACATGAATCTCTCTTAAAATGCTCCTCACTTGGAACATGTTTGTTTTGTTTTTCTTGTCACTTTGTGAAGCAGTTTTGGAAGTCCTCTTTCAGGAATTTCTTCTGTTGCTCTGTTGCAGCTGCCTTGGTGTCCTGAATTGATTCAAAACATCTACCTTTTATGTTTGTTTTGACTTTGGGGAAGAGCCAGAGGTCACACAATGCAAAATCTGGTGACTAAGGTAGATGGAGATATACCATAATGTTTTTATTTGACAGAAACTATCATAAATGTTTGTTCAGTGAGGCATGAAGAAAAGAGACAATAAATGTTTAAATTAAAAATTTAATAAGATAAAATTCACATTGCAATGAATCCCCTTAATATACTGAAAATATTTCCCCTCGCTTTCAATACCCTTAACATTCTTGGCAATGTGTCTTTTACTGTAATAGGTTTGTTTTTAATTTAAACATTCACTGTATTTTGGTGTCACCTCTTGTAATATGTGACATCAATGCCGTTCCAACAACAATAATGATAATATGGTTCATAGACTAAGTTAACTCCCTAGGAGTGGAAAGAAATTTAGCCATAATTCTATCTTAGTGAGCTGTAGGTATGCCACACTTTGCAAGACTTGGTCTGCTCAGCTGGATGCTTTGTTCATCTCCCAGTGTGGAACCAGCGCTGATGCTCTGGGCCCACAGTGAAAGGAGGGTGCCTGTTCTGCTCCTTGGGGTTCTGGGAAGGTGCTGCTTGGATTATTGCAATGATCACTGGGAAATATGTACATTTCACCCCTCCAGGCCCAAGCGATCAGATAGCTCCTTGGGACTGGCTGTTCCTCATCTTATTCTTCTTTTTCATTTCCATAATAGATGCCAGTTGATAAAATTCATCATGGTGATTGATAACCCACAAAGCACAGCCATTTTTAGGCCCAAGTAGCAATTCTT
Organism: Chinchilla lanigera; assembly: GCF_000276665.1. NCBI lineage: Eukaryota > Metazoa > Chordata > Mammalia > Rodentia > Chinchillidae > Chinchilla > Chinchilla lanigera. The sequence goes on from NW_004955415.1 coordinate 24,659,940, forward strand.
GATGTTAGAAAATATGACTATGATCAATTTCTCTTTCTTTTTCCTTTCTTGCTGCCTTTTATTTTAGTTATTCCTACAGGATGCATCCTCCAGACACTTCTTTCTTAGTCATTATCCCCTAATTAATTCCCTTGTTAAATATAAAGTGCACATTAGCCTTGACTAATGTCTTCCTTTGTGTCTTAGGTAAGAAGAATTTATTATCTTTACATATTGACTCAAATAGCATAATCACAATTCATTTGTTTAAAACCCTTATTCTTATGAACCATTCTAGAGTTTAGGCCCCAAGCAACTGTCAAGAGCATCTCACCTGCTTCTTATAAATGTGATATGGAGTCAGGAATTTGCACATATACTTGACTTAAGTAATTTGTGGGGGTACTGGGAATCGAACTCATAACCTTGTGCTTGCCAGGCAGGCACTGTGCTGCTGAGCTATATTCCTGGCCCACAGTTGGCTTAAGAAGTGTTCTATTGCCTTGGGAACCCATCTTTTCCTTTACATAATGTTTTCAAGTTCACACCATGAAATTATGGAAGGGCTGAGATGGAGTTTCCTGATTTGTGCAGAGAACATGCTGACATTTTGCAGGGTAGAACAGAGGTATCAAAAAAACTCACAGGCATAAAATCTACATGTGTTGGTAAACTAGCAATCTGCCCCCTCTCCAATTGTGTGGTCCTGTGACAGATCAGTAAACACCGAAAGGAACCTGAGCTCATTCCTGTGGGAGAAACCCTGTGCTGAGCATGAGGGGAAAACAGCCTGGGCTATAGTTATGTGCAGCAGCAGCAGGGACTAGGGCAGCTTTGGTTAGCATAGAACAGTGGTTTTCAAAATGTGGTCCTGGGAGCTAGATGCAGCACTGAAAATTTGTTAGAAACACAAAGTCTTGGACCCCAGACCTACGGATTCAGAGCCTCTGGTTGACTTATACACAACTAAAGTTTGATTTGGATATCACTAAATTTGACACACACTAATAGAATGTAGTTTTCTTTTACTTGGGAGAAAGTCACACTAACCCTTAGTTTGGGGACAGATTTAATACAGTTAAGATCTGGTAGGTAGTACCTAGAAGGGTTTTCATACTGTGGTGATACTGAAAAAAAAATCTCATCTGTAAATAGTGTTTTCTCAAGGACTGAGGATCCCCGGGATGGATTCTTCTTTTTTCTATCCTTTGACCTCACTGATATTATTTTGTAATGCAGTATACTGAGAATTTTGAACCAGGAGATCAAGGCTTGTGTATGAGTTTTCGCCTCAGCTGCTAGGACTGTGGGAAAGTTTCTCACTCCATGGGATTATAGTAATAATTCCATACAGTCTTACTTAGTTACTATGAGAGACAGCAAAGCCCACATGTATTAGCCCATTTTATGTTACCATAATGAAATACATTATCTTGGTTCTTCATTTTAAAAAAAAGGTTTACTTAGAGGCTCAAGAACATGGGGCTGCTATCTATCTGTGTCTGGTGAGAGGAGCTTTTGGCTATATCACAACATGGTGGATGGCATCATGGTAGGAGCACATGCTGGAAGGAGAGGTCACATGGGAAGAGAGGAAGCATGAGATGTAGAAATTAGGCTTGTTCATCACATAATAACCAGTTCCCATGGGAACAAATCAGGATCCTAACAGAATTCCATTAATCCCTTCCAGGTCAAGGCCCCCAGTGACCTAGTAACCTTTCAGTGATCCCCACTTCCTCATGGTTCCCTCTGCTCTGTGCATCACCACACTGAGGACCACGTGAACTTTGGAAGCACGTACTCAAACCAAATTCATACCATAGTGCCATGTTTCCTGGGAACTGTGGAACTCACTAGTTTGGTACCTGCTTCCTCTAAAATCAAATTCCCAACTTTCTAATTAAGAGATATACGGAGCTACAACTTACTGTTCAGGAAGTCAGGGATTGACTCAAAGTCATGACTGCTTAATATGCCCTACTCGGATTTGTTTAATAAATCTTTACATGGTGCTCATTCTGTGTGGGGATTTGCACTAGACATGGAAGATACTTATCCCCTGAGGACACTGCCTTCTTCGTACATGGTCAGTTCCTGAGTTTCACCCTAGCTTTATACCCTCTGCAATCCCACATTTGCTTTCAGCCAGGTTCTAGAGTGGCCTTCATTCTTGTGGCTTTCCAAATCATACGTGACTGTTCTTTTTCTTCTTACTAAGACAGACTGGAGATGACGGAGTGTGCTCTTGGCGCTAAGGTTCTTCCAAAATAATCCTCAGCCTATTTATTGTGAGAGTTGTGCTGCCAGGCACTGAGGGGAAGCCCAATAACAGGTGTCTTAGATTGGCTCTCTGGAAGTATAACACTCTGAAATGAAGGGAGAGGGAAAGGGGCTTAGTAGGAAGTTAGTGTGTGTGTGTGTGTGTGTGTGAGAGAGAGAGGGAGAGAGACAGAGAGAGAGACAGAGACAGAGACAGAGAGAGAGAGTGTGTGTTGGGGTGGTGGCATATAAGAGGTCGGAAGCAAACATGGACAGGAAGTGTAGTTATTAGGAAAAACCCCAGGTAACTGCCCAGCCCTTGCTAAGACTCCTTGGACAGTGAAGATCATACTTCAGCATTGTCCTCCCCAGAGCAAAGGTAGAGGATTACTTATTACACCCAACCCCTATACCACACCTATTAGTCATGAAAGACTGTCCCTGGGAGACACAGTCTGTGTGCACTTGAAAAGAGGGTACCAGTATTCCGGAATGTGACAGCTGGAGAGCTGCACAGGGAGCGTGGGAATGTAAAGAATAAAGCTCCAGCTGTACCTCTTATCACCACCCAAGGGAACACCCCGAGGTCCTTACGTCCTCCAGAGCGCCTTCGGAAAGTCTGGCACTCTTTCCTGCCTTCACTCCTATGTGCACAGGGCTCTCCATTGAGACCCCTTCCTCCATTAGGCACCCTGAGGCCTGGCAGTGGTTTTAAGCTGTGTGTCTTTCAGTCTCAAGCAGGGAATTTAACTCTCTGGGGATCTGACATGATTGACTCTTATCTTAATTTCCTCTGGGCTCTGCACTAGCAGAGTCACTAAAGGGCATTCCCAGGGACTCTGGCTCCCTGGTGCTAGGGACACAAAATGTGCCCAATACTTCATTATGAGGAAAATGGACAGGAGATACCTAAAATGTGGACGGAACTAAGGTCATTGAAAGGTTACAATTTGAAGGGCAATGTGTTTCAGTAGAAGTTTCATATTGCACAATTGCTTTGCTGTTAGTAGGGGCAAGGATTTGTTTATAGCTTGGATTCTAAACCTTTGTTTCTTCCCTTTGCTTCTATGCAAAGGCAGTTTACAGAGCAAACATTTTGGAATGAAATGAACATTCTTTTTGGTTCAGCAGGTTTATGGAGACCTGTTCTCATTTTCACATATGTAGAGTTTTCAGTAAAGCATTCTTTCTAGTCACATGAGCAAGCTCAGGCAAAAAGCAAGTTCTTCCCTTTGCTGGTTTCAACATTTTGCATACTAATAAATTCATAGTGGAACTAATCCAGCTGTCTTGCAAAGCATAAAGTTTGGAAGAGGACTGCTACTATTCATGGCTATGTAATAGTTTGTTTTATACTGCATGGAGCTGTGTAGTTATAAATGTGAAAGCAGCTGGCAATAAATGACTTTATGACAGCTATTTCAAAGGTATAATGAAGCAAACAAAAAGCAACTAAGTTATTGCTTATAATTACACTGCCTGGATGAGCTCCCACAATGTACTCTGAACACTCCACTGGCCCTTTTCCTGTGACCTTGCTCACAGTCTCCTGTAAATGACCTTGGCCTTCAGCTTATTTGGCTGTGGTGGCAGGAGATGCACCATGATACTGTTTGTGTTTGTAAGTGCAGTTTTGTAAAGGACACAGACTCCTTTGCTGTATTCATCATGTGATGGGGAAATGGAATTATTGACTCCTTCCCACACTTGAAGAGATGTTTCTGTTAAAAACATTTAGGGGGAGAAATTTGCAGTAATGTCACAATTTTATTTTATTTTTTTTAAATTTATTTTTTTTTATTTTCTGGTACCGGGAATCGAACTCACAACCTTGTGCTTGCCAGGCAGGCACTGTGCTGCTGAGCTAAACCCCCAGCCCCAATGTCACAATTTTAAATATGCTTTTACCTTCACCCAGTAGTCAGAAGAAGAGAGCCACAGAGAGGGTGTACCATGCCCCCGTCCCTTCTTTCTCTCTCGGCTTCCGGGCTGCCATAGGTTGAGGAGCTTTTCTTGCCATGTCATTTCGACCTTGGAGTCAGCAAGCTATGGACCAAAATCACTAAATCTATGAGCCAAAATAAACCTCTCCACCTTAAAATTGTAGGTATCAAGTATCGTGTCCCAGAGATAGAAAAGTGAATGCTACAAGTTGCTACCGTAATACAGAGTCCAAACATCAAGAATATTTGTTGCACTGTTTTTGTTTAACAGAAAAAATCACAAACAGTCTGCATTAAGATCAAACTGTAAGCACACTGTAGAATAGTATGCAGCCATTATAAAAAAATGAGGGGATCCATATACACTAACACTGAAAGAGCTCCAAGACCTAGAACATAAAAAACATGACGCATGCTTCAGTTTATGTAGAAAAGTATGCGTCGTTACGATTGTGTGTGTCATATGACACAATCATTTATGCATTAATTGACTTGACACATATTTATTGAGTTCCTCACACCATTCTGGAACCGGACAATACAAGAAAAAGCCAAACAAATGTCCTCATGGGGGTTTGCATCCCAGTAGGAGGAATGGAAGTTGGGGAGATAATGACCAAACAAATGTGTGTCAGATGGTGGCAGGAGTTAAATAGAGAATGAAAAAGCAGGCTAAGCAAACACTAAGAAGTTTAGCCAGAGACCAGAATGAGCCTCTCTGAGGTGGTGACATTAGTGATCTAAAAGGAACAAGAATGAAATCTAGACAACTACCTGGGAAATGTGAGATTCAAGGCAGAGGTGACATCAAGGCCAAAAGTCCTGAAGCAGGATCGTGTTCCGTGCATGAGGAGAGCAAAGGGAGGCCTGCGTGGCTGGAATGTGGTAAGCATTGGAAAGTGGCAGCAAAGAAGGGTGGAGAGACCCCAGCATGGTGGTACACACCTGTAATTCTAGCACTCTGAGGGGCTGAAGCAGGAAGATTGCAAGTTCAAGCCTGTACCGGTCAATTTAGTGAGAGAACCTGTCCCCAAATAAGAAACAAGCTGGAAATGTAGCTCAATGCAAAGATTCTGGGTATGCAAGGAAAAAATAATAGGGAGACAAAACCAGGAGCTGGATTACCAGCAAATTGAGACCAAGGTTGTGGTCTTGAGTCTTACTTAAAGCATGGTGAGAAATGATAACAAGGTTGAGATGAAGGAAAAAGCAAGGTTTTATGTAGGTTTTCAGTTTCAATGAATACAATGGAAGAATGCTCACTCTAGTATGGCAGTGAGGTTAAGTGGTGGCAAACCTACGGCACACATGGCACAACAAGGTGTTTATTACCATTGAAAGCTCTAAAAGGTTCACCATCACTGCCCTAGTTGAATAAGGAGGGAAGGGGTGCAACTATTAAGAGAAATGCCTTACTGCTGTCTGCCTACACCTGTTTGTTTGAGCCTGCTTTTCATGTATGATTTATGTAATTAAGAAATATTGAGGGTGAAAGGAAAAAGTATTATCAGTTACTCTTTGTACAGTGAAGTAAACAAATAAGTCTTCGTTCCTGTGACCTTAGGCAAGTTGCTTTTCTTAGCTTTCCTCTTCTCCATGTTTAGAAAAAGGTGACAATACTTCCATTCTTTATCACTGGCCTTTTCGTGAGAATGAACCATGGAATGAATTCACATAGAGCTCTTAGCTCAGCACTTGACACTTGCGCTAATTCAAGAAACAACAGCCTGGTAGGGTGGCTATGCTGCCGCCTCCCAGCTTATGCTATCAAATTGCCTCTTTCCCTGTCACCTTCATCTTGGACTGTGGAGAAGGGTAAGGAGGCCGCTTTATAGCATTACTGGATTTAATAGCTGATCAAGCCATTTAGTTCAGCTCTGCTCCTTTTATAGGTGGGGAAACTGAGGTACTTTGGGGCTATGCTTTCAGTTCTCAGATCTTTAGTTAGTGAGAGAATCTGGTCCCTTGTACCCTTCTTCAGGTCTCTATTTACTACATCATCCTATCCCTAGTGTCACCTGTTCACTTTCTAGCTGCTGATTTACTGAATATTTTAATGGACTCTTTAAGTACTTTTATTTTTCAAGGGAACTTTATGTCTTCACTATAAATGGAAAATCAGCATTCCTTGGTATAAGTTAGAATCATGTGCAGTTGTGGCCTACTGATGCCATGTAGATGGCTATGGTAATGCTGTGGGACAAACCTTGTAATGATGAGCATTTCTTTCTTTCTCACTTGACTATGCATTATTTGGGGGCAGAGGGGACCAGAGGCTGAGTCAGTTAGTTGGCATTAATTGTCTTTCATTCTTCCTGGGCCAACAGATTTATGAGGCATGGCCTTTCATAGCATATGATTCTCACAGCCTCCCTCCAAAAGCAGGAGTGTAAAAGTTCAAATCTCAATGTCAAGTCTGGTATTGACCCATTGGCCAAGTCAGTTCACTTGGTGGGAGGAAGAAAAGTACATTATCTCTGTCTTAGTGAGCTCAGGCTGCTATAATCAATACCATAAACTAAATGCTTACTTTTCACATTTCTGGAGTCATGGAAGTCACAGGTCAAGGTGGTATCAAGTTTTCTCGCTGGCTTGCTGTCCAGCTAGGGCTCTCTTCATGATTTGCAGACAGCCAAATTTGTTTTCTGTTGTCCTGGGGAGTGAATTGTCACTTTCATATCCCTTCTTAAGGCACTCACCCCATGCACCCTCACGATCTATCACCTCTACATTTCATTACTATGAGAATTAGATTTCTTGTTTTTTTTTTTTTTTTTTTTTTTTTGGTTTTTCTCCGGTACCGGGAACCGAACTCACGACCTTGCGCTTGCCAGGCAGGCGCTTTGCCGGTGAGCTAAACCCCCAGCCCCTGAGAATTAGATTTCAACCAATTTACCCCTGAGGGGCATACAAGCATACAGCATACTGTACTACTCTAGTGGAGTCTTAGTTTAGGCTGCTATAAAACTACCTCTCATCCTTTTCTTTAGCTCAAGGTAAAGCTAATGGAGAGATGAAGAATTTTATAAACTACAGATTGCATTGTTGGAACATTTATTTGTTAGACTTCTTCAGGCTGAGAAGTCTAATATCAGGGTACTACCAGGTTGGGGATATGGTTGGGCCCTTTTCCAGGCTGCAGACAGCCAATTACTCCTGCATCCTCACATGGCAGACAGAAGACTGGACCAGATTTCTGGTCCCTTCTTATACGGGTAATATCATTTATGAGGCTGCACTTTCATTGCCTTTTTTAATGGACTCTTTTTGTCTCCCAAGGGTCTTGTTATCTCCAAGGGTCCCACCTTCAAATACTACCCCCTTGGGACAAGGGCTTCAACTCATGAATTGTAGGAGGGGAAAAGTGGGCCAACATTTGGTACCTTGCAGGGAATTTGTGAAATCACCTGGTAAAGGGAGTGAATAGAAGGAGGGACAAAGACTTGAGGGTAATAACAGAGTATATAAAAATAATATGTATTTCCTTTAAAAGAGCAATACTATTCTCTTTGCCACCTCAAAATATCATACTAAATATATGCAAAGACATGGCGTGGTATTTGAGAAATACCAAAGATCTCTGTATTCTAGATAAAGGGAAGTTGGCACAACCCACTATGTTGATAACCTACATCTAAAAACAAAGAACAGTACAGTACTCTGAATTTCACTGTTCTTCCAACTTCTTTGAAAGTAGGATGTCTCTGATGCCTGGATGTTTTACAGTAAAGCATAGTTGTGATGCATTCTCATGGCCTGTACACTTGTGCACTTGGTCATCAACTGGACAACTGTAAATACTTGACTTTCAACAAAGCAATCAGCTGTATAGCGGTCACCTATATCTTTGAATTAAAAAGTGATTTAGAAGTACTGGCTTCTGAATATGAAGCTGTTCTTGGTAATAATCAATGTAGCTCCTTTCCATGTATGCTATATTGTGAAATGGAAAGAAACTGCTCAAAAGGAAAGAACAACTGGGATGGGGGAAAGAAGAAAAAAAGGATGGAATATAGCTAAGATAATTGTACTACTAATGTCTATTAGTTCATTGAACGGAACAGTTATTGTTTATATTGTTTGATCACTCTTACATGCCTATATCTGGTAATCTCAGCAACTACTCTGAAGGTAACAATATGCAACATAATAACCATTGTTAATTTCCTATCGTATATTTTTGAAAATCTGTATCATTTTTATTCTTATTCTCTTTAAAATAAAAAATAATAAATTATTCAAATAAATACAAAATAGCAATACCACTGAATATGTATTAAAAATATTGACAAGAAAACATATATTTTAACTTATGGAGATTTCTCTTTTTTTAGGAGTACACAACAAACTACACAAAATAATGGCATTTCTTAAATTACCTTCCTCAATTCCATGAAATGCAATTTACAATTAATAATATTTAAATAAAAGCTGTATTAAATGTGACATCTAAAACTGAGTAAATGATAAAGGATGGTACTGGCTCAGCAATTGAAAGATTCTTGAGCTAGCAAGAATGTTCTTGTTAATTTATACCAACAGGTTAGCGAGGTCAGAACTGTCCTTATTTTTATCCTTTTTGTTAAATGCTGCCATCTTTACTGCTTCTTTAGGTCTCTGGATACCTTTTCTTGGAATTGGAGCTGGGGTTGGGACCAGACCTAGCTGCTTGTAAAGCTGCTGTGTAAGAATGGGGGGGCGTGGCTATTATGGACAAGGATGAGAGATTTCACATTTCGGAGGGCGTCAAAGTATATAATGTATTGTGATCATCTTTATGGGCCTATTATCCATCCTTACCCACCTCCCTCCCACTTCTTCCTTCCTCTTGTCTAATAATCTCCCTTCTACTTTCTTGTCCTCTCTTTTAGATTCTACATAATTTTCTGCAGATGACAATTTTTCATTTTTATGGCTGTATTGCATATGCCAGGTGTGATACAGTGAATGCTTAAATTATAAAAATTTATTACAGAAAGACACATTGCCCTTAGTTCCCCTCAAAGGACTCTCATCACTTAAAACACACTTATCTCATTATTCTTGCCACTTTCCAAAGCAGTTCTATAAGTTCTCTTTCATGAGTATCTTTAGTTAGCCAGTCTGTTGGTACCTCAATTTCCTAAACTGATTCAAAATGTTTACCTCTCATGGTCATTTTTCACTTTAGTGAAGAGCCAGAGGTCACATGGTGTCAGATCTATTGAATAAAGTGGATGAGGGGTACACTAATATTTTTATGAACCTGCTTTCCCATTGGATGGTAGTGGGTAGCTGCATTCACTATATTTTTGATCACACCTCATAAAGACACTCACAAAAGACTTTCAGAACGCTTCAGAACATGACAAAAGCAATGGGATAAATGTCTTTGAAGCAAGAGGGTATTTTAAGGGTGACTAACAGTAATGTGGCTTTACTGTAATAAATTCCTTTAAATTTTAATCATTCATAGTATATTTTGATAATATGTATATACTACATTTTATTTATTTGTTTATAGGCTTCTCGACTGGTTCTATCTCTTGCATATTATATATTGTGCCACAATAAACATGTGTACATAGGTGTCTCTATGATAACTGACTAATTCTTTCAGGTATATGTCAAGAAGTAGTATAGCTAGATCAAATGGTAGTTCTATATTTAGGTTTTTGAGGAACCTCCATATTGATTTCCATATAATCTGTTCTAATTAAATTCCTACCTGTAAGGTAGAAGAGCTCCTTTTTCCCCCTGTATCATTGACAGCATTTATTGTTTCGTTTTGTATTCTTGATGATAGCCATTGTAAGAAATCCCCTAGATTCTCATCAAGGGCCTGAGAAAAGCAAGCTTTTGACTTAGGGTTGTCTTATCTCGGTTTTGAAACAGTGTTAGGATCAAGACAGAGAAGGTTGGAGGACTTTCCTTCCTTGCTCTCGAGTTACTGAGACAGGAAGGAGACAGAATAAGAGGACTGGAGACAGAATCTACAGCCCTAAGTAGTTCAGTGCTTTTACAAGTGCTTGAAATCAACACTCTAGGCTAAAGAAGTATTTTCCAGTTGGTGGCCCAATCTATAATTTCACAAAAGAAAAATCCTCTCTCTGTACTAAATCAAATGATTTTTTCCTCCAAAGGCAGCAAGCTTATGCTGGCTTGGGAAAACTTAGCTAAAAGTCAAGTGTCATAGAGCAAAGTACTGATGACTATATGATCAGACCTGATTAACACAGAGACTTCCCATTGCCGGTTTGCTGGAAGGAGATTCTAGAGCTTTAGCAACTGGGTTGCTGCTGTCAATTCTCAAATTCTATCGGTGACTGCAGAGGTATGTGCACTTCAAACAAACCAGGAATAATTAGCTTGGGTTTGGTACTGTCTATCATTCCTCTATGAGAAGAGTTCTAAGGCAGGTGGTTATGTTAAATACAACTTGAAAACAAGGATATCCTGGGCTACTCACCTTTGGTGACCCCATAAGAAATTAATTGTAGCAAAGAACACAGACTGTATGTTGCACAATTCCTTAGTTGAGCTCTCTCTCTTTGCTTTCTTTCCTCTCTCCCTTGCTCCCTCCCTCCCTCCCCCTCATCTCTCTCATTCTCTTTTAAGTAATAAAAACTGATTAATGAAGGATATTTAGTTTAGATGAATTATAGGCAAAGTTATTTTATGTAATATGAATTTTTCCTCAATATTGTATTTCCATCTCTGCTTTATCATTCATTGTCTTTTTGTTTGAGTTCACACAACAATATTATTGAAGTCCTCCTCCACTACATTACCATTTGCTCTCACATTTAAGGCAGCAATGTCATTTTCAGATGAAGCTATTTGTCCTGGTTAAAGCAGACAAGACAGTTGGTACATTCAGACTCAATTATTAACTTGCATGATTGATTCTAAGATAGAACTGGGAGCTGAGGCAAGTGAAAGCCACCAATATGTGCTCAGTACGTTCTTCCTTCCACTACCTCTGGTGGGAGAACAGCTCTTGGAGTTGGACCTAGTGGGAATGGAAGGTAGTTGGCTGAGATCAGTTCCCCAGAGTTCAGGGTGCTGGGTGTCTATTAAGGAATGCCCTCAGGAACATCCCCTGTGGAAGAGAGGCAGGAAGTAGCCATGAACTGAGAGAGAAGGTGAGAATGATACAGGTCCTGTGCCAGACTGTGGCTCCCATGGGAGCCCTGGGGCTCAGAGGGCCCTTCGTCGTCACTGCACTGAATGAAGCCCAATGGCCAGGATTTTGTATTCTTTATTGGTCACCTGTCGGTGGGTGTGGGCTGTCCTGGAAAAACGCTTGACTGAATAAGGTGTCTCTTTGGAGGTAAGGCACTCTCTGAAGAGGCTCATGGCTGAAAACACTCCTGCTTCTAGGCCCTAGACTCTAGGACAGTGGTTCTTGACCAGGGGTGATTTTTACCCTTTAGAGGGGCATTTCGTAATGGGAATATTTTTCATTGTCACATCTGGAGGAATGACATTTAGCGTGTAGTGTCCAGGGATGCTGCTAAACATGCACAGAACAGCTTCCAAGAACAAAGCGTTGTCTGATCCAAATATGCATAGGCCGAAGGAGGGAGGACCTTCTCTAGGACACCAGGCTCCTTTGAGAATCAATCTTGCGGACATCACTGTCACTGTGTCTACTCTGGGAGTCATCATCAGTCAAGATATTACTTGTCACAGTGCTCTATGTTCTTAATTGCTTTTTTGCCTCTCAGTACTGTGAGATTTAAGCCAGTACATTGCACTGAGCTGTATCCCTGGCCCTTTTTTATTTTGAAACAGAGTCTCAGTAAATCACTAAGTTGCCCAGGCTGAGGTTGAACTTGTAGTCCTTCTGCCTCAGCTGGGGTTACAGGTCTGCAACACTGCACTTGGCTCTCTTACTTTCCCGGGAAACCCTTTCAAGCCAGTCTTATTTTCCTTTTATTAAAGGGGAAGCTAACAATCAGAACAGTTAAGTGCCCACATCACAGAGTAGAAGGACACAGAGGTAGGAAGTGAGATGGGCCTGCTTGTTGGAAACACTGTGGTGCCTTCTGCTTCCCTTTGAGGGAGTTCAGAGAACAATACTGCCAAATATGCCTTTTTAGCACCTGGACTAATCTGAGTTAAAGGCCCTTGAAAAAGAGTAGGTACAAGAATATTCTGACCTGCGTTCTTAGAAGCAGGAGATGAAATTCCCATGTGAAAGGTGACCTCTCTACACCAGAAGGAAAGGAACATTGTTGTAGGCAAGGACAGCAAGTTGAAGACAAGAGAAATCTGTCCAAATGTCCTTGCAAACTAACTCTTACCTTCCTACTCACTTCCCCACCTGAGTTCTGCCCAGCCCGTGCCCCTTGGTCTTGTCATATTTTAAGTACTTACCAGCGTTTGTCCACAATGCCTTATGAAAGCTCTACTGCCACATAAAACTCATGTTAAACAAATTTATATGCTTTTCTCCTGTTGATCTGTTTTATTTCAATTTAATTCTCAGCCCCAGCTGAAAAACCTTAAGATAGGAGAGGTAAAATTTTGCCTTCAATGTATCTTAATGAGTTGATGCAAAAGTTATTAAAACTTTCTTTTTCTCCAAAGTTCAGTGTTCACTCTGCTCTCACGGAATCCGTAGGGCTTCAGTTATAAGCTTGCTTCTCTCTATTCCATTTAAAAGCACAGCAGGACATAAGTGACACAGCACAAATTATTGTGATAACCGTGAATCTTCTCTACCTTATATTTTTCAGTAGACTACTCTGCACTCAGCTCTCCATATTAGTAACAGGTTGCTTACAACAAGCTTGTGGTTGATACTTAGAGGAAGACTTGGTGGTGGTCTAGATGAATGCCTGTGAGGAGATGGCAATGTTTTCAGAATTTGTTTTATACTGTTACTTCAGTGTGCTTGGATGTATTGAATAATTTGATAACATTGTTTAGATCTTATTAGCACCTCACAGACACTGGGAGTGGTGGGGTTAACAAACCTGTTGGTGTAGCCCAATAGAAAAGTGCTGGGCCAGAGATATAGCTCAATAGCACAGCGTCTGCCTGGCAAGCCAAAGGTCCTGAGTTCGACTCCTAGTACCGAAAAAAAGTGTTTGCCTAGCATGTGCAAGACCCTAGGTTTGATCTATAGCAGCACTACAAAAGCAACAAAACAAAAACAACATGGAAAATCAAGTAATGAACTCCATACAATTACAAAAATGACACCTACTATGTCCGAGAAACTTCCCTGTTTTCTTTTAATAAGAAAATAGCATTAACATTTCCCAGCAAGATTTTGCAGGAGCAGAAAAAAAATCTTTCATTTTTTTGCAGACATATAATTGAGCTTAATAAGAGTCAGTCCTTCATTTCTCTAAAGTGAAATGACAACTTTAGATGATTTCAGTAAATAGAATAAATATCTAGTCTATAAAATGTTATGGGAAATAAAATACTGTACGTATTAACCCATTTTGTTATTATTATTGATCTCAACAGGAATTTTAGCTATTATGGCAGAGAGTAGTTACAGCTTTTAGATTCTAGTACAGAATTAAAAAGCTATAATTAATTGTCAAAATAAATTTCTATATTATGGTATTTTAAAATTGAGAAATATGAAGGAAGATTAAAGCAACTTAATTGAATTACACAGAAGTGCATTGGCAGAAGACCTTGGCACACCTAGATTACTTTCTATAGTTAGAAAGCCTAATGGAGTAAAATGTATATTTATACTCATTCATTCATTATTTTCAGTCAAATTCTTTATGTATTGCTCAGCAAAATATAGTGTAATCCGTAATGTGTCAAGAAATGTTTAAAGATCAACTCCTTAAAAAGGGAGAGGGGTATATGCTATAAAAGAATCCTGAATTTTACTGACACATAACTTACATTTAAGAATAAGACACACATTTCTCTTTATCATAAATTCTCAATAGTCATTTGATTGTCACTAAATGCTTTTGGTGAAGTTTATCCAAATTTTCTCTGTGTAGCCAGGCCACAGTTTCAGTTGTCCCATGATGTGAGTCATGAATGTTGATTGATATTTTCATATTTCAAAACACCAGTGCAACAGCACAAACCTCAGAGCTAAGATGTTCAAGAGCTATTATCATGCAATGTTCCTACCAAACTCATATAATAGAAATAATCTTAAAAACATAGGTAATAGCAAAATGCGGCAAAGGAACTAGAAAGTGTGAATTCTGACTGCTGGTTATCTTTGCTTTGATGTAATCTATTTCACTGTAATATTTTTATGTAATTTAGTTTTCTTTGTAATACTTATTTAACAGTTGGTTTTCAAGATTCCTAAAAATTTAACTATTGGGTTTTGCAAGTTGGCATAATTGCAGATAAGGAAAAGTTTTCAGTTATGCAAACATCTCCAGGTTAGAGAGACTCTTACTCTCACTTGTAGCTCTGAGTATTAAGAAGAGCACTTCCCATTATCAGGCAAAATAAATGTCAAGATAAATAATATCAGGCGGAGTCCTTCCTTTAGAATTTATTGTTATTTCTATGGTTTGTTCACAGGCATTTCCCTGCATCTCAACAGGCATTTATGGTAAGTGATCCAGCTTTAGTTAATGTTTGTATTTCTTTGTTTTGTTGTTCAGTTGAGGAGGAGATAGTGTGTTTAACTGAAAAATAAGAAGTTCTCTGATGAATATATTTTGCTGTGATTTAAAAAGACTCAAAATGCAGGGTGACTCTCATTAAGGAATCTAAGGTGCTGTTCAGATTCTTTTGTGTTCTTGAATTTGGTTGTATTGGATATCATATGAGATGGCTTGACACATCTCATATGAAATTTATTGTTAAGCCAAAAATTTTGTTCTGATGAGATTGACCTCTAGTATTGTTTTACTTAAGAAAGTCAAATTTTACGTCAGAAACAATATAAAGTACATCAAGCCTACCATTATCACTATTTTGTTGCAAATTACAAAATAATAGAGGGCTGGGGATTTAGCTCAGTGGCACAGGGCCTGCCTGGCAAGTGCAAGGTTGTGAGTTCGATTCCTGGTACCGGAAAAAAAAAAAAGGGCTGGGGATATAGCTCAGTGGTACAGGTGCCTGCCTGGGAAGCACAAGGTCCTGAGTTCGATTCCAAGTACCAAAAATAAAAATAATAGAAACATTAAGATGTGTACACATGCATGTGTCTGTATTTTCAAATTTTTGGGAAACCCAAAGTCACTATTAATATAAACAAGTAATTTTAATAAGCTGCAAATATTTTTCTTGTTACTGATGGGTTGTTTTAAGTAGTGGATATTTTACTTACAGATGGAAGCAAAATATTTTTAATTACTTACTTAACTAGCCTAAATTCTATAAACATTTTGCTACTTACAGTGATATTTCTTATGCTTTTGCTCCCCCAACCACTAATAAATGTGTTTTACAATATTAAGATACAATGGAGTTTATTGATAATTTTTGGTTTTCTGATTCAAGTAAAATAGATTATTAACATTCTGAACTTAAATTTCTCAAATGGTGGCTCTTAGCTGAAAAATAAAAATGCAAATACCTTTTGAAAAGTTTCAATTCATTGCTACAGAGAAAGGGCACTTAGACTGCTATCAAAGGTGCTTTTTTCAAAAATCTGGTATTTCCTTGGAAGGTCCCAGTGAGAATAAAATGGAAACATGTAGGACTGAATGAAATTAACAGGCAAAAGATTTGGCCACACATTTAAAGGTGTGATTTTTACCTCTCAAGATTCCACTCTGGGAATCAGGATTCCATTTTGTAGAAACAGGACAGATAAAGGGCTGGAGAGGGTTAAACTAGACCATATGCACAATTATCCCCATCACGGACATTCTTTCTGCCTCACAAATGCCCTGCTAGAAATCTTAAATATTCGCTCAATGGAAGCATTATGTACAAAGTTTTGCTGGTAAAGAACACAGTCTTCATTTCACTTTATCTAGAGTCAAACCAGACTCCATTGCAGAAATGGTTTTCATCTTGAGAATGTTCATTCTTCGCAATCGTGACTTCCAAGAGGACAACAAACAAAAACGCACTGCCTAAACAAATACTATGCACATCTTTGTTTATTGCCTTGTCAGACTGTTGATACCTGGTTTGTTTCTGAGAGTTTTATGGTAAAGTGCAAAGAGCTTCAAAAGAATTCAAGTAATGTATTATTAAAATGAGAGTGACTAGAAAAAGAAAAAAAAGTAAAGAAAGATGAGGAAGACCATACAATTAGTGGCTTTAGAATGGACACTAAGAATTAAATTGAATCTAATGTGGATGATGGTCAATTTTAATCCACAAGTGACAGTAATTTTTCCCTAAAGGAGTAGTATGGCTGAAAATACCTTGACTGGCTCAGGACTCTTGTGGCGAATGTAGGGGAATGGTAAAGACTATTGGGTGGGACAGAATGGTTGCTGGAAGGGTCATCATCAGGCAAGCCTTGTCCTTGTCACAAAGCTAGATCTCAGAATATAGTTCCAAATCCTGGATATGCATATCTCTCTCCTCTATTTTTTAGGAAGATTTAAAAGTGAGGCTTATATCCACAAAGGTCGGGTGCCATCTTGTTTAGTTCCACTGGGCCTGAGACTTAGATTTACTTTTAGCTCCATGACACCCTATTCAATAACTTTTAGGTCACTCTAGGTCTCTGTAGTTCATGAAACATTAGAAATTATGCAACTGAAAAATTATTTCGTATGTCTGTTTTGAAGTTAAATTGTTCTGATTAGTCTTCCATTCTTTTTGGGGACCTATATATTATAGACCAGTTCTTGCTCTTACTCAGAGACCTGCTCCTCCTTTTTAATTAACTAGAGAAATATTATTTTTGTTTATAAGAGGTATGAGATAATACTTTATTTAAAGACAGTAATCCTCATGTGCAGAGAAAAAACTTTAAAAAACAATAAAAGAAAAACTCCTAACATTTTTGTAAGTCATAATAGAGTGGATTTATACCAAGTTTTTCAAATAATCTTTTGGTTCCACTCCTTGCCTTTCTTATTCTATATTTCAAACCTTGCTAGATTAATTTTTCTAAAATACCATTTGGTGTATGTTTACCATCTGCTCAGGAGCCTTCAACCTTCTTGGTGCCTTGCAGATTAATGTCCATTCTTCATAGCCAACCTCCCATCCCAAAATTTGTGCTTTCAAAATTTGTGAGAGACGTGGGAAAAAATTCTTTTTCAGGTTGTGAACTAGTGTGTGAAGAAACTTATACATGCTTTTGCATCTTTAAGAGGAGGATGCAGGTTGCAGTATTTTCAAGGGTTTTAACTATAGAAATTATTATGCTCTCTCAACCTTTCTCTAGGTTAGTGTTTTCTCTAGAATAAGAATTTGAAAAGTTTCTTGGTATTCACCCATCCTAATATGTCATCTGTGTCCCACATGTGATCTGACCAAACTGAGAACATGTTGTGTGTGTTACAAGGTTGATCTTGGGTCTTTTCCTGAAATGTATACTGATACCCTCCATGTGTATGCAAATGCAAACTCTTACACACCACTGTCCCCTGCCTCAAACAAAAACATGCTATGCATATTTGAACAGGTCCCGGCTTGATCTCAAAGAGGTCTTCCTTGAGTATGCCAGTGCTCAGCCAAGGTGGGATTAGAAGATAAGATGAGAGTTTAAATTAAAAAAAGAAAACAATTACAGTAAAAAGCACCTTGCAAAGAATGAACAGATAGTGTGTTTGAAGTAAGGGGAAATATCCTGAGTATTTTGAGGGGAAATGATGGCATCTTCTACTGTAAGAATTTTTTTTGTATCAGGAATTGAACTCAGGCCTTTGTGCTTGCCAGGCAGGCACTGTGCTGCTGAGCTACATCCCTGGCCCTCTAATAAATTTTTAAAAACTTTAAACAGTCACTATATTGTTTTATGGCACCATCTTTTGTATATGGACAGTTATCAAATGCTCCATAGTACTCTTCTATAGATTTTTGCTTACATATTCTGTAACTGAGCTAGTTTAAAATTACTTAAGCTATGGTCACCAAACTTTTTGATTTTAGGGACTGGTTTTGTAGAAGATAATATTCTCATGGACAGAACAGGGCAGGATGTGGTTTGGGGATTAGACTAATAAAGAGCATGCAACTGAAATGCCTCGCGCTGGCAGTTCATGGCAGGGTTCCACTTCCATGAGAATTGAATGTCCCTACTACTGATCTGACAAGAGGCAAAATTCAGGTAGTAATGGGAGCAATGGGGAGCAGCTGTAAATACAGATGAAGCTTTGCTCTCACCTGCCCATTGCTTACCTCCTGATGTGTGGGCTGGTTCCTAACAGGCCATGGAACAGTGCTGGCCCATGGCCCAGCACCTACTGAGCTGGGCAATCAAGGCCATGGCCCATGGGGATTGCTGATTTAAAGAGTAGGGATCTGCTAGTACAGATTTTTGGGTCAGTGCTCAGCTAGGTACTTTGCAGCAGAAACTCAGAAAATATGTCATTGTTGACCATGATAATAATTGTCACATGAATTGTTGCCCAAGAAGATATAGAAAACAAGAACTGTTGATTGGTGAAATAATAGGTAAAGTTAACCAGCTCGTAATTTCTTGTTCTAATTGATTTTTAACTGATATATAAAACATAGAAATTATCCATATGGATGGGTACTGTGCAGTATTTCAATGCATGTAGACATTGTGCAATGTTCAAAGCAGGGTAAAGTTACCTTTCTCCTCCAAACTCTACTGTCTCTTTATAGTGAAAACAGTCAAAACCATTTCTTTTAGCTTTGGAAGTACATGGTACCTTATCCATAACCACCCTTCCCAGTCGGTAGTTGCTGAGTGGGCAAACATCTGTATTTCTTTTTTCTTTTTTTAATGAAAAACATGTATGTTTCTAAAAAGCTTTCTCAAACTGGAAATGGTATTTGTAGGCGTGACACAGCCCATCCAGACAAGGTAAAATGGAAACACAAATTACTCAGGGAACTAAGCTGAGTACAGTGTCTTCACTTACAAAGAAAACAAAACACCAATATACCCTGTGATTTAATATGACCCTTGGGATGGCAGTTAGTCAGAGTCATGCAGGTGAGTGGACTGACCTATTCTGACTTTCCTGACCTGGGATCAGCCCCACCCACTTCTGCAGCAGTGACAACTTCCCAGATACTTGTTTCCTTTGGATTTGTCTTTACTTTTATATTTATGGCTTGAAAAGCCACAATATTTCTTTCAAGCAAGCTATGTCAGTAACACAGTCTGGATGGACACATTTGTGTCTTTCTACAGTGTCAGGATTTATTGAATAAACCACAATTTCATGAATTATGCCAATTTTGTTAACCTTATATGGCCTATTCCTGAAGATTCACCCAGCACCTACTGAGCTGGGCAATGAAGATTTCTATACTCTAATCTTACTTATGAATATCTGTAACACTCAAGTCTCATAACATGTGTGATAGAGCTGCTTCCAAAGGGTTGACAGTGGATGCAGGAGCTGAAAAGGCATAGAACTCACAGAAATGTGCAGAGTCACTTCAGGTGGTTGGTTAAGACTACAGACCAGGCAGAGCTTCATCCAGGTGTCAGGCACAAAAAGGCAGGAGGAGCCAGGCATGAGGCAGGTGGGGAAGCAAGGGGCATGCTGAGTGCAGCATTGGTCAAAGCCTGAGTCAGGACAGCAGGCAGTTTGTGTGGAGCTGCTTTGTTCAGGGAAAAGGAACTGAGCTAAGGCAGTGGACATAGAGCTAGAGCTGTTGAGTCCACCTTGTCCACCTCCTGATGTGTCCAGCAGGTGGTCTGCTGAGATGACAAGCCCTTGTGGCACTGGCACACCTCAGTGTTGAGTGCCCCCCTCTTTCCATGATCCAGGTGAAAGAGTGGCGTTCTATGTTGGCCTGGTATTCTCAGATATAACTTAGATACGCCATGTGTTCGTGTGTCTTTGATTTAACCTGGTACGTTCACAGGTGACAAGTTTTAGTAGCAAGATGAAAATTTTATCAGTTTATGCCTATGATTCTGCTGTGCAACTGAGAGTTGTTTTGTTTTTCATTGCCAATAAATTTGGTGTGATCAATATTTTGTGGATATCTTTCACACAGATGGGTTACCAAGTCATTCTGCCAAACTGATGCGTTATAAAATGGAGACACTCATGACAAAGCACAGCCTGAAAGTTACCATTCTATACAAGATGGAATAACAGCGGGGCACAGCCCATTTGATGTTGTGGTCCTACTTACTCAAATTCTAACTATAGCAGAATCATCTTTTATTTATTTATTTATTTATTTATTTATTTATTTATTTATTTATTTATTTATTTTTTTGGTTTTTCTCCGGTACCGGGAACCGAACTCACGAGCTTACGCTTGCCAGGCAGGCGCTTTGCCGCTGAGCTAAATCCCCAGCCCCTCATCTTTTATTTTAAAGAGTAAGAAAACTAATAAAACAACAGTGAAAACAAAATAAAAACAATACAAAACAACAAAAACAATACATGACCTAAAAACAAGATGATAGGAATTAACAATGGTTGCTGCATTACATACTGTTATCTTTAATGAAGTTGCTCCAAAGAGTCTGGTCTTTAATTGCCAAGAGAACGCTCCTACCTGGGTAATTTCAACAGTGAATGTTCCATTCCATAGAGACCCAGGCAGCATCACCACATTCAAAGTGTGCCTGGAGAAACTTGCCCACCGGCAGCACTCTGGGATACTCCCCTCTTCAGCCTGCAGAGACAAATCCTCCAAAGCAGGAAGGGTACCCAGACCTATGTGTGTGTATGTGTGTGTGCGTGTGTGTGTGTGTGTGTGTGTGCCCATGCATGCACACATGTGCCTGTGTGTCTGATACTGAAGACAGAACACAGGACCTTCACACTTAGCTACATCCTCAGCCCCTTTTACTTTTTATTTTGAAAATAGGTCTTACTGAATCACTAAGATACCCAGGCTGCGCTTGAACTTGGGATTCTGCCTCAGGCTCCCAGAGTACTGGGATTATGGGCATATACCACTTTGCTCCACTAGTCTGATGTTTTTGTAGGACATAGACTGACGAATATCCGCCCTGTGTCTCAACCTGACTTGAGGAGACACAATCAGAACAGGCTCCTTTTCCTTTGAAGTTCCCTGGGAAGGGGAACCAGACTTTTCCACCCTGACTGTCAGCAGCAGCTGTGGCTGCTTCCTGAAATGCTTCCAGGATGGCTCCACAGGGCTGCAGGCTCACACTCAGGGTGAAAAGCCACATTTGGTCAAACAGCAAGGAAAGGCTTGTGTTACTTTTGGCAAAACAGATCCAGGTGAGGCTTATATAGTCTCTGAACCTCCAGACTCCTGTTAAAAATTTGAATTGGCCTCTGAACCCATCTCAGAGGGAAGAAATTTGAATTTCTCTGATGGACTTTTCAGACCCTGTGCGTGCCTTCTGCCCTTGGAACCCTGTTTGGACGCTCTGGTGCTAATAAGTTTAACAGGAGAGGCCAGACATGATACATGGCGATGGAATTTTTACTGAGTAGCAAAAAGCAAAATAATTTGAGTTTGTTTTATGAGAATCAGTATAGTTAACAGATATGAAGTCCAGGTGGAGAAGGGTATCTCTTGAGTACCTAAAAATTAAGAGTATTCTCTCTGGAGAACAAGGAAAAACACTTGAAGCTTACTTTCCAGGTACAAGGTGGCATTTATAGAGCAGAAGGAATTTCAGTCACTTAGTTATTGGCTGGAAATCTGAAGAAAACTTTAAGCACAGCACAATATAGCAGAAGCACGTCCTGTATTTTGTTCATTACATTCCTGTTATCAACGTGAAAAGTCTGTTTCTGTCAAATCCCCCTGGTTTCTACCATGTGCTGCCAGGCCACAACTTCCAACTGAATCCCTAATTTGCATTCAAATTTGTTCTGCTTCAAATGGGTATAAAGGAGACCCTTGCAATGTTTTGTTAACCTCCTATGTACATGGCAAATATTTTTATCAGCATTATCTGTCTAAATTCACAGACATGCATTAGAAAGAAGTCAGGATGTTCTCTGATGACCATGCTAAGGGCATGCCCTTCTCCGTCAGCTGTAAATGTTGACAGATTTGAGAAGGTGTGACAGCCACTGTGTGTAATTCTGGGCTTGCTGGATAGGTCTCTTATGTAACGCATTTGGAAACCAGAGCAAAAATGACAAAAATATGCACCCCTTCCTTTCATCTCCTTAGATGCCTCCCCTTCTTGCTTTCTTCTCTTCTCTTTGATATTTCCATTTGCTTTGAAAACTTCCTTTCAGGTGGCCTAATAATGACTCTTTTTCCTCATAAGATCTGTCTTCTGGCATCCTATTTTTTTTTTTTTTAATCCCTGTCAAATGATTCCCACTATAAGAAACATTATCACTCTTGGAAATCCTTGAGTTAATTATGGGCCCTCAAAGCAAAATCACATTAGAAGCAGTGTAACTCCTTTCCCTTGATAAAATACAGGGCTTGGGCCAAACCCATTACAGTAATATCACGTTGCATATTATTTTATGTGCTGACCCTCATGAAACAGCAGAGCGGGAACATGAGACAACAAAATTCTGGCTATTGTTTCCAAGCCTCTGAAGGCTTCTGTTTGAATACAATGTTAGCCAATATACTCATACACATACACATTTATGAATACATTTCATAGTACATGCTACAAACTTCTCTCTTGATTTCTGTAAGCTAATGGGTCTTTAATATTAAAAGGTCATCAGTCTAAAACACCCAAAGCACTAACACTAGAAGATGGTTTCAAGGGTCCAACAGCAATATTTGCCAGTTCAGTGGACAAATAAATGCCAGGGAGAGATACATGGGCTGGGTCTCTGAGGGGATCTGCTGAAAGGAATGAAAATCCTAGAAAGTTAGCTTTCTGGTGTCACAGACTCAGGGAGAAAGCAAGGTCAGTCTCCCTGGTGTTCTGTTTGAACTGAACATTTTGGGGACTTAATAAAAATATTATTTCACACAGAAGATTTCAACTTTATTGCTGTTTCTGCATTCTGGATGTGTACTGCTTTGGAGCTCTGTCAAGGTGAAACTTTGACTAAGGACTAGGAGGAAGAAGTGAGTCCCAACCCAGCCCTTCCTCAGATGCTGCCACGCATTGTTATGCTACACTTTTTAAGAATGACTCTTGTTGTAGAAGAACCATTAAAATATTGTGCTTTTTAAGAAGACAGAAACACTACATTAGTAAATTGCAGAGCCTATCCATTTATCCATTTTTCAGACAAGACAAAATATAGGCACACTGCTCAGATGCTCTCCTGAAAGAACTGTTTGGGAGTGTTTAAGAATTGACCACTCTTCAGTGTGATCCCTGAAATAATTTTTATGTGGTTGTTCATTTTCCTCATACAGTCTTGAATGACACTCCTTTATCTTGCTCCTTGTACATACTTGTGTCTGAAAGGGGAGTTTAAATAAACATAGCTCAGCGCTCTAGAAAAGAACTTTTGACAGTTCTTA
Source organism: Chinchilla lanigera (assembly GCF_000276665.1). Taxonomy (NCBI): domain Eukaryota; kingdom Metazoa; phylum Chordata; class Mammalia; order Rodentia; family Chinchillidae; genus Chinchilla; species Chinchilla lanigera. The sequence goes on from NW_004955415.1 coordinate 24,683,576, forward strand.
GAGAAGTCAAGTGTGTTTATTTCTTTAGGACAGTGATTTCCATGTCAAATCCTTTTCAGTCAGTGGTTCTATTTTTAAAGTGTGCCTTGGGGATGCGTTGGAAAGAGACTATGTATTAGTTAAGGCAAAGCTAAGCTGCTGTAACAAAGAGTCTCCAAAGTAGAGCAGCTTAGTGAATATAGATTTTTTTTTCTCTCTTTGGTAACAGTTCCAGTGTAAGCATTCTGCTTGTGGAATGATTTGTTCCACTATATCTTTCAAGGAACTGGGGATCTGCTACAGTGTCAAGTAGCTGCTCTGCCTGCCTGTGGCATTATTCTCATTTGTTGACTTAATCTAGTTCTGGTGAAAAGGAAGTGAACACACATACACGCAAGTGTACACACATATCACACCCTCTATGAGAGGGTCCCTGGACTGTAAGTAGTACTCTTCATTTCCACTTAATTTTCATTGCAAAGAAATTGGTCTCGGATCAACCTACCTGCAAAAAAGCCTGGGACTTTTAGTGCAGTTTAGAATCCACGTGTTGTGTCTGACTATAATACTATTGTGTGGAAACAAGGAGGCATTGCATTTTGATAGACTGCTAGATTTCAGCACTTTAAGGGGGGGCGAAGCAAATGACTCAAGCCCGTCCTAGATAATTTATGTGCAGTGTCACCTACCTGGAATGAGTGCTTTCTTTGCAAGAGTATTTGATGATTTTGATAGCATGTCTCTTGTTTGTGTCCTTATTAGCTACCGTTATAAGTGTGGAATTCTTCAGAAGTCTGAACAGTAACCTATCATTATTGTCAGTCAGTGTATTTAGATGTTCAGATCTCATCTCAATGTATTTATACTTTCTGGTACATACTCCTTGAAAAATTTTCACATGTATCAGTAGAAACTTAAATCAATATACTGATAATGAATAAAAGCTACATAATTTATTATGTAACTCTAATTTTGTCCCATTTCACAGAATTTCTTAAAGGAATTAAATGAAATTTAGTTTTATAAAGCTGTAAGTCCCTGAGGCTGCCTCCACTCATAAAGATCATAGACTAGAGGTCATGTAAACATGCCAGGGTTCCTGGGAAGTGATGGGTCAATATTCTGTGTGTCTAAGAACTCCAGGGAAACATTAGTTTAAGGCAGAATCTGACTAGGATGTATGAATAAGAGGACAGAATGTGTCGGTGGCAATATGAATAAGAACTTAGATCTCTCAGGTCATTGAAAGACCTGAAAATAATAGTTCATATCTTGTCCCCTACCTCATCTGTGATTGAAAGGTAGAGTTGCCTACAAGTGAATGCAGAGTGACCTGAAATTGACAAAATCAACATGAAATTACCTGTGTAATGTGCAGACCTGAGTTTACTTTTCAGTGTTTTAAATGAATCTTGGCTTCATCTAACTTTCCATGGACTTGTTCCTAAGAAAAAAATGCTTATGGTAAAATTTACTTTCCTTGTACTCAAGATTTTTATTTATGGAAACAGGGTTAGATTGTGAAACTGAGTTCTAGGTTCTGTCCTTATTGTACCTTAGCCCTTATAATAAAGCTATATTCAGAGTGGGTCTTAATAAATATGTCCTTAACAACTGACAAATAATTGGGTAGTTCTTGAATGATAAGGGAGGCTATTGATCTGTTCTCTCCACTCTGGAGACCAGACTGTAGATGCAGGAACCACTGATATCTTTTTTTTTTTTTTTTTTTTGGTTTTTCTCCGGTACCAGGAACCGAACTCACGACCTTGCACTTGCCAGGCAGGCGCTTTGCCATTGAGCTAAATCCCCAGCCCTGGAACCACTGATATCTATCACACTCTGGTTTCTGTTTTTTTCTTTATCTTTAAGGAATGATTTAATGTAGATTTGACAGGGATAAGATAAAAGTAAGCTAATAACAAAGCCCAAATTTTAAGTAGTTTTTAAAAATATAAGTAACATAATTTTTTCTTTTTTATTTTAAAGAGAGTAGTACATGAGAAACAAACAAACAAAAAAATAGAACAGTGGCAGCATACCAATATCACGAACATAAACAAAGCAAAGCAAAAACATTCAAAGTAATACAGGGTCTCAAGATAAATTAATACAAATCAACAGTGGTTGTTACATTGCATCTCGCTATCCTCAACTACATTGCTCAGATTATCAGATGTAAGAATGAAAGATTGCTCAAACCATTAAAGAGAATAAGAAAATAATTCTTCAATAAAACCTTAGAGATAATACAGAGTTTCACTAGACAAGATGGTAGGAGTTCACCATTGTAATTCCATTGCATATTGTCAACTTCAAATCAGTTGCTGAGACCACCAGACATAAGCATGCAAAGTCGATCAGAGCATAAAAAATTGTGAGCATTAACTGCTCATTTCAATACACCATCAGACAACAGCAGTACAGTTATTGCAGCTATTCATTTATATATTTATGTTTTGCCTTCCTTCTTTCTTTTTTCTTCTTTCCTTTATCCCAGTCATTCCTTCCTTTGAGTAATTTCTTTCCTTTTCCTATCATCTATTGTACGTTTTGAGTTTTACTTAGTCTTTCAGGTTCCTACACCAACCCTCCAGGGCCTCAGTGGCTACCTGCCACACCCAAAATTTTTTCTTTTAAAGTGCTTTTAGTATAGTTAGAGTTGTGAAATCTTATCATAATCTAATATTTTAAAAAATATCTTCATCATGCCCAATGAAAATCCATATTAGGCATCATTCTTTACACTCTGTCCCCTCAGCATCAGGCAATTACTACTCTATTCCTAGTCTCTTTAAATTTCTGCATTCTACATATTTCATATAAATCAAACCATAAAATATGTGACACTTATGAGTGGTTTCTTTCATTTAGAATATTTTCACAGTTTATCCACATTGTACTATGGATCAGTTGTTTAATCCTTTTTATTAGTATTTTTGTATCTATATACCACATTTTGTTTATTCATCAGTTGAGGGATATCTGAGCTCTTTATATATTTTTGGCTATTAAAAATACTACTTATAAGCAGTTCATTTGACATAATTACATATTTAAGTGCATAAATTAGAAATGTGATGCAGTTATCTGGTAGCTAATTTTTAATATTCCTAAAATAATTCTATTTTTTCATTCTTTGGTCCTCCAGTTTATCGCAGCCTCTTAAAAAACTTTTTTCTTATTGTTTCAATGATTTTCTTATATTTTCATTCTTAAATTGTAATCACTCAATAATATTAGTTGTACAAGTTAGTGGGTTTCACCATGACATCTCCATACATACTTAGATTGTGCTTTGGTCATATCTATCCTCCTACTACCTTCACTTTCTTCCTTGCCTTACCCTTTTCCAGTGTCTTCTTCTCCTAGTCTATTGTCTCTTATTTTTCAGATCATCTTATTTTTTATTTTATTTTGTTTGTTTCAGTTTCCATGTATGAGAGAAAACATGTGATACTTATCTTTCCACACCTGCCTAATTTCACTTAGCATAATAGCTACTAATTCCATCCAATTTCCTTGAAGTGACATGGTTTTTATTTATAGCTGCATAAAACTCCACATGTAGATAGTACACATAGCCATTTATCTGTTAATGGGCACCTAGACTGATTCTATATCTTAACTATTCTGGGTCACGCTGCAATAAACATGAGTATGCAGATATTTCTTTTGCATGCTGACCTTTTTTCCTTTATATATATATATACCTAAAATGTCATACTTGTGTCAGTATAGATTATCTAGTTTTAGGCCTTTTTGAAGAAACTCTATACTGTTTTCCATAGTGGTTGTACTAATTTACATTCCTCCCAACAGTGTATGAGTGTGTGCAGAAATAGCTGGCTCTGAAAGTGGAGGTAGTAAGTAGGTAAAACATTGCCCTGCAGCCTACATCACACACTGATCTGAGGTGTGACTGCCTTCTGAATCTACCAATGTGAGCAAAGACAGTGCTTTGGGTTGGATGGTTGCCACAGCCTGGGGTACATAGAAAGGCCTCTGGAATGAGGGGCACCTCAAAATCCCACGGGCTGTAAAACTAGGAAGAGAAAACTGTCCCTTGATGGATTTGAAAACTGTGGATTCTAGAATCACTCATTCAGATATATAGAAAATTTTTGTTCCTGGTTTTTTTTTGGACTTCTCTTCTTCTTTTCATTCTTTTTTTTTTTTTTTTCCCCCGGTACCAGGGATCGAACTCATGGCCTTGCGCTTGCCAGGTGGGCACTGTGCTGCTGAGCTAAATCTCCAGCCCCTTCTTTTCATTCTTTTTCATTGATTTGTTGGAGTTTGAGGAATTTTCTTTTCTACTTTCTCCTTTTTTTCTTTCTTTATTCCTTTTATTTTTTTTTCTATTTAATCTTTTCTTCAGCATACTTTTAATTTTTTTCTTTTATCTTCCTTTTCTCATTTGTCTTTTTTGTTACCTTTCTCTAATTCTATAAATATCTTTCCACTTTTAATAGGATCCTTTGTCTCACATTTCTCTTTCATTTTTTAATTTTTCAAATTTTTCCTCTTTCATTATCCCATTCCCCCATACCTTTACTAGTACAACCTTAAGTTTTATTAATCCTCATAGTTTATGTTATTACTATTGAATTCTTTTCTATTGTTAGTGGAATATAGTTGTTACACTTAGTATTTACTATGTGTGAATTTGTTTTTAGTATTTAGACTATATGGATATCTATTCTATGGTTAAAGGTGGTACATTATTGTACTTATGATAGCATTATCCAGTTTATTTTAAAAAAAGTTATTGATTTACTTGCTGTTTCTAAGGTTGCATAGTTGTTAATAGTTTTTTTTTTTCTGTGTGCCAATATCCAAGTAAACCTTTATGTAATTAACAATACTGTGATAGATTCTTGGAGAACCAATAGTGGGTCAATTACATTGCATCCTCCCTTCTAAAATTACCAGAGGTGGTCAGATGTTGAGACAGAGGCAAAGGTGTATAGTAAGCCATGCTCAGAGTACATTACTGAAAATTAGACACTACCTAGAGAAATCTCCCTATTAGCAGCAAACTCCTCTATAAGTGCCCACAAATATCAGCATAGGTACACACACATACACACCCATGCATACACACACATACAAATGATATAGAGACATGAAAAGACAAAGCAACAAAATGCCGTCCAAAACCCCTAATTCCCCCAAAACTGAATGGGCCATCAAAGGGGAGGAAAGCAAAACCCACACAGCCCAATTATTCAAAAAGATAACAGAGGAGATTAAGAAAACAAATCAGTAAGGTGCTTAGCAGGCTCACAGCAGATATAATTAAACATACCTATAATAAAAAAATCAGGAAGTTTACACAAGACACTAATAAAAAACTAGCTAAGCTAAACAAAATGATACAAAACATGCATTACCAATTTAGCAAAGAACTACAGTCCACAAAAAGGTTCTAAACAGAAATCCAGAAGATTAAAAGTTACACTGAAATTACAGGCAACAGAAGCAATTAATGTGAGGATACAGTATCAAAACTGGAAGAAAGAGCTGCTCTCAGAGACCAATTATTTAGAGATACCTTAAGAACATAAAACAACATAAAAAGCAGATCCAACAGCTGCTAGATCATGCAAAGAAGATTAACTTAAGATTATTAGGAATAATTGATAAAATCAGAAAACAGTACAAATAGCATAAAAAACTGGTTAAGGTAGACTAGCAGGAAACTTCCCAAATATAGGTAAAAAGTTAAGCATACAGATAAGTGAGGCTTATAAAACACAAAATAACCAAAGAATCAAATTAGGACCTCTCAATAACACATCATATATAAAATCCCAGAAGTCCAACACAGGGACATTATTTTAAAAGCTGTTGGAGAAAAGCAGTTAATCACTTATGAAGGTAAACCCATTTGAATTACAGCAGACTTCTTATCATGAACTTTAAAGGCTGGGACAGTTTGGAGTGAAGTTACCAAGCCTTATAAGCAAAAGAAATACAACCAAGACTTATATTTCGTGAAAAATATCTTTCAAAATTGATAGAGAAATAAGATATATCCATGACAAAGATTATCTCATCAAATTTATGCCCAGTAAACCAGCACTACAAAAAATTCTGTAAGATATCCTAGACAGAGACAATGAATGGTAAAAAATGCTAAAACATCAAATAGAATGAACATTCCAGGCAGGCTGAACAGTTAGGCAGAAGTGGATAAAAGAAGCAAATCAGCAGCGCTAAACCAATACAATGATGGGAATAAGTTAACACATTTCTTTCAGTCTCATGATCTCAGTTCCCCAATCAAAAGACACAGACTGGAACAGTGGACCAAGAAACAAAACCCAAATCTATGCTGTATGTCAGAAATACATTTACTCTAAAAGTATATTCACAGATTAAAAAATCACAGGGTGGAAAATAATATTCCATGCATCAGGAACATAAAAAACAGGAATTGCTGTCCTAATTTCTGACAAATTAGACTTCAAGCTAAAACTGATTAAAAGAGGCAAGGAAGGTTATTATACATCGATTAAGAGAACATTCAATAGGAACAGTTCACAAATATAAACATATGTGCTCCAAACACTGGCACATCCAACCTCATGAAACAAACACTACTACGTAAAATTATCACACAAACACTTACACAATTATAAATGAGGTACCTCAGTAGTCCACTGTCACAGGTAGACAGATCAACTAGGCAAAATAAATTAACAAAGAAATATCTGACTTGACCAAAACCTTCAAACAAATGGACTTAATAGATATCAACAGTGTTCTACGAAAGAACAAACAATTATACATTTTTCTTAGCAGAAAACAAGACAACAAAATGTCTCCCCAAATCCTCAGCTACCCCAAAGCTGATCCATGTGGTATCAAGATGGATGAAAGCAAAAGCCACATAGCCAGATTATTCAAATGGTAACAGTGGAGACTAAAAAAACCATTAAATGAAGTGCTCACAGAAGCTATAATTCAAGAGATAATGGATATAATTGATCAGGAAGCTTATAGAAGACACTAGTAAAAAGCTAGCCAAGCTAAATAAAATGATGTAAAATATAATGAATAATGAATTAGGAAAGTACTTTTTCCAAAATGCACTACATACCATCCCATAAAGCATACTTAACTAAATGCAAAAGAATTGAAATTATTTCATGCATATGAACAGATCATAGTGCAATGGAACCAGAAATCAATGGCAAAAGAAATTACAGAACATATACAAACAAATAGAAATTAAACAATAACTTCTTGAATAGTCAGTGGGTAACAGAAGAAATCAAGGAACAAACTAGTTTCTAGAATCAAGCAAAAATGCCAGTACAACATAGCAGAAGAATAGCTATGAATGTCTATATCAGACAAACAGAGCAAGTCCAAATAATAACCTAATGATTCACTTCAAATTCTTTGAAAAACAAGAACAATCCAAATTCAAAATAGTAGAAATAAAGAAATTATAAAGATAAGAGCACAAATTAAATAAATTGAGACTAAAAAATGATATAAAGAATCAATGACTCAAAGATCTGGTTCTTTGAAAGGATAAACAAAATAGACAAACTCCTAGCCTGTCTTAACAAAAAAGGCAAGTAAAGACCCAAATGAACGCAATTAGGAATGAAAAAGATAAGCTCACAATGGAAACTGCCAAGCCCAGAAGATTATTAGGAACTACTTTGATAAATTATACTCTAGTAAACTGTAGAATTCAGAGGAAATAGATGGATTCCTGAGTACATATGGAGATAAAAGCCGAAGTAATAATAATAATAATAATAATAGTATTAATAAACTATCAGCTAAGAAAACTCCACGTCTCCATAGGTTTACTGCCAAATTCTACCAGAGCTTTAGGGAAAATCTAATGCCCATAATCCTCAAACACTATTGACATTGAAAGGTAAGGAGTACTCCCAAGGTCATCTGGAAGGAAACATTACCCTGATTCAAAACATGAAAAGGACCTAACCAAGAGAGAACTACAAGCCAATGTCTTGAAAATTCTTTAACAGGATGCAGGTAAACAGAATGCAATGAATCATCAAAAAGATTATATATCATGATCAAGTAGGATTTATCCCAAGATACGGGGATGATTCAACATATGCAAACCAATAAATGTAATATGTTACATAAGTAGAAATAAGGACAAAATCATATGATCATCTCAATTGATGTAGAAAAAGCCTTTGACAGAATTCAACATCTATTCATAATAAAATCCCTGAAGAACATGGGTATAGAAAAAAATTACCTCAATCTGATAAAAGTTATTTATGATAACCCAATGACCAACATTATATTAAATGGGGAGATGTTGAAAGTTTTTTTTCTAAATTCAGCACCAAGACAAGGATGTCTGCTATCACCACTCCTACTCAATATACTTTGAAAACATTAGCTAGAGCAATCAGGCAAGAGAAAGAAATAAGAGAATATTTTTTCCAAGACTCCTAGACTTAATTACCAAATTCAGTAACATAGCAGGATACAAAGTCACCACACAAAAATCAATAGCATTCCTGTACATTAATAATAAACTCAACTGGAAAGAAATTAGGGAAACAGTATCATTCACAATAGCATCAAGAAAAACTAAATATTTAAGAATTACCTAATGAATGACGTGAAAGGTCTCTACAAGGAAAACTAGTGTACAATGAAAAAGGAGATCAAAGAGAAAGTCAGAAAATGAAAAGATGTCTCCTTTTCTTGGATAGCCAGAGAGAACATATTCAACATGGCCATACTTCCAAAGCTGATATACAGATTTAACAAAATTCCAATCAAACTACCAATAGCATTCCACAAAGAAGTACTAGATAAAGCAATCCAACAATCCATATGGTACCAGAAAAGACCTAGAATATCAAAATCAATTCTAGGCAACAAAAGCAAAGCAGAAGGCATCACAATCCCAGGCTTCAAGTAATAACTACAAAGCTACAGTGATTAAAAAGAGCAGAATTTTGACAGAAAAACCCCATCTAGCCCACCCCACCCAAAAACAAGACATGTGGATCTGTGAAACAGAATGTAGGATGCAGAAATGATTCCAGCCACTTTTACTTAACTGGTCTTTCAAAAAGGAGCCAAAAACATGATGGAGGAAAGATAGCACCTTTAATACATAGTGCTGGGAAAATTGGCTACCCATATTCAGAATATGGAGTCTAGACTCATATCTTTCACCATGTACTAAACTAGAATCAAAATGAATCAAAAATCTAAATGTTAAAACATGCACATTCAATCTACTAGAAGATAAAATAGATAAAACTCTTGAAGACATATTCACAGACACAAACGTTTTGAACAGAACCCCAATTGCACAAGAAATTATAAAAAGAATCAATAAATGGGATCTTATCATATTAAAAAGCTTCTCCATAGCAAAGGAAACAATCTACAAAGTAAAGAGACAACTTATAGAATGGGAAAAAATTTTACAGGCTATTCCTCAGACAGAGGACTAATATCTAGAATACATAAATAACTAAACAAGTTAGAACTTTCAAAATAAATGATCCACTCAAAAATGGGCAACTGGAATGGAAAGACACTCCTCAAAAGAAGAGCACAAATGCCTAATAAATACATGAAAAAATGTTCAATATCTCTGGCTGCTAGAGGAATGCAAATTAACATTGAGATTCTCACTCCAGAAAACAAAATGATTATCATCAAATCTCAAATAATAACAAGTGCTAAGGAGGGTAGAGAGGCTACATTGTCTGTGGGTACATAAACTAGTATAACTATTATGGAAATCAGTGTGGAGATACCTCAAAAAACTAAAACCAGGAATTCCATTCAACCTAAGTATTCCTCTTCTAGCTATCTTCCCTAACGAGTTAAAGAAAACATATTATAGTGATCCATGTGTACACACATGTATGTCAGCACAATGCACAATAGCTGTCTTGGAAGTACCCTATGTCTGTTAGTAAACAGCCTATGTCTGTCAATAGATGAATGGATTAAGAAGACTGGAATTTATACGCACTGAACTGCTAACCAGCCATAATGAATGATAAACTGGAGTCATTTGTAGGAAAATAATGTTAAATGAAACAATAATGTTAAGTGAAATAAGTCAGATAAACAAGCTTAAATGTCCCATAGTTTGGTGTATATGAGACATGAAAAATACAAATAAAGACAAAAATAAAAGACAGATATAATAGGAAATGGGTAGATCTTTATCAGATGGAAAGTGTATCAAGAGATAGAAGGAGAGCTTGAGGAGGGGATACAAGAGACTAAAATAAAATAATTAAGATGTGTTATGCACATGTGCCACTCCTCCTGAGGAAGGAGTGTACTAAAGTACTAATGTGCTAATAAAAAAATGGAAAGAAGAAAAAATAAAGGCAACTTGGTTAAGCTCTTTAAGGCTTCCTGAAGGTTAAGCCTTATGAATGTAAAAGAAATATTTTGTTTTGTCTGTAAATAAATAAAAGTCTTCAGTGAGAAAGACAAAGTAATTGCATCATTTGTGGCCTCAAAAGTGATGTTTCATGTCATAAGACAGCAGATTTTTTATGACAAAAGTCAAATCATAACTCCATACAGTACATTTTTGTCTTGTGGACTAACCTTGTGGGAGAGATAGCTGTTATTATCTGTTTTAAAGATGGGGGAAGTCTAGTGCTTGTGTTGTTGCCCAAAATACCCAGAAAATGCATATTTTTAAAATAAAACTATGGCCTTTTGGAGCTCAAAACTATTTTGAAAATCACACTTAATCCTGATTTTCCTGGTTGGGAAAAATGTGACCTGGAGTTTTTGATGACTTCCCAAGGCCATCCATTTAGGTCCTGTAAGAACTGAGATAAATGCTCATTCCAGCCCACAAAGCAGAGTAGCAGAGGCAGAGATTTAGGAATCAGGAATGCCAGAGATTACAGTCCACAATAATTGACCAATTTACTTCTTCTGTGAACCTCAGTTCCAAACTTCCTCATGTGTTAGATAGAAATAATATAAGACAAAAAGGAGTGAGACTGAGGATCTACCAGAACTCTTGAGTCCAAAAGATTTATGCCAAAAGTGGTCATGGCTCCCTTATTTCCTCTGGAACTCTACTCCCACTTCTGTTTCTTTTTCTACTCAATCTTATGTTCTAGCCCATTCTTCTCTATGTGGATTACCTCATGTGAAGTCATCGTATTCACCATTGGTAACTTATGCAGACAAAATTAATGGGAGAAGTGTCTGCATGTCCAACTTTTGTTGCATCATTGTAGTGCTTCTTCCAGTTTATCAACAAAACTCCTTTTAAAGATAAATTGATGCACTGATATCTTCAGGGTACCAGAGCATAGCCTATGCAAGTTTTAAGTTTAATTTGCATATAATATCCTCAAGCATAATCATGTTGTTAGTGTTTTCTTGAAACAATGTTTGACATTACTTACCAGTTAACTAATTTTGAGGACCTCCTCTAATAAATCTTGTATGATCAACCCTCAGAAAGGTGCTCATCCTGTGGTTTATGGCGACTCTGGCACACTGCCAGTGCCCCAGTTTTAAAAGTCAGGCATTTGACCAACCTTGCAAATGCCAGCTCTTGCATATAATTACAGGGACCTGTGAGAATGATCACCAGCAGCTAAGGGGCTCCAAGCTTCCGCAAATTCTGAATCCCTTAGCAAGCCGGAAAGATCTGCTGGCACTGCCGTAGGGAAAGGTTAGCATCCTAAATTACAGTCTCTCAATTTTCTTTACAACTTTGCAAATATTTTATCCTCTCATTCATGGTGAAAAAGAAAGATAAGTGCACAGCATTGCTCTTTTCCCATGCTGTATATAGAAGAAAATCAGGACTCATCATCTTTTTCCACCCTTCCTAAAACAATGAAAATATGCTTCCTTGTCAGGATAAAACTATGATATGTATCAGGAGATCTGAGAAATGTAAAAAATAGGTGCCTTGAAATCCTTTTCCAAGATCCCACTGCACATATTGAAGGCAGTACTAGGACCTCAGTGGTGTGTGCATGTGTATGCATGGTGTGATGTACAGGAAGTAGCTCAATCCAATTCTCCTTTCATCAGATTTCTCTCCAACAACCTGTCTTGTGTCATGGGGAGAGGTAAAAGTAGGAAATGTGATGAGGGTAGGAAGATGACTAAAGAAGAAAATCACTAAGGAGACATGACAGTAGCAAGAACCTGAAGCTAGGGGGCTGTAAGCTCATGGCAGGGCAGCCATTCCCAGTAAGTGGAGACTGGCTAGAGGAGGAACTGGAATATGTGGTCCCATCCATGCCCAGAAACATCTACTGCTTCCTGCTACTTTCACGTAATATTCTTTGCCCTGTCCTTTCACTACCAACTCTTCCATGGCACATCTTCTATTTCACCTGAGCCAGGTGAGTTCCTCTCAAATGAGACCGTAGCATCAGACCTCCTAAAACAATGAAGTGAGTGGAAAGATGAGGCATCCCTTAATTATTTCCTGCCAGGCTGTTCAGTTCCAGTGCTGCCTTGGTCACATATTCACCTTTCATTCCACTTCCGTCACTGATCTGTCACAATCTCCATATAGTTTTCTTACAAGGCATGAACTCTAGTGCCCATTGGAGTTGCAATGTTGGATAACCTGCCCTTGGCCTTTTCTATCCCAGTGTATTTTGTAGTCTCCCTTAGTAACCATGCTTGGAAACCCTAGAAAGTCTTGTACTTGCTTAAGAAATCTGGGAGCAGTGGATAAAGTCAGTGAAGCTGTTTTTGCAGGAGGTGAAGTAAGAAAGATCCCTAGTGGGCCAAGTGACCTAGGTAAGAAATGGTAGCCTTGTTCTTCACATTATTAAAAGAGAACAAAGCAAGTGAATATGGGCTGGGCCCTGCCTATGTAAATCAGAAGTATTTCCCCTAATAAGAGGCTGTGACATTCTTCCTCTAGCTCCCAACCCCAGAACCTACATGTTCTTATTCTACATCCTTATACTCTCCTTTCTCTGGAATTTCCATTGCAAAATATGGAATTTCCATTGCAAAATATGGAATTTACCATTGGTAATATAGAGTTACAGAAATTCCATTCCTAGTGTGTAGAAAGTTGGAGAGTCCCCTGTCGTGGAGATGTAATAGTCTGAGCACAGTTTCTTTGGATAAAGGCAAAGTTATCAACATGGCCTTTGCTTACCTGGTCTCATCTTGTGCCTGACTACTCTAGCTCTTAGAGCTCACTGGTGTCTTTCTCAGCAGGCTTTTGCTCTGCTGTTTGTCTCTGCAGCTTGGAGAGCTTTTGCTGTCCCGTCTTCAGTTTGGTAACCACAAGTTGGCCACTGGAGAGATAATTTCCTAACCTCCTTGAGCAGATCAGACCTTATTGCCAGCTCTTGTTGACCTCTGTGGCTTACTTTTACAAGCCTTGTTGCAATTGAAGTTTTATGTTTATTAGGACGGTTATTTTACAAAAGTGGCTAGATTTGCTCACCCCTTTGTTCCAATCTCCTAACACAGTGCTTAATAAATTATATTCAGTAAATTCTTGTTTAAAAGGGCATATACTTGGTGGTTTTTAAAAAAAGTCTCTATACTGTACTCTGTCATAAATTAAAGTTACTTTTGATCTTGTTACAATAAAATCACAAGGTAGAGTATTATCTAGTGAGAGTGTAAATTACAAGTTTCAAATAAATGTGAAATAATATTTTGCCACACACATGAGTTTCATTCTTATGTTTCACTCCAGGTACTACTTTTCCTCTTATATACGTACAATGAAATAAATATTTTCTTCTTGTCATACAGGGCTAGGACTTTGATAGGTATATTGATCCTCCTTGCAAACATTCTGGGCTTATGTTTCTGAAATTGGTCATCATTGCTCTTTCTTCCTAAGATTCTGGAGAGACTCAACAGATACTCAAGATGTCTAATGATTTCTGAAATCATCTGCACTTAAGGATTTAAAACCAACTGTTAGGTATATTCATTAATTTGTTTTTATTATCATTCCCATATATGGCAACTCACTAGTGTGTGCACTTTGAGTTACCCATGATGGTCACTAGTGTCTATACTCGAGGCTATCTGGGATGGGATGGTGTGGCATCACCACTTCTTCAGGTTTAGCATGGTGCCTGATACCTACAACATGGTGAGTAAGTTCCCATAGCAGTGAAATGACTCACAGGTCCTCCACTCAGCCTTGACTAAACTAATAATTGTTTGGAGGCTCCATGAACATGACTCAGCCTTGAGAGGACTCTTAGTTAACAAGCAAAAAGAAATATGGCTATAATATCTGACTACTTGTATATAACTAATGCTAGTCAGCTTTACATTGTTGTGACAAAAATAAAAACCTGAGATGAGCAGTGTAAGGAGGAAAGGCTTACTTTGGCTTATGGTTTCAATCCATTGTCACTGAAATGATTGGCTCCATTGATTCTGAGTCCATGGTGAGGCAAACCATCATGGTGGAAAACATGTGATAGAACAAAGTGTCTTACTTTATGGTGGAAAGGAAGAAGAAAGAGAAGGAAGGGGTAGGGACAAGATAGGCCCTGCTAGAATATGTCCCTAGTGACCTACTTCTTCCAACTAGGCCGTATCTCTAAATGTTCCACTGCCTCCCAGTAGTCCATTAGACTGTGACTCCACTGACACACTGGGGAGGCCAGAGCCCCGTGATGCCACCTCTGAACATTTCTGTGTTGGAGATTAAGCCTGCAACACAGAAGCGTGTGGGAGACATTTCAGATCCAAACTATAACTGTTACCAAGGGTAATACGCGAATGGGGTAATTTTTAAAAAGAGCTCTTCTAATCTTTAAGATATGCTCATATAGAAGATATAAATGTAACCAAATATGTGATCAGTTCTTATGTGGATTCCAACTTAGGAAGGCTTCTTATTTCAAGATTATTCTTAAAACTTCGCTAAAGTTTTCTTCTCATAATATGAGATTTTATTTATATATATATATATATATATATCTCCACACATACATGTATTCACATATATCACACATAGGCACATATACATTTGTACATATACATCATATACACTATATTTGTATAGTATGTTTTATGTGTATATAAGCATATGTATACATATACATATGATAAAGATATGCATAACTTTAAGAAGCCATCTAATTAAATAGATCACTGCTCATTTTTTTCATATAACATCTTTAGACCTGATAATCAGAGGCCTGCAGTATAGCTCAGTGGTATTGTGCTTTTGTAGCACACATGGGGTCCTGGGTTCAATTTCCAAAATCACACACATAAAATGAACACTGTAATTATAAAGTAATACTTTCCCATTATTGATTTTCATTTAGAGGCATACATTAAATACTAGATATTGTGCATTTTGTGTACTTTGTACAAATATATATAGTAAAAATGTATTACATACAGCATGTGTGCTTAGTGTGAGAGAATATGTATGTGCATTCTGATATTTCAACCAGAAAACAGCCTATAGGCAAATTTTAGGATGTTAAAATTTTCATTTTCAGTCTTTTTGCTATTGAATACTTGTGGCCACTTCTTCCAATGATTTTTTACAAGATAATGAGAAGGAGCAGTTTTCCACTAACTCAAACAAGACCTAGCTCATCCACCCCTGTGAATGGGCAAATTATTAACGCAAGAATCAATTAATAGTGAAGCCCTTTGCCAGTTGTAACTCAGGTGTTTTGGAGATACATTGAGCTTTCTTCGAATTATATCCAGGGATGTCAGTTTGTTAACAATTTTCTTCAACCATAAAATATTTCCACGTCCATCTCATTCACAACTGAAAGCAAGTCTGATTATGAGGCATACAGGGCTTGACAGCCGAAGACATTTCTTCATTTATGAATCTATTCCTTTGAGATGTTGTTCAAATTTTTCAAAAAGGTCATGTCTCCTATGAGAGGATAAGGAAAGCAAATTATGTTGCAGTAGCTATCAGTGTGAAATTGCTTATATTCTTTTGGAAGTGAGAAGGAGCAAAAGGTGGCATGCCCATGATTAGTATGTTCTGAACACCTCCAAAGGAGGCAGAGGTGCTCCTCCCTTTGGGCTTTTCCAGAGGGAGGCATGGAAATGGACTCTTTTGCAACTTTCATCCATTGCTGTGATGGAAATCAGAAGTACAAAGTATTTTAAACCAACAGAATCAAAGGGAAATGTCAAAGTGGCCTCCTCCCCCGTGGAGCTTCCCAAGAGGGCCAGGACACATGTCAGCAAATCTCCTGAAGGATGATAAAAAAAAAGTCACCTCGACTCTTTCTTCTTTAAAATACACTTGAGAATTTGATTCCTTTCCTCCTAGGCCACATCCAGCATGCTGGGGACTGTCAGGTCTGCAGAAAAGCGCTTATTTGCCAAGCAGTCTGAGAGAAGACTAGCTGTAATTGGCAATCCATTTCTCCATTTCCATTGTACAGCCATCCCTGACAAATTAATCACAATCAAACATTGGCTGCAGAGAGGGGCACCCTACCCAGCAGGGAAGAAAAATGAGGTCTCACACTGGTCTGACAGCTGAATCTTTCAACTCCCCCTCTTAGACTGAACATGGGGACACTGCAGTTTGCCTGTCACAACCACCAGTCATAAACAAACTGCCGCTCTGCAGCCTGGCTGGGCAGATGCAGTGGGACTTCCTCAGGGCCCACAGTATGTGATCTGGCACTGCCACAAGGAAAGGGACTGGGACGTGGCCCAAGGAGGAGGAGAAGGAGGAGCACTGGACAGTGGCACAGAAGACCTGTGAGGACAGTGTGGCCTAGCAAAACCCCAACGGGGTGATTGTGACCATTTGGAAGTTGGTGGAGGTCTGTTTGAGGCTGCAGTACAGGGTGTCTCTTCACCTGTGTATGCTGCTTCTCTCTCTGCTGCCCCCCAGCCAGCGAGTGAGATATTTAACATTTCTACTCACTGATTAGAGCTCACCTTTTGGACAACTTTCCTCAGTCAACATCTAACAAGAAATCTGAAAGTATCTTTAAAAATGGTCTTCAAAGATATGCTTGATCTCACCAATAAAATTCCTCAACTTTAGTCATAGGAGTGATACTGAAGCTCTCACTTTTATTTTAAGCATAATTTTAACAAATATTTCTCAGCCCATAGCCAATTAACAGTCAGCAGGCATAGGCAGATACTGATAATAAGTAAATAATGAAATATGATGGAAAAATATTGCCAGTTTTGCTCCCTGTCCTGCCGGTATAACTGAACAGAAAAATCATATTCAGACACATGTTTAGTTTGTAGAAGAAAGACATTCTCTGTGATGAAATGCTCATGATGCTAGACCCCAAGTGGAAAAGTCTCTACTCTCTTACTTGTCACTTGTAGTGTTCAAGAGATAGTTTATAACTAACTTGTCAAGAATAATACTGTTGCCTATTTTCTAATCAAGTAACCTGCACTTCTCGTAACTGTGGGCAGTGGCATTCACAGGTCTAACGTCTGGCTTTCACGAAAATCAGAGCCCAGAGCTTGTGAGTAGGTGGTAGAATGTTTGAAATCCTGCAAAAGTTACCATTCATCAGTCTATAGAATTGAACAGCATCATTTTCTCCAAATTTTCCACCTCACCTCTCTCAGATAACTAAGGACATATAATGGAGTATAATTAAGATGTTGGCTTTCATAAATTTTTAAAGCCATATTTAAAACTTTGTCAACTCTGCTACCAACTCACAGAGCCACTTTTTTCCCTATATATTCAGAACTGGAGATTTTTTTCAGTAAAAAGAATGAGATCTAAATGATAGCAAAGAACTTCCCAGAACTTAGTTTGTTGTGTCTATCACTGACTTTGTCCAAAGTGACTTAGAAGGCAGAAAAGAAAACCCATGACCTTCTGTTTAATCTTTATTCACAGGTACATAATTTGATATTCTCCTAATGATTTATTCCATTAGTAGGAAAAATACAATGGCAAAGATGTACAGATTGCTATTTTCTCCTTATACTGCCTTTAGACAGAAATGATTTCCTAAACTTACTTTTCCAGTGCTCACTGAAGCATGAGATCCTTATTTTAAAATTTGTCTCTCCTTCCTTGACCCTCCAATCTCCCGTTCAAAAATTTTGTTTAGTTTATTTTGACTTATTTCTAAAATTTTATTTACATCATATTCCAATTGAAAGTAAAATGATTGTAACTGATTGAATTGAGGCATACTTTTATATTACTGATCTTACTTGCCATTTTTTTGGCATCTGTAATCATGTTGGGCAAATTATGTGCTATTTCTAATCTTCACTACAATTAGGCTCTATCAGTACCATTTCCCCTACTGTGCAGAGACAGAGTTGAAACTCTGGGAGATCATGTAACTAATTTAGGATGGCAAGAGGTGGTATAAGACCTCAGTTAGTTTTGTTCTCTAGAGGTAGCCTTGAAAGCTGTCCTTACTTTTTCACTGCAAAGAGGAGAGAGTGGAGAAACATCCTTTTGTCCTAGAAAGGGACAGGGTTAAGGTTTCAGTATCTGAAATCATGATCTTAATGTAAGTTAACTGACAGCTACTTAGGAAGCTTCTGGTCTGGACAGTTTATGTTCCACTTGCTTGGCATACCCGATAGACTCTCTCATTCTCTCATAGGCTGAGAGCCTTGAAGCCGCTGAATAGGCAGCTGTAGCCATCATACTAGTGTTTAACTCTTAAAACTGAAGCCAGTGACTTCTAATATTCAGCTGCGTTTCCTGCTCCATCCCAGTTTTGTGCCCCAGATCATTATTGTGCTTTGAGAACACATATTGAGTTTCTGGAGGAAGCACAAGGTGCATCCCTAGTCAGTTGTTAATTGAGGCTGTGAGCTTTCAACACAGCAATTGTAATAGGTTTTCCATTGACTCCCAATTATAACCAAAGCTTATGAATCATTTCTGTGTGCTTTAATTATTGTATATTTAACCAGAACAGAGCATCATTAGATCAATAGTTTTAAAGGCGTTCTTTGCTGTAAACAAAGGTTGTAAACATCTTGCAATTGTTTTCTAATTATCTGAATCTCTCTCCACCTTACATCCTGCCCTGACACTGCCCTCTCCTCTTTTATTCTGCGGTCTTTCTAACAAATGCTATTTTCCTTTCCTTTAAACACACACACACACACACACACACACACACACACACACACACACACATATTATGGAACTGTTAGTTGCAGAACTACAAAATTTTTCTAGATGGTTTTAAATTAGGAAAAATTGGTGGATTGGTAAGAGGATCTTAAGTTTTATTTTTTTCCATCTCATGTGATTATCTCTGTGTATTTGTATACTATATACCTATTTATGTAACTAGCTATTCATAGGCATGTATACTTATCATAAATAATCCTATGGTTTCTTTTTCCAACATAAGAAGCAGTTCAATGTTCCAGAACCAGCCCATTTTGTAAGGAAAAATTTTGAACTATAGAGGTGACGTAGTTATGGCATTGCTGGTGGATACTTATTGCACACTCACCTTGTGTTTTTTGCCCAATACTTACATGAAATGTTTTATATACAATAATCCATTGACTCTCCGAAAGGATCAGTACAGTAACTTCTGCTGCTTTCTACGTTGAAGGAACTAGAACTGCTAACCATCCAGCTCAAAGTAATTTAGATTACAAGTGTCAAAAAAGTGATTTGACACAGGCATCCTGACTTCAGATTGTACTCACTTGAGTGACAGCAAGAATTATATCTCCACGATACTGAGGGGCTATTTCCTTATTTTCCGAGTCACCTGGCTTGCTGAGTGGAAAGAAACATTTCACCAGTCATACTAATTAAGATTTAAAAGAAAGGAAAGTGTGAAACACTGAGCATTGCTTCCTAACCAGCATTGTCAGCCATGGTGTTGACTATAGTGTACAGACTGGCCCCACTTTTCTGCCATTTGAGTTACTGAAGATTCTAGTTAGTGACAATTTATCCAGTGATTTTGGAGGCTGATTAATGAGTTGTCTCTGTTTTTTTGGATGTAGGTAATCAAGGGCAGAGATGAAAATATCTCTAGCATCTGAGCAGCCTAGAATATTCAACAAGTGATAAATGAAACCCTCAGGGCCTTTCAGATGTGTGATTTATGCACACTCCTTTGGGTTACTGCACTTGCTATAAAACCCTATGATACAAGCCTTACCCAAAATACTGATGGTTTTTGTATTTAAGAATTCTGCTGGTGAAATATCATGTGGCTTTGAGCAAATAACTGTCATGCTTGTTGAACTCTTTTCATGAGGGGCAGCTTATGAAATTATAGTTGTGAAATTTGATGCATATTTTGAAGAATAATTAATTACTTAAGCTTTTATAGCAAATTCATTTTCAATTCTTCTCTCTCTCTCTCTCTCTCTCTCTCTCTCTCTCTCTCTCTCTCTCTCTCTCTCCTTACTTAGATTACAATTGTCCAGTGCTGGCTTGCCCCTCATTTCAGCTCATTTTTAAGACAGGAATTGATTGACATTTTCACCAGTCTGAATGGCTCCCTTCGTAAATCTGTAAAATAAAAATGAGCTTTCTGCTGTGTGAAATCTCTCTTTTATGAGTTTAATAAAGACCTAGAAAGCCTGGAGGATAGCTCTGTTGACCTCATCAAGTTCTTTCCAGCAGGATGTCTCTACAAAAGTGAACTCTTAACTATTCCCTTTTGGGGAACTGTGTGCTATGTGATAATTGTGGTATCTGATAGTAATTTGTAGGACAACCAGAATCCTAAAGTTAAGTACTGGGCCTGCACAACTGCTTGGGCCTCTGAACTAAAGGATGAAGACCTCTTTGAACTACTGTTTCAACTCTCTCATTCTTACTCCGACTCTGGTGTCTTGATTTACCAGCTCTTTTTGAAACATGCCTTTGCTCTGGAGTCTGAGTCTCCGTGTGCCCAGCTCTTTCCCCTCCACAAGTTTTCCTTGGTACCATCTCTCCCATGAAAACAATGTGCTCTCTCCTCTGCTAACTGTCAGCTGCAGGATCAGGGCTTTGTCTTTTCTTTGTGTTTTGTTGTTACTGGACACAGTCTGACTACTCTCACTACACTGGGTCACAATCTATTATTTGAGGTTGTAAGTCATTTTGTAATTGAGTACAAACTCCTTGAAGGCAAGAACCTTTGAATTGGGACATAAAAGGAGTGCTTATTGACTTGAATTGATTCTTCAGCAATGCTACTGATCCTTACAGCCAAGAGCCACTAACTTTTCTGGGGCCTGGAAATAACACTAGGAAAAGGCTTGATTTAGGCCTCCCTGTGCCCCATTTTCCCTGGAACATTGATTTCCAACTTTGGTTTCCCTTTGGAAAAACCTAGGAAGTTTAACAAAATCCTAATACATGGATCCAACCTCTAGAAATTCTGCTATAATCAGTCTTGGGTAGGAGTCAGGCATTAGGAGTTGTTCAGTCTCCTGGGATTGTTTAACGTGTAGTCAGGGATGTAAATCATTGAGCTGGGGGCTGGGGATTTAGCTCAGCGGCAAAGCGCCTGCCTGGCAAGCACAAGGTCGTGAGTTCGGTTCCCGGTACCGGAGAAAAACCAAAAAAAAAAAAAAAAAAAAAATCATTGAGCTGGTAGAAGTGAAATTTGGTTGTCCGTTCATAGGTTTCTAGCTTTATTTTCAGCTTTCACTTTTCACAATGGGCAATTGACCTCATGTAACTTAATTGGATCTGATCTTGGACTGACAGTCTAGCACCTGCAAAGACTAAACCTGTGAAAGGGAAATAAAATTCATTTTTCTTTCTTTGTGTTTTTACATTTGACTTGTGAATACCTCATATGCTAGATGTTAATACATTAGAATTAATTGAAATGATTATGACTCTCATATACCTACTGTATATATTCTGAAATTCTGCACTCAAATTAATTTTTGTTACTTTAATATTATTAGAGGATTTAGAATTTTATGAGGATTTCCTGCCTTAACTATCCTGCACCACAGATATTTCTATTTTGAGAAGCTAAAACTATGTAATTAATAGATACAGAAGTCCATAGACTTTCAATTGTTCAACTCAACCATACCAATTTAAAGTCATGCCCTTATTCTTTCTGATAGCTACTTGTACAATCAGGCATAATCTCACGATGTTACACCTTGATCTCATGTAACTGGGCCTCACAGTTATAAAATAATTTAAATATCCCAGATAGAAATAGAAGACCTATGGATTCGTCTGCAGGAAAACAAGCAGACCTACATGTTTCTTTGAAATGTAGTGTTACCTGAGTATTACTCCAGTACTGCCCATGGTAACCACAAGCCAACATGTGACTTGATCTTCTTAATGTTGGTGGTAGAATTTGTTACCAAATTTTCTGCCTGCCTTATAGCTAATGCTGTAAATTACTTGGTCATTTTAAGGTATGCTTTATTTGCCACTTAATAAGTCTTGGTTCACTAGGAGGGATCTGATGTCCTGTAGTGATTTAAGCCTTTGTAGTTGCTCAGACTGGAACTCACATCTTATCTCTTGCTCTAATTATTTCTTCTCCATGAGTTATGACTTCTCCTATTCTTTAAAATAGAGATAATAGAATATAACCTAACAGACCTGCTCTGCCTGCACATTAAATGAAAAAGAAAAACATGTCTAAATGCCTGAGGCCACATCTGATTCATAGGAAACCCTTTCATAGTAAATGGTGAATATGATTTACTTCAATTTTCTAAACCTTCAATTTCAAGTTACATTTTCCAATTATTTTTACCAGTTAAGGAAATTTTGGGCCATAAATGCTGGATTCTGGCATGAAGGGCCTGGTACCAAACTGTTCTGAGAATTTCCAAAGAGATTTTAGATAATAAAGAATCCACATACTTTCAGATCCCATTCCCTTGCAGATCAAGGGTGTCCGATGCACTCAACAGATCACATAGGAACTCACAAAAAGGAAATGGACTCTGCCTACTCCATAGGAAATTTCCTGCAGTAATGAAACCATGGCCTCATTTTTATGGTCAAATTCAGGATGACATTTGGATTCCCCTGGGAAGTTAACTTTACTTTCATGAAGTTATTGAAATATAAACCAAAAGCACCATCAGAGATAAAAACATGGGTTTCAGATTAAGAGGTGCTCAGGAAACATACCTGTTAAACACTAATATTGTTATTGACTAATTTATTATTGAATCAGAGAACAGCACTGTGGCTATAAGATTCTTCTGGACAGAGAAAGATGATATGCATTTTAAGGAAAGATTTGCCATCTATTCAATAGGTGCCTGCTAATTGCTACATGAGGTTAACATTGGTGACATTCACTTAGTTCTTTCAAAGATATTCAGCTACATCCCTCTTTCCTACGTAGTGAACAACAAGCTCTTCTGGGCCTGGCTGTTGTGGGCCAGGAAGGAGAAGGGAAGCTCTGGGCAAGCATGGAGGAATGTCCTTTCATCTGCACCTGGCTGCTCAGTTTTACCCCCAGTGGTACATGCTGTGTAAGTTTTGGTGCATCCTCAGGCCCTTGGCAGACATCCAAAATCTGCTTACCACCTTGAAGGGCAAGCAGATGTTCCAGTTGTCGATCTGCCATATTCCAAGAAATTCATGGAGCTACCAGGGCCTACTTGATTGGAGCAGTGGAGGCCAAAATGGTACCACAAGGCATCTTGTGGGTCTGAGGAAGTCAGAAGAGAAGCATTTCTCAAGGGTACAGTATCTCAAAAATATTGCTAATATTTAGTGTTGTGATACATAAGTCTTTTTCCTCGCTGCTGAAGATTTTTGCAGAGATAATAATGTCTCTCTTACCTGCAGTTTCTTCCTCATCTTCTGTGCTTTATCACAGCTATCTGCTGAAGAGTCCATTTGTACTGTCCCCTTCCCACTTACTCCATTAGGATGCTGAAGCGTATGGGCGTTCATTTGGAGTAAGGATGCAATTATTGAAGAAATTTAGAGCAGAAGAAAGGAGCAAAAGCCCTGTGCTGCATATTTAACATCTGAAGCAGCTTCATAACACCTGCCATATTAATGGCAGCCTTTCCCCACCACTAGCCTTTTACAGACATTTCCTTGATCTTTCTAATGAAGCTAAATGCTCTCCAGCCTAATCATTAACAAATAATTATCCAGGAAACCTTCAGTTTTGATTTTCCAAATTGACTAAAGGCTTGCAGCTGCCTGCCAAGTTTCAAAGAACTATGCAAGAGGCTGGGTAAGGGGAATGAGGATTGGAGGGTGAGTTAGTGACCTCTTGGTATTTTTAGAGACAGTTTCTCCCTCTTGGGAGCCTTTGGTGACAGTCGGGATTCTCAGGTTAGCTACTATTAGTATACAAAGTCGATCATGTGGTGTATATCTGTGTTTTAGTTTTTCAAAATTTGTCCTTCCTTTTTCTAATAAGACATAACCTCACACCAGATTTTTTACTCTCAGTGCAGGTGAGTCTCCTGGCTTTTCACTTCTAGTCATAAAGAAACTATTTGCAATCTAGAACTGGCCCTAGTAGCTCATCTAAGGACAGGCAAAAGTCAAGATGGATAAAGTGATTGACTCTTCTCTTGTAGCTATTAATCCAAAGATGGGCACATAGGCACTCTACAGACTCCAATAGAGTGATTAATTTTGGAAAATTGCTGGAAAGACACACTACTTTTTCTGTAATTAAGCCTGAGACAATGTAGGCTTGTGGGTGTTGCAGCCATACTACCATGTGAACCCAAAAGCTAGGCCAACATAAATCTAAGAAAACCCCAGATATGGAGACAGACTGTGTTGGTTTGGGGGACATTGTGCAAAGTGAAACAGTATAATACAGGACACATATTTTATAAGATTATTTATAATAGTCACCCAAAGAATGATGTACAAAAGAGTGTAGGAAATCTGTCCATTCGGTATAGATCAGGCATCCAGCTGAGGGCCTAGATTCCCACGATAATGTCCTCCATGAGTCCAGCTGAAGACCTAGAGCTCATAACAATGCCTCCTTCAAGTCCACCTGGAGGCCTAGAGCCCATCACCATGTCTCATGCAGGCCTGTTTCAAGGATGTGCAGTGGGAAGGCCCAAAGGTCAGTGGTGGAATCTAGAAAGTCTGTGCCATCACGATGAAGGATCTGTGCTAGCAGGCTGAGGGATCAGCAATGGAGCCAGGAAGTAAGTTCAGAAGAACCAGAGCTCCCCCAAAAGGTACCACAGCCATCCTCAGCAACAGTGAGGTCCCGAGCTCCTCCGATGATCAAGATGGCCGAATTCCCATCAGGAGCGCCAATGCAGCAAGCTTCTCTAGGAGGCCAGCAGCGCACCATCTTTCCCTCTGGAGCCAGAAAGATGCTCAAAGTGAGGACCAGAGCTCCTCCAAAGTGAACCAAAGCCATTCTCAGTGCCAAGGAGGTCCTGAGCTCCTTGGAAGATGAGAAAAGCCAAGTTCATCAGGAAAGCCAGCATGGCGAGCTCCTCCAAAACAACCAACAGCAGCCTACAGTTTCTAGCAGCTCCCAACAGCCTTTCCTCTGCTCCCAACAGCCTTTCAGCTCCCAACAGCCTTCTTCTCCCTCTCCAGTTCTGCCTCTTATGCTGCTGGCAGCAATCCCCAGGTCGGCCTCCCACACCTAGCACCACGCTTACTCAATTCACCTGGGGGTATACATTGACCACCAGCTATCAGTCCACTACAGAGACTAAATACCGGTGGTATGAGTTCCTGGATCAAGGCACTCTTGAACTTTTTAATAATCTTAACCAACATACATCTTTACTTGTTCAAGCCAGTTTGGGTTCTTCGTTACAACCTAAATAGTACTAATGATGTAAATCTCCCACGCAAAGAAACTTGATGTGTATATTATGTTATTTTACCAGTAAGGATCACTTTCCATAGTATTAAAATAAAAACAAAACTAAAAAGTTTTAGTTCAGTCTCGATTATTTACTTGAACTATTTTCTCTTTATTTTGAAGATCCATTATGCCCATTTGGAAAGTCTCTGTTGCCTTTATTTGCATTTTTGGTAGTTTTATTATTAAATACCTATTCTGTGATTTATAATTCCTGAATTAAGGGGTCAAGCTCTTTGGGTTTTATGTTCCATGATTACTGAGGACTGTTCACCAGAACATGTAAGCAGCACCCTAACTCCATGGCTGACTTTAATTAATGTTACAAGTGGTCACATTGCATCTGTAAGTTTCCCTCAGAGGAGATTTCATCAGACCACCCATGTGCAGTTCGGAACTTAATGTGGATGAAGCTGGCATTTGGACTCAAATGGAAAAATAATTATTTAATGAATTATGTTGGTGTAATTATAATAAATCATGAGAAATATAGTAAGTCTGGTCTATAGCAAGGCAGATTAATAACTTATGTTTTAGTAATGAAAATGATTGGAATTAATTGAGGACCCTGCTTATAAAATTGTGTGGGTGGGAAGATTAGATATTAGGTTTGATTAAAATATGTAGGCAAATGAGAAAAAGACTTACAGCATAATAGCTCACTCTCAGAGAGGAAGGGGATCAAGAGATGGAGAGAGGGGAGGGAAGAAGACAGAAAAGGAATTGAGATGTGCTCTGTGTGTGTGCCAACACCACACAAGGGATGTGAACATTATACATTGCAAGAGAAAAAGGAAGTATGTACAAAAGAAAAAGGAAGGGGATCAAAGGATGGAAAGGGACAGAGAGAAAGGAAAAGGATTTTTTTTAAAAAAGCAGTTAAAATGAGTTATGTATATATACAAATTTCCCATAAAGAATGTAAACATTATGTACTACAAACATGTACTAATAAAAATATTGAATATGTAACCAGGTGTTGTAGTGTATGCCTGTAATCCCAGAACTCTGGGAGGCTGAGACAGGATGATTGCAAGTTATAGCCTAGGGCAACTTATTGACTTAGCAAGACACTGTCTCAAAACAGAAAATGAAAAAGGGAGTGGGTTTGGAGTTCAGGGCATAGGCCTTGGATTCAATCCATACTACTACCTGCCAAAAATCTAATATTTAACTCAGGAAAAATGTAAACACTTCTATTGTAAAATGGACAAATGCCATAAATATATAGTAGTAATAAAAGAGGAAACTAATAGAAGTAATAAAAGAGGAAATCCCAGGTTCTCAGCAAGACAAATCTTAAAACAAAATGTAATTTTATTTTCCCTGAATCTGGCTGACCAGAAAAAAAATAAAAAATTGATAACAACTAGTGTTGGGGATGATATGAAAAGACTTGAATTGTTATGTAAAGCAGGTGAAAGTATGTTTGATCACCTGCTTTTGAAAAGTAATCTAACACTATGCTTATAAAATGAAAATTTGCATATCCTTTTAAATCAGTAACTCCACTTTGGGAACTTTTTCTTACGAAAACGGAGATATCAATATTTTACAATATGTGTGTAAGTATTTGTGTTGCATCTTTGTTGGTAATAATAATAGTCCAGAGACAATCTAAATTCCTATGGGTATCAAAATGATTTCATGAATTATAGGGCATACAGAATTAGAGGTTTGCATGAAAGAAATAAAAGAATAAGTCATATCTATGTGTCTTGATATGGAAAGATGGCTGTGTATATTTTCAAGTGAAAAAGCAAGCACAAAAGCACAGAGAAGTTTATGGAAAAAAAGGTGCAATCATTCATTGGATAAAGTACAATTGAAGACTGTCAACTCTAGAATTATCTGACTTGTGACCTTAATTTTAAAAACCCACTAAATTCTGTGAAGAATAATTTTAAGATATCCCCTTCCTATGCATGCATTTCTTCTTTCTCTTTGCTACTGGACAATTCACTGTGGAGGTCTCATTCAAACCCCACCACCACCACTGCAACTCCCCCACCCCCCGGGAAAACAAACGCTTCTCTTTGTGTATATTTTACTCATCTATTTCTATAACTCAAAACAGCAGAGCAAGGTAATACTCCTATTCTTAAGTACTTATTCTTAAGTACTCCTATTCTTAAGTACTCCTATTCTTAAGTACTAATACTCCTAATCTTAAGTACTTTAAGCATTTTTTTTTCTGTTGAAGCATTCACATTCTTAACAGTGCATTCTTAATTCTTGCTCCAGACAGGAGCCTGTTTCTTTCCTTTGATTAATTTTTTAGTTCCTTGTTTGTACTTTCTAGAGTGCTTGGTTCTACCACTGTGGTAACCATATCACTCATTCACCTGCTTCCCAGGACTGCTACTTACAGGTCATGTGCTCTTGGAAACATCTTTTTGCTGTCTCTGAAACCCAGCTTTCTTCACATTCAAAACTGGTTGACGATGCCTATTATGTTTACCTCAAAATCAGAAGGAGATGGTGTTGATAGCCATGCAAATAATAGAAGGTAGTATGCATGACCGCTTCTTGCATAATAAACCATATTTCATCTCCCCTTTACCCTTTCCCTTTGCCTAACTCAGTTTAACAAGCTGATTTTGAATCTATATGTTCTGAAACTGACATTAAAAGATACAAAGAATATGACAAACTCCTGACACTAAGGAGGGCCATCTTGTAATGAATACATACAGTATCTCACTGGATGTAAACTTCAAAGTCTTTTTACCATTTAGCATCTCTGATATGCAATGTCATACAAAAGATAGTGTCTTAGGATGTTATCTTTTATGTGCCATAAGTCAGGAGACAGTTTATCAGAAGTATCATTATGTGTGCATAGACTTGATCATAGAATGGTGACCATTCTAGAAATACAATTCGTACTTTCAAGCCACAAGGATTATACACTGTAAATGCCTTTATAGAAAGGCATCTCTCATCCCAAATGGAAAATACAGTTTGCAAAATTTCTCATCCACGTTGGTATTAGAGAGTATAGAACTGTGTCCAAATGCATGAGCTGTTTTCAATTTTGCTTCTCCACTGGACTGATTGTTTTGGTTGGCTGCTTTATAGATTTTACTTTGTAGGGTATATTTAGCAGCATGTGTAAATCGAGGCAAGAGGATAAAAAAGGATTGCAGATGGCACACCCCCTTTTAGTATTTGTGTTCCTCCCTGTTTACTTCTTGTTTTTGCAATCCCACCCAGCAGTGCCCTTCGTCCTGGCAGTAGGACAGGTTCCCTTTTCCATCCCGGACTGCATAGCACCCTAGGACAAGGCTCCTGCCTCTCCAGAGAAATAGCAGGAAGGAAGGCAGTGCTCCTTCCTGAGAGATCTGGCTGCCCACTCCGTGGGGACCCACTTCCTCCCAGATCATGAGGCTCCACTGAGACCTGCACAGAGCCACTTCCTCGCAAGTCTGTGCTTCTGCTTTGTGAGAGACTCTCCTTCAAGTTTCCAAGTTGAGATGATCAAAACTTCTTTCCTTGGTGCCATTAACCATGGGGTGGTAGCTGCTTCCTGCTTTGACTGTCTTGGTCACCTTAAGGTTCCCTTTTTGCATTTTCGGTCTTTCAAAACCTGTTTAATCCCTTCTATTACAACTTCCATTAAAATAACTGTGGCGGTTCCTATTTGCCTCTGTGACCCTGACTGTCATAACACTGAGAAGAAGAAACTGTCTGTTCTAACCCATTGTCATGGCCTCTTTGAAATTTGTGTATGATTGGTGATCCTTTCTACTAACTCAACAGCTTTTAAAATGAGCTCTGCGTGTCCTGGGGCAAACCATCCACGTGTGATAAGAGAATTGAGGGTTGATGTGGGAAGATGAGCAAGGAAGTACTTTTCTTCATTACAAATAGCTTCCCTTATTTTTTCCATATTGTGCTTTTGCGTAAGACTCCATGTTGAAAGGATATTATCCTTTATTGATTTGCTTTGGAGAAATATAATAAAGTTACATTGTCTAGCCACTTGATTCAAGCTCTCTTTACCCGTCAGAAATATATCCTCCCTGTTATGTGTCTCATTAAGTTTTGTTTGTATTTTTCTGAACACATTCACTGCGTTGTACTCAATATTGGGGTTATTTGTTACATATTTCTTCCTTTCTACATTTCCTCTCCAGGCGGGTATGGCGGGAAACAATTCTCTGCCATTTATGAGCACTGAAACTTAGAATGAATCCTTAAATGTTTGCTGTATTGCTATGGATAAATTACTTAACCTTCCTTCCTAAAAAACAATTAGCTTTTAAAAATATGAAGATAACAATGCCTACCTTATACAAACTGCATAAGTATTTGAAAATAAATAGAATACTAAGTGTTTTATTATTGCTTTGCAAGCCTACGCATTATATGCAGTGCAGCATTTCTACCTAGTTGATAGTTGGTAAAAGAGTAGAAGGCGAATGTCTACTGAATGAAATTAACTAGAATGAAATTAACTTCTAATTACTATTGCAGCATGACACACCATCCAGAAATTCCAAGGGTTAAAACACCAATTTGGAATTTTCCTCAATTGTTATACATTTTGTTGATGCATTCAAGATATTAATGTAGCTTTTTCGATAGAAACAACCAAGCTGTAGATCTCATTGAGTAAACTTGCTGTAGAGAATGTTTGTTTGGAACTGGAAATAGGTTAATTATCCTCATATACATCTTTTGTTACACATACTCACTAGTGATGTTTTTCTTTTACTCTATGAATGAATAAAAGTCTTAGACTCCACCCAAATTCCATTGGAATTCTGCTAGAGGAAAAAAAGATGTCTGTAAGAACTACATGTAACCTAATTTCCAGATGGAATTCCCTTGCTGCTAATTTGGAGAATATTTATGAACTCTCCCCTTAGAAACCACCTAGGTGAAGTGAAAATTTAGTCTTGGAAAATTATTAGAAGGAATGTTTGTTAAATATGAAGGCATGATTTTAATATTCACAGATATTTTATCAATGCCTTTGAGATATGTAACCATGATGCAAGTTCTCAATGTATTTGCTCTTTTCTGCAAAATAGAGACCACCAAGAATTAATTTCATCCTGGGAACACATTTCAAAATGAGGTTTTTGCTGTAAGGTAATTACAAATAATATGTCATCAAAGTGATGAGAGCTCTTTACATTTGTAGAGCATGTTTAGTTTTCAAAGAATCTCATGACCCCTTGCTTCTATAATTCTCCAATACGTTGTAAGATTTCCCTTGTGTGATAGGAAAGACAAACGCTATAACCACTATGTTTGGATAAGCAAGTAGATAGATATTACAGCTGTACCATCTTAAATACATGAGAAATTTGGATTAGGTTAATGCATTGGTTTATTTTCTGGTTTGAAAGCCATGTGCCTTTTATTTAACCTCAAGTTTGGTAAAAAAACGTTTACTGACTGAATGAATTTCTCTTTGCAACATTTTTAAACACAAATATGCTATGAGGGTGTGATACTTGTCACTTGGGCAAGCTTTCATGTGGTCAACATCAGTAGTCACTGCCAAGTAAGAATTATGCACCAAGTGCAATACTTGCCACTTGGGCAAGCTTTCATGTGGTCAACATCGTTAGTCATTGCCAAGTGAGAAATAGAACCACTGGTTGCCAGACTTAACCAAAAGCAGGACTTGTTTTTGGTAATATCAAAATAAACTTTACAAGTCTCTATTCTATGATCATAAAGAGGCAGATATCAATTCTTCGATTTTTAAAAGGTCATTTCCATTTCATTAACTATAACTAATGCATACATTTGTAAAGTATTGATGGGAACATGCATGAAACATGCTATTCATGCTAATAGCCAACTCTGGAACACATAGTGTGAAATTCACAACTCTTGAACTAGTCAAAAAGTCAGGTAGAAGTTCACGGTTTTGACACAACTGGGATGGTGAATGCTCTATGTCATGTATCAACATCAATATAGGGGAAAGGCTACCTTCAGAGTTCTGCAAAATGGATTCTAAGGCCTCTGCCTTGGGTTCAGAGAAAAAGATATTATTATCAATTAGTGATGTCTACCAGAAGGGACTGAATAAATTTTTAGGTATGGAAAAGCTAAACTTACCATATATGGGTGAGGCTGCACATCCGGACTACTTGGTTCATGGAGAAGGTAATGAAGATCGTCAATAACTCGTAAATGTAATAAAGAATCCTTATCATGTTTCATGAAAAACAATAGATATAGAAATCCCATTTAACCCAGCTAGTACCCTACCAGGTATCTTCCTAAAAGAGTTAAAAGCATCATATTGCAACGAGACAGGCATACCCATATTTGTAGCAGCACAATTCACAGTAGCTAAATCTTGGAAGTGGCCTATATACCCATCGACAGATGAATGGACAAGAGAATATGGTATTTATACCCAATGGAGTACTACTTTGCTATAAAGGAGGATAAATCTGATGGATTCTTAGGAAAAAAATGGACGTACCTTGAATCCATAAATAAAGTGAAATAAGTCAGACACACAAGATTTAATATCACATGATTTCTATACATGAGAAACAGCCAAACTGTATTTTATTAGTACAAACATGTACTAGTAAAAAAAAGAATTAAGCAAAGAAGTTCAATTTAAGAATATATTTAAAAGGACTCTAAGGAACTTGTTCTTGTTCCCCTGGCTTGAATGAATCCTGATTTTCTCTCAAGACAAGTTGAATATTGAAATGGCATATTTCCTTATCTTTCTTATTATTTTAACCATTCATTGAAGGACCTTTGCTTTGCATGAGTTGATACTTCCTGGGATGTAGTATCCCACCCAGCTTGTAAGTGCTTGGTTTGTTCTACCTGGTTGTTCTTTTCATCACAGACAAATCATTTGCTGAGACCATTTATTCAGAAATCATAGTGGGGGAGGGGCCATGGAGAAAAGGATATGATAAATGACTTTGCACCGTTTTCCCAATATTTCATTTTGTATGAATAAATTTTTGTAATAACCAAAGTTACCATACGAACTACCCAACTTCTTCCATACGCATTAACTATCTCTAGAAAAAATTCTCATGAGAGCTTTAATTTTGTGTTATCCATTCCTAGAATCCCCTAGCTCCTTGTCAAACCCTTCTGCCTTTGCATGATCCTACTCTGAGGGTGCTAAAACATAGATGTAACTATATCACTTCTAAAAACTCTTTTTAGCACAGTTCTCTCTCAAACCTGAACTATTCATAATTGCCTTTTAAAAAAAAGCTGTCTCAGATCCTCATGTACCTGCTCAATCAGAAATTATCCTTCCAAAGCCCATTTTAAGATATCACCCATTTGCCATCCCTGATAATTAACTGTTCTTCCTCCAGGCCAGCTTTGTTTCTGCTTTCATTATTGCACTTTTGATAAGTCTATTTTTCACTTGAGCTCCTTGAGGGCAGGAGACATGTCTTACTCATCCTGTATCTTCAATGCCTAGAACTGCGAAAAGTCATGGTAAGTGGCCATCACGCCTGGTTAGGACCAACACTCCTGGAAGGCAGTTATCTTTCTCAAACAGGAGACCTGATGTCATTTCTTTGACTCTCTTTCTACACTTGCCATGCCACCCCTACTACAGCTAGCTTGTACTTTTCTTGCTACTATCCTCACTTCTCTAAAATTATGTCACTTTTATTCTCTGTATAGGTAGAATCATAAAGACAGATAATTGCAGTAAGATTAGCTACTCTATATATGTATATATGTGTGCATGTATGTTCTTTTAATGTCATTATTTAATTATCATATTCACTACCATAAAATAAAGAACACTCATGAAAAGAATGGGGTCTTTTATGGGACATTTAAAGCACAGACGCTCTTATGTGGGAGTTTTTGTTTGTTGCTTTATTGCCATGATGCATCGTATCTTGAGAGTAGTTTAGAATTTTAAAATTAAAATGAAGAAGTAGTATTTAGTCACACAAAGCATATTCCTGAATGGAGCCAGATAAAGTGGGCAGAGGTGTTGGGCCATGTGTTTGTGGTAAGAGCTCTCAGGTGTCTTGGCCTCAGCAAAGTTTTGGCCCAGCTGTGAGACAAGTGCTTGGCACTCCTGGGATGGGTTTCACAGAAGAGATGGAATTTTCTCTAGGAAGCTTTTAGGAACAGATAAGTATTTATTTTTCTGTGCTCCTTGCAGGGAGAGTCTGCTTAGTGCCCTCTGTGGGAGTATGTAGCCAGGAAGGGTGATTACCTTTACGTCTTCTCTTGTTCGATGAGACGTGAGTAATGAGACCCGCTTGCATGCAGGGAAGAATGGGTGAATACTCGCTGCGCTGTGCAAGTCACTGGTCGTGTCAACATCTGAGGCTCTCACGTGGTCCAGTTCCCTCAATTACCTGGAAGTACTTCCAAGACCACTTCAGTTTTGGTGGCTTCTCTTCTGTGCATCTGGGAAAGTGACTCAGACAGGGCCT
The DNA here is from genome assembly GCF_000276665.1 of Chinchilla lanigera. Lineage (NCBI taxonomy): Eukaryota > Metazoa > Chordata > Mammalia > Rodentia > Chinchillidae > Chinchilla > Chinchilla lanigera. Next base: position 24,717,744 of record NW_004955415.1, read on the forward strand.
TAGACACATGGACACTGTGATGAATGAGTGACTCATCCCTCTATGTCTCCTAGGGTTTTCACTGTAGTGAGGACAGACAGAAGATAAATAAGTGACACAATTAACTATTTCTCATGCATCGTAAAGAAGACAAACAGTTCTGTGATAAAGAGTGACTATTAGGGGAATGGTGATTGGTAGGAACTCCTTTGAATATAATCTGAACTTGCTTGAACAAAAAGACTGAGTGTGTGCATTCTTTGCAGGTCTTTGTGTGCTTATTCTCTCATTCACTCTTTCATCCAATAACCATAAGCAGTTTTACGTATTTAACTCTTTCCCTGACATTACTATGATGCACTGATTGGGCAGCCTCTGAATTATTTTTAATCCTGGGAATAGATTCAATCAATCAATTTAAATATTTCACTCATTCATTCAATTATGCTGACCATTCTATCCCACCATAGCCATTAGTATGGGTCAAAAGATGGTAAAGTACCACAGAATGATATAACACATCTAAGATCTTGCAATAAGTCAATTCTGACATATTTATGAACTGGAATCAGAATCTTATAAAATATCTGAAATTGATAAGCTCCTCACCGTGTACTTTAACCAGTGGCCATATCTTTGGTACCAATATGTTCAAATTCTTTTCCATATCTTCCTTCTCTGTTGCTTCTAGATCATAAAAATTCCAAGATTTTTTCTTAGGTCCTCACTGTGAAAACCTTTAAAATAGGGATTAGAGAAGAAAGAAGACACTGAATTTTAAATACACAATGAATTTTAATTTATTTAAACTCATTCCCTGACATTTGCTACTCTGTAAGAAGCCCTTCCAAATTATTTTAGCCTTGAGAATGCAAACAGAAATTCTAGACCATAGAAATTCTTGAAGACTTTCTAAAGTCTCCCTAACCCTTCAAAATTGTAATTGGACTTTTCTTTCTGAGGAGGAGTGTTTCTCAAAGGTCTTGCACGTCTTTCCAGATGCGGTCCTAATTTGCAGTATTTATTGAACATGTATGAAGTGCTGAGTACAAAGGCAGATCCTGTGGCAGATGCTGTCACCGTCCTTCCTATAACCTCCTCCACATTACCAATTTCATGCCATGACTCTGACATCCACCCACTGGAATCTTTATCTCTCCCTGAAGGCATTCTCTGGCTTCTGAAACCTGTTCTGCTGAAGACCAGGGGAAGCTGGAATCAAAGAATCAACAATCCCCCACACAGACCAGCTGTCCTAGATCCATGAGTGATGGGATTTGGGAGATAATTACCAACCTCCTTTGGTCCTCAGGCAAGATAACTCTGATGTCTATGTCCTACACTGTTTGTCAGAGTCCCCAGTGGAATTCTGTCCCAACTTCCCGCAGCAGTAAGGGGTTCATCCTCCAAATCAATTTGTTTGGATTTTTCCTCCAGTTACTTGTACTCACACCCTTGCCTCAAAGCAAGCCAGGTCCACTGTGTACATTATTATCTCAGTGTATCTTTACCACACTATTAGCACCCTTTTATAGATGAGGAAACTAGAATTCAGAGAGGTCAGTTAGCTTGCTCTCTTGTTCCAGATCCCTTCTCCTTTCAGTTTTACTGTGAAAGGACTTGGAAAGGTATGGTCTTTCAGAAATGTGCAGCCATGTGTTTAATGAATTTTGCAGCAGAAGAATAAATCAAATATTTATTGATTTGAGTTGGTGTAAGCATGGTAAAAAGTGGAGGAGTTGGAAGTTTGCTCATTCAGTGTACAAATATTTATTTTCTCCTACCAAGTGGCAGGCACTCTGCTCCCCCCTGAGTATATAGTGGCAAATGAGAAGATATCCTCAGAGAGTGGCACAATGCATTGTAATTTGTGAGAGGATTTTACCATTGTATTAGATTTTTCTGTGATGTTGCTATCTGATGTTACTATTCAAGAATGTCTAGCCCTGATTTATTCATTCCAACCATCTACTTTGATGCCGGTTAGGTGGCTGCCAGTCTCATTTTTACTCTTTGGATAGCTCTTTGCTCCTTACATGGGAAATTCTATGTTTTCCTCCCACTGGAGTATAAATGGGTTTTGAAGTTATTGAATATATCTCCCACCGAATTTAATTTGAATAAGGACACATGACCGATACCAAATATAATTAAATGCAGGATCCACATCAACTTATAAAATTAGATACAAGAGTCCTCTAGAAAGTACTTGTGGTGAGAAAGTATCGAACATGTTAAGAAGATATTTCCCCCTATACTTCTATTCAATTAAAACGAGAGAGAGAAGGAGAGAAGCTATTGATTTAAATCAGTTGGAAGAAATTGGTGTTTAGCCTTGTTGGCATCTTAACTACAAATGAAACAAATATCCTGGTGTTGTTTCATTCTGAGTGCTCTGATGATTTCACAGTTGACTAGTGATTTGCACCTTACTTCAAATTACTTACGCTGTATCATGGTGTTATCTATGAAAACACTCTGGCTCTCTGAAAGACACCAAATAAGAAGCTCAGTGTTGTGCAGTTACAGAGCAAACCAACCTCAAAGGATCACTGGGCATGGAGGCACCACCTTCATGACAGCATGTGAACACCATAAACTTTGTGGATTTCTTTTTCTTTCTCTCATTGCCTGTTTCTGCTTTTCTTTCACCCCTTTTCCTCAGGAAGACTGAAGGCTCACGGTGTCCTGCTCTCAGCTATCTGCTCTGGGCTTTCATCCTGTCAGCTATCTAGCTTCTGTGAAAAATATCACTTGGTTATGGGAGACACATTAACATCTCTTAGGGACATTTAGATTTTCTTAGAAGTGGTAGAATAGAAATAAAAATTTAGGACCAAAGGATGAAGCCATATTAATGGAATTTTAGGACTACAAGAATGGGGGAGAGGTTATTTTGAAACATTTTTATCCAATCCATTTCATTTCACTGAAATCTCTAGAATATAGAAAGTATTCAAAGGACCAAGAGATGAAGGGAGGTGGAAGGGAGATGAGGATGTAAAAAGAATTAAGTTATGCACAAGTACCAACTCCTCACAATGAATTTAATCATTATGCACTGCAAACACATACTAATAAAAATTTAAAAAAACAGTAATAAGAATCTATGAAAAGAAAAAAGGCAAAACAAATTGCTTAAATCATTGACTGACAGCTATGTATTTAATACTGGCATTAGTTCTATGGGGAATAAGAAAGAAAAAAAGTAAGATGCAATGCTGACCCTAAAAGAGATTACTGCTAGCCAGAAGACATGTATTGTATGCATTAGAAAATAATGTTAAAATAAATCTGTCCATTGGCATACTCAGGGATGGGCCGAGTGGAGGAGGTGGAACGTATGGTTGATTTGAGCAGAGGGGAGGAATTTATTTGCAGAAAGAAAGGCAGGTAGTGGAATAGCACAAGAAGGCCATGGGAGCTGGAATGAAAGGCCATAGGTGGAGACCTGGAAGATGGCTGAATGAAAACTACATGCGAGGAGCTGTGAAATACAAATGGATAGTGAGATTAAAGCCAGGCTGTGCAGGGCCCTGGATCCACAAAGAAGAGGGTGGACTTGAGTCTGTGGGAAGCATGGCTGTAGCGTGTGTCCTCATCTGATTGCTGGGTGCAGAATGGGTTGGAGGCAGGGAGAGAAATGGAAGTAGGGGGACAAGCTGGGCAGCTGGTGCACAAATGCAGTACACAAGAAAGTACTGTGTGATGCCAATAGGAATGTGAAAAGCAATCCACAGAATATTTTCAGAGGACAAAGTGACACATTTGAAATAGAGCACAGTAGAGAGAGGACAAGAAGCTGATTTACGCAAACGGATGGATACCTCATCACATTATTACTCCTAGCAATTGACTCTGTGCCAGGCCCTATTTAAAGACTTTATAATAAAAGCTTATTTCATCATCAAAACAATCATATGAGATCAGTTTATTATCCCTACATTCCAGAGGCACAGTAAGTGAAACAACTGGCTCTAGTCCTTACAGGTGAATTAGTCACAAATGTAAATTGAAAGCCTGACAACTCTCCAATCCTTCTACATTTCTCAGAAGCAAGTTTGCCTATGAAATTTTGAATAAACTATGTTTACTTTCAGCTCCTTACTTGATGCCTCTTTCCCCTTCTCATTATAAAACTGAAGCCTGACTTTCCTGAGATGCTTTCTCCTCTCATGCTCTGATGGGAGAAGGTAATCATGTGTGCATCACTTCATGAACCTGTGGAGAGTGGAGGAGGAATCAGGGACCACTCAGCTCTTCAGATGCATCACTTCATCCTGCAGGAAACCATCAAGCCCTGTCTGCTGGCTTCCATGCTTCTCATGGCTCCTTCTCACCCCATCCTGGCTACTTCTATTTGTCCTGGTCCCAGGGGCTTTACCTCAGTGTCAAGGTCCTGGGCATTCTTTTTTCTCATTCATTTTGGGGGATGCTATATTTTAAAGTAATAGTTCTTGTCTTTCACCATTTCTATTCCAACATCACTGTGATTCTCAACACTGAACTTCTCAGTGACGATAGCATCACGTCCTTTGACTTCTTGTGCACACTCTCTCTTATTTCCAGCGGTAACACTCTTTGTCTTCTTTCAGTGCTTGGCTTCTGGGGTGCTCTGGCCCCTGGTTTGCTTCCTGTTGTCCCATTTATCCCTCACCTCTCAGTCTAGGTTTTTTCATCCTCCGCATCCATCTTGGCTCCCAACGCTGGCCATATTAGCAAGGATCGTGTATGTGCCCCTTTCTCTTTGTTCACTGCTACTTTCTCTTATATCTTTTTTGTTTGTTTGTTTCTCGGACCTCAGTTGTGAGAAAACATTGCTACTTATTTTTTGTAATTCTCCCCAAAACCATCAAGATAAAAATGACATACCAGCCATGTTTCTCTCACCACATGTATGTACTGTTGCTTATCAGCAGAACACTACCCACTTATCTGCAGCCCTGTGGCTCATCTCTCATCAGTTATTTCACCACATACAAACCCATTATTCCTTGACCTACTTGAGGAATGATAGGTGGGTAACAGCATTAGTTACGACAACTATTGTCCTGCCTGATTGTACGTATTGAAACCTCAACCTTGTAGGTAGTGCTAACCCTTTTTCATACAGTGACTCTGAGGCTAAGGCAGTTAACTTACATAGAACTTGAAAAAGTTTACATTTCATGTCTATTTGAGTCTTATACCTGTGGGTTTTCACTTTCTACTAAAGTCTTCATTGCAAAACCTACCCATTGTCTCATTTACTCTACAGATTGCTGAATGTCTTCCTGAAATGAGATAAATGAGGCTTTATCATGGGACTTTCAATTTCCTTCTTTTTCACATTTTTTCTTATATCCTCATACATTCCCTTTTCCTTCTTTCCTTCCTAAAAGAAGAAACTGATATCAACTTTTCCCTACAGTCTCCTCCTCTTTGTTATCAATACCAGGTTTTCTATTTTGTTGGTCGATTATCCCCCTTTCTGATGCTGTTTGAATTCTCCTTCTAAAGTGAATATTTTCCTCTACATTACACAAATCTGTCTTCTCATTTAATAAAATAAACTTTTGTTCAGCTTTATCCTGAATAAGCTTATCTTTTACCCATCTTACTGAAATCTCAGACTAAAGAGATGGTTTTTATTACAGATACCATCTATCTCTCAGGATATCAAAACTGTGTTGAATGTGGGTTTTTCTTTCTTGCTGTTCCATTACTGAAATTATTCCCTTAAATTATGTACTAACAACCTCTAGGTAACTGAACCAAGACAAGTATTCTTTTTTTAAAATTAATTGTTTATTGGTATACATAGTAACATCCATCATGAGGACTTTGTAGCTGTCCATAATATATCTTCTGTTTTTCTCATTCCTCTACCCTCCCTTTAACCCCTCTTCTCCCCATTATGCACAAAAGCTTTGTTTCCATTTTTCCCTTTTTTTTTCATGTTTTTGTTTTTTCCTTCCTTTCCAACTCCATTCTTCCTAGTTTCTCTTCCCATTTGAACATTTTTTCCTATTTCACAATATGTACTATAAATTTTGGTCCTTATTTAAACTTTCAGTTTCTCACACCAGAGAAACTGGTGTTTGACACTGCTTTATGGCTCAGTGGTACTCCATTGTATTAAAAGACCCACATCTTCTTTATTCATTCACTGGTTGATGGGCATTTGGGCTGTTCCCAAGATTTAGCTACTACAAGCTGTGCCTCTATAAACATGAGTGTGAATATATCACTCTTGTTTGATACTTTTAATTCATTCAGGAAGACACCAAGAAGGAAAATAGCAGGGTCAAAAGGAACCTCTAGTTGTAGATTTTTTGAGGAATCTCCACACAGTGGTTGTACCAGTATACACTCCCACCAACAGTGGAGAAGGGTTTCTTTTCCCCACAGCCTTACCAGCATTTGTTATTGGTTGATTTCTTGATTACTGCCATTCTTTGTGGGATGAGATGGAATCTCACCATTGTTTTAATTTACATTTCTTGAATGATCAGTGATGTTGAACATTTTTTCATATACTTATTTTCTGTTTCTACTTCTTCAACTGACAGGTGTCTAGTTCAGATGCCTGTTTTTGTAGTGGGTCTGTATATTTGGGGGGCTCTGGTTTTTATGAATTCTTTATATATTCTAGATAGTAGTCCTTTGTCTGTGAAACAGCAGGCAATTTTTTTTTCCTATGCTGTGGGTTGTCTCTTCACTTTGTTGATGGTTTCTTTTGCTATGCAAAAGCTTTTTGATAAGATCCCAGTTGTAGATGCTTTTCCCCCTTGGTTTGCCTTTGTGAGCTGAAAATCTGGGGTTGCACCTTGTTTAAGTGTCTTCTCATTTTCTTTTCTTTTTTTCATTTTTTAAAGTTTCATTTCTTTGAGTCTGTTGCAAGATCTTACCTCTTCATTTTATTGGAGCTGAGAAATTGCTGCCTACTTGGCCCAGCCCTATGTTCTTTGGCACTGGCCTATAGTATTATTATGACCCTTTGGCAATCTCAGCCTTAATATACCAGGAAGAACAACTGATTAGAATGATTATGTCACCTTGGCTAATGTGGTGGTGCAATCAGCAACAACAATAGCATCAATCACAGCCTAGAAAATGATAAACTGAGATAGCTATTAATTTGCCACTTTAAACTGTGTAAACTAGATTTGTGGTTATATAACCAATCTAAAACAAAACAGAAGATTGTATGCAGTAAATAAGCCCTTAATAAGCCAGTTTCACCCTCAGGGTAGAAAATTTAAAAGAGGTTAGCAGAAAAACAGAGAAATATAAGAAGAGGAACAGATTAGAGGCAAGGCTAGAGGACAAAACAAGACCACACAACTTTGGGATACTGATGAAGACAGAAGGGAAAGAGAAAAGGAAGAAACAGAAACAAGAACAGAACAGAACAAAACAACAATAACAAAAACCAAACTAGAAACTGCATTCACAGCATGTCTCTACTGTCACTTGTAGACAACCTTGACAGACAGAGTCCAGATCTGAGTTGATTATCCCAGCAAGCCAGCAAGGAAGTGGATATTCTCAGCAAGCCTCCACCTTTTGTTCCACTTAAGTTTAGGCTGGTTTGTGATTCTGAGGCTGGAATCAGATTTGCCCAACCTGCAGCACTCCACATGCCTCCTGCCACCTTGAATTCAGCTTCCTGCTGGTTTGATGTTGGCTCTATGACCCTGTCATGGAGAGCCACTGGATGGAGCCAGGCATCAGTTGTTCTGAGTTCAGTTGGCCCCTGTCCAAGACGGCTACCAGCCAATCACTCTCTCCAAGGGGACATCTGGACCCAAATAACTTACCTGCCACTGCAGTCCACTACATCCATTGCTCTGTTCCACTGGTGCCCTTCTCCAAGGAGTTCCCTGGAGTTGCCAGTAATCACCATGCATTTGCAAGTTCTAGCCACCCCTCCCATGAAGTGATTCTGGGCTTAGAGAAAGTGCTGCCTGCCACCCACTTCTTCATTCCACCTCTCTCTTCCATTTCCTTTCTCAGGTCTTTGTTATTCTCTTCCCTAACAGTCTTACTTAACCATCTCTTTAATGAACTAACTCATAAATATTTCTTTCCCCTTATTTCCACATGTAATTAGTTGCCAACTATTTTCAAGTCTTCTTTTCTCCATATATCTATTGTATATTTGTCACTTTTTCCCTTCCTGCTATCAACCACATTTATTGTATTTCCTTTGATTTCAGTATTTTTATTATCTCATGTCCCAAACTCCTTTCCCATAACTAGACATTCTATGGTGAAATTCTATGGTGAAATCCATGCCTGAGATTTTTCTGCCTGCATTTGCATTTACTGACACAATTTCTAAGTCCCCTTTGCTATTTAAATCTCATCATTCTCTGAGAATTCCCCTACGCGCATTTCTCTTAGGAAGTTTTCTTGATCCCATGTTCTCTACATTTTACCCCAAATCTAAAGAAGATCTTTATTGCCTTTAAGTTTGTAAAACAACTTTCATACACCCAGTTCATTACCTTATACATAGTGGAAAAGTACAGCAAGAATGTGGACTTTTGAGCCCAGTCTTCCTAGAGAGACTGGCTTTATCACTAATAAATGATGTGGTCTTAGGATAGTTATTTAACATCTTTGAGTTTCATCTTACTTATCTGAGCAACTGGAATAAGAAAGCCTGACTTTTAGATTTGTTGAAAAAGTGAGAAACAATATATATGGCAGAGTCCTAACAATGTGCTTGGCCCAGGATTGGCATTCGACAGATATTTGTTGAATAAAACATCTTTCTAGGTAGCATGTAAGATGGGGGAGAGTATAAACTATGGTATAGAATGGGAATTCAAGAAACATCTGGCCACTGAAAGGGCTGCAATTATACAAAGCAAACATCTACCGTTAATTCCATTCATTGGTTTTTAAATCTGTCTACTAGGAGACCAAGAATACTAAAATTAGGCAGGGTGAATATCTGATTCATTTATCATCTATCAGGGAGTGTCTTTTGACTGAAAATTTTCCCTCAAGATCCTAGAAGCCCATTCTAAGATTCCACTTCAATTGTTTGTAGTGACTACAGCTGTCCTTGGTCCTTTTTTTGAGCTAAGGACTGCATTTAGTATTTCCCAAGCTTGAGGGGATTCTGCCCTTGCATGCATTTTCAAAAATAATGGCTATGGGTTGTGCTACAGTGACTTTGCCAATTCCCTTAGCTTTCAAACTCTGCTGATGGGAACACATCCACATTGCTTTAAAAAAAAATCCCTGACTTAATATCTTTCTCTACTTTCAGTTTGCTTTTGCCTTTATATGTAATACCCACTTGGGTTTATTGGTCAGATTTGCATGTTTTCTAAACAGCAGATTTTTCAAAGGTTAATGGTAAGTTTTCTATCAGTAAAGGGAAACAAATTTATGTTAGGATCTTTCATTTTATGGTAGAAATATATCTGAATAGTAGAGTGTCCTTTGACATTCAGATAGCCCGGATCTGAATCCTTGCTTAAGTATCTATTAGCTTTTTGAGCATAGACATCTGTCAGACATGATGAGGTTTAAAAGTACATCCCATTGTGAACCTCAGTTTACTTCTCTATAAAATGAAATTGAGTTAATTGTATTTTATATGAAGTGATATCACTGAAAGACCTTAAATGAAATAAGGCAATTAAAAGTTCTTAACATAATAGCTAGCATATAGTAAGAGCTCATTGTATCTTAGCTATTAATATCAATATTCTATCATAAATTTTGCTTGGTTGATTTATTCTTTAGCTTTCCAAAATGTATTTATATTTATTCATTCTTCATGTTAATATTTACTTTCATTGTTTTAAAAATTATCCCTTAGAATGAAAATTTCACTAAGGGTTGAGGCTTCATGTTGTTCCAATTACCCCTCCTTGTCCAACCTTGATGTCCCAGCTGGTATACTGTGAGCAAGAGGAAATGGAATAGAAAAACAGCCTAATGTTAGTCAGCTTTGTTACTGTGACAAAATATCCTGGGAAATAATTTAAAGAGAGGAAGGAATTATTTGAGATGATAATTTTAGAGATTTCAGTCCATTGTTGGCTGAATCCATTACTTTTAGGTCTGATGTAAGGTGAAGCATCATGGCAGAGAAGGAACAACTGTGTGGCTCACACATCTCATAGAAGCTGGGAAGTGAAATGAGCGAAATAGCCAGGACAGAAGGGACTGGAGAACAGAGGTGCTCTCCAGTGCCATGCCCAGTGATCTACTCCATGCAATTAAGTCACCTCCTAAGCAACCCTTTGACCTATGAACTGCATAATAGATTTATTCACGCATGATGCATTTAGAGGTCTCTTGATCCTGTGACTTCTCCAGGTCTCATCTCTGAACATTGCTGCCTTGGGGACCTAATCCCCAACACATGAGCAATGAAGCACAGATCATCCCAAGCCGTAACAGTCCTTTACTCTATTCTGCAACAGAGACTTTCTTCCACCATTTACATGGTATGATGAAAATGTACAATACATATTTAAATTTTAAAAATCAATTGCATTAAAAGACATATTGGCATTAATCCTCTTCAAAATTTTCCCTCCTCCTTTCAAACACTTATCCCATTGTTTTTGTCACTTTCTGAAGTAGTTCTGGGAGTCCTTTTTCATGCCTTTACAAGGTAAAATAAAAGAAATACGATGAATACTGCTGTCAAGTACTATCCAATGGGAAGGCAGGCTTGTAAAATGTGACTGTGTGTCCTTACACACCTTATTCACCAGACCTGGCTCTGTGTGACTTCTGGTTCTCCAAATGCAAGCAATGAAGAAGAATAAGTATTTTTAATCAGTTCAGGATACTGAGGCAACCAGGACAGCACTACTAAAAGATCCAAAAGAGGACTTCCAGAAGTGCTTCAGAAGCAGCAAGAATGATGGGATAAGTGTATTTGAAGCAAGGGGGAATATTTTGAGGAGAATAATGGCAATGCATTTTTTTACTGCAATACATTTTTAAAATTTAAGCATTCACCATATTTCTCAGTCATACTTTGCAACTAAATCGTTCCTAGCTTGTTGTCTTTTTCCTGTTTCCTACCATACTCTTATCAATATCAGTAATCAGCTCATTCACATCAGGATAAAGATTAAAAACAAATAAACAGGAAAACAGGGCATCTTCCAGCCTTCACAGTGACTTCAAACAGAGAAGAGAAAGGTGATGCATTTTGAGCAGAGGTAGATTGGTAGGTGCATGGTGTGGCAATTTAGGCTCGTTTAGGCACCTAAACTGGGGAAAGTAGTGCATTTTGGGGGCTAAAGGTGGGGAAATTGTCTGTCCTTGAACCTAAGAGCAGATACTGTCAGCTGACCCAGCCTGGCTAGATTGCAGTGCAACCTGCTCTTGTCTCAGCCCAGCCTTGCATGGCCTACTGGGGGAGGGTAGGCACATACCCCCATCCCCTACCACACACACGTGTATACACACACACATATATATTCTATGAGAATCCCTGTTGTACAAGAAAGCAGCAAAGCTCCCCCCTTGTTACTATAGTAACAAGGTACCCTGCCTCTTCCCAGGCACCTAGCAACCTCAGATCAGCAAGAACTTCTGAAAACCATGCAAGTGAAACTTTTTCTTCTGACATTCTTGACATGAAACACTTTCTTTATGGAAAAGAATCAAGGTTACAGACTGATTCTTTTCCAAGAAACTGCAAGAGAGTGTTCAGGAAAGCTGAATTTGGATGGAGGAGAATTTAATGCAACCAATGGTAAAGGAAAAAGCAAAACTGCGTTTCTCAGCACTTGCTGCCATAAATATGTTCCCTCAGCAAACCTCTGCACTCTGCATTAGCCATACCCAGCCTCGTACATCAAACTGGCAGGAGAGGCCTGGCTGCCCGCCACCCATATGACAAGGGGAAGGCCCTTGCCCTGTGTGTACCAGTGTGTGCCATGACTAGCAGTGAGAAGAGAGACTCTTCCTCGTCCAGAGTGGTGGAACACCCAGAAGGGAGTCTGTGGCTGATTGGTAATTGCTGGAGAACTTACTTCCAAATGAGGAGTGATTCTTGGGTAGAAAATATTTACTCTTACTAGTCTTAATCAGCCCAATTTCTACTTCTAGCTTTTCAGTCTCTGAACATTTTCCAAAATTATATCGTAGGAAAGAAAATTCTCTTTGTTTCCCTCTGTAAGAAAGTTATGCTGTGAAAGAAGAATTATAGAAAAACAAAGACAAGCAAAAGAAGGATGTCACAAATTTTTATCACTAAAGTTATACCATACAACCTTGAAAGCTAAGTACAGTGTTTATGGCCAGATCCTTTATAGACTTGTAGCAAAGTGATCATATATTTAGATTCTGGGATAATTGGAACCTTAGAATGATATTCTTTGTTGAATCTAAAATTCTAGCAGTTATAAGTTGACTTTGTAATATTATATACCTTTAGAATACATTCACATACACCATAATGTGTTATTACCCTTTAAAGTTTATATTTTATACTTATCAAGAAAGTACTTTGAGATTAATTTTAGGCATAGACTTTATGATACATTACTGTTTTGCACACACAAAAAGCAAGCGAATGTGAAGTAAATGAGTTAAGGTATTTCTAAACCTTCATAAAGTCTAAATCTTCTGAATCACTATGCTCAAAGTCATTGACACTGTCACATTTTTCTCCCCACATGATATTACCTCTGTGACATCCAAAATATTGGTGATATATATGTTCTGTCTTCAAAGCAAAATAAATCTAAAGTATTGTTTTTCCATTTTAAGGCAGTGTTCTTGCTTTGCTTTCTCAGTAAGTCTATAACCTCTTTGAGCCTGGTATAGTTGTTACATCCTTGTTTTGATATCTCCCTCAGCAGGGATGGTTGCATTTGGCTGCATTTGATCCCAAATACATATTCATTCAATTTGATTGCTGCATCCTACTTTAGTAGCAGAAAAGGCAAATCAGCAAGATCTCCCTGTAAAGTATTTCTCCAGGTTTGAAGTCCTGCAGATAAAATTGTATGTCTTCAGGCATTAGAAAAATCTGGGTCATATGCTTCTACTTGGGAACCTGAAAGAGTTTTGATAAATGTTTTATTTCAAAATGGTGATATTTCTCTTGGTTAGTGAGAAACAGGCTCTACTAAATAGAGCTTAAGAATGGGGGTTCTGAAATTATTCATTAGACTATCAATAATATCTTTATTCTTTCCAATCTAATTGAAACTCTTGACTCAGTATCTTCTAGAATTCAGTTTGGATTGTTACTCACCCTCTCTTAAATTCTGTAGCATTTTATTTTGTTTTTAAAACATCAGCTTCTGTCTTTTGACTCCTCTTTACTGCAAAATAACTATGAGCATGTCCAAATCTTAAATTGAGAGAAGGTTTAGAGAAGTTTGGAAGATAATCCATGAAGACCGGGTGGGGAAAAGCAAAGTGAGAGAAAGAAATGGGAGAGAAAGAAAGCCAATAAAAGACACATTAATGAATGAGTCATGCTGTGGGCACCTGGGGTTCATTTATTTTACTGGAGACTTTGGATGGCCCTACAAATAGATCCACATCCTAGTCCACTAAATATGTGAATACGTTTCCTATATGGCAAAAGGAACTTATCCTACATGATTAAGTAAGGATATTAAGATGAGACAATTCTGGATTATCAAGCAGACCCAACTTAGTCACAGAGGTCGTTCTAAGAGGAAGGCAGACAGGTTAGAATCACAGAGGCAATGTGAAGCAGAAGCAGAGGGAAGAAAGGTGACATGAATGGATTAGAAGTCAGAGTGAGGTGAAGCAATGACAAGGAACCGGGAAATGCAGGTGGCTCTGGAAGCTGCAGAACACTTGGAATTTTGTTTTTTTCTAGAAGATTTTAATTCAGTGGAATTTATTGTAGAATTTCGACCTCCAGAACTTTGCAGTCATACACTTATGTTGTTTTAAATCACTAACTTTGTGGTAAGTAGTTGCAGCAGCAGTAGTGAACCACACATGGACCATCTATGCTGCTGAGGGCCAAGGGAAATGAGGAATTTGTTCCCCCTAGAGATGGTAACTTCCTATGCTTCTGGATTATTCAAACTTAGCACCCTCTTACCCTCTCCAGGAACAGAGGAGGTCTTCACCCAGTCGTAGGTTCACAGACTAGGATGTCATAGGCTTGTTTACCTACTCTCCACTAAGAAGCCAGTAGCATGCAGGGTGGAGCAAAGGAATATTGGCAGGGCACCAGCATGACCTGCCTCAGTGTGCAAATGTGTGCATGTGTGTGCATACGTGTGTGTGTGTATTGTTCATCATTCATCAAGGTTTTGAGGCTCTTGTTTCTCTCCCATTCTCCTCTAGAGGCTGAGGCACAGTAGCTGGCATCTAGGAAAATTCCTTCCTCACTGTTTGGGAGACAGAATGAGACAGCCCATGGATGTCACAATAAATAAAAAGTTGGCTCTTTTACAGTGATGCTTTCTCTAATTCCTAAATTAAGACTGTGTAGAGAAGAAGAGACTGCTATTTCTTGGAAACCGATTTAAAAGATTTTGTGGATCCCAGGCAGTTTGAGTGCAAGGTGGCTGTCAATCACAAATGTGAGTTGTCACTTGGCAAAACGGCTCTCTCCTGCTGCATGACCGATCTGCAGTCTAAGACTCCCTCATCAAGGTTAGTAGATAAATCAATACAAAAAGAGATGAGCATGGCAGGCGGTACTGATGTCAAACAGCCATTTCATGTGTCTGGCAGAAAATTGAGCATATTGGTAAAGTACTAAAGACTTCCTTCGAGAAAGTGCTGGGCTCCCTGTTCCTGAAAGGAAAATCAGATTAACACTCACAAATCCTTCTTGACACCAGAAAGACAGCTTTCTCCTGACAAGGGTTTAAATAGGACAGTGTGATGAACACCGCCAGGACCTTCACCAGGCCATCACTAGGTATCTAACTTGCCCCAGCTTTCCTGGGGACTTCTTAAGCACCAGATGCTTTCTCTTTTATCCTCTAGCACTATTTTTTTTTTTTTCCACAATGAACTCCAGCAGATGCAACACTGCTGTTTGAAGATGTGCATTCCAACTGCATTTCCAGCTCTTCCGGGCGCCTTAGCCTTCAGGATGTATTTACAGTGAAGTCTGAGTGCCTCTTCTGTAAGAGAAACCTAGAAAATGATCTTTGTTTTCTTTATCAACTGCTGCTCCTGATTTGAACATTCCAGATAAATGTGTAAAGGTCTTCAATGATAGTTGAATTCTCTGACACCCACTGACTGTTGAAATGACCCTTGGGTATTAGAAAAGCTTTTGTATATATACTCACAAATATGTACATGAACATATATGATATTTTAAGGATAATTTCATATAAAAATATTTGAAAATGATAATGCACACATCTAACGTATGGCATTAAAATAAATTAATCTTGAAGAAAGTCAGTTGGCTTTAATGGAGATTTTAGTGTAAACCAGAATGTGATTAAGCCCTAATGGATCCAGAATTTTGCTAATTATGTAAAGTCCTTTGTAACTGATCTTATAGAAATATCTGTTTTGTGCATATTCATGGAGAGTGAATAACAAACTTGTAAAACAAATGAGTTTCAAGTACTGGAACTTTGGACTAAATCTATTAAGAACCACCTTGTTTCCTAGTTAAAATGTTCTACCTCATCTCTTAAAATTGGCCCCAGATGGAATGAGTTGGTATGTACCAGTTCCCACCTGCTTATACCTGTTCCTGGGCCTGTGGCTCATAACCATAGTCACATTTAGGTGATTCTCGATGCCTCGCTGGTATTCTAAGCTATTTCTAGATGCCCCTCCCCAACCGTCGAGCTATGTCTAAGTACAGTAGTAAACAGTGTAGAAGTGAAATGACCTTTCATGAAGGTTATATCTTGCACAGTTCCCTTGTTAATTGATTATTCCCTTTGCACCCCTTTCCACTGGTTTCTTAGATGTCCTGTCCTGTCCAGCCCTGTTCTGTGCTGTCCCGTCCTGTCCTGTTCTGTGGAAGCTTCCTTGTGGAAATCTCCGGGTGGGTTTGGCTTCTTAGGTGTGGAAGTGGTTGGGCTGCCACCAGGATGGAACCGTAAAGGGAAGCAGTTGTTTTATTTCTTCCCCAACTGCCTAATCCCCCTCCCCACCCCCCTATTCCCTACCCGCTCCAGGTTAAACCTCCTCTTCCCTAATGGACAACATATTTGTGCAGGGACTTTGTCCCTCCATGACAGAGGTTCATGGGATAAACCTCTTTCACCCTTGGCTGTGGAAATACTGCTTTTTCCTTTTGCTTGTAGATGCTAATAGCGTCTCTCTGCTAATCGTCTCTGGGTTCCTCCAGGCATTTTGCTCCTTTATTACTGTGTGTGTCTCTATAGGTGGTCCTTTCATCAAATATCTATATTTAAACCATCTAAGGAAATTCCCTTTCCCACCTGGACCCTGATAGTTCCTTTGCTTTCCATAAGCATAATATCTACCCAGTGTGAAGAAAGAATGCATATTTAATTATTCAATACTTACATAGGCATATTGAAATGCCATTGTTACCATTTTTGCTAGCATGCTACCAAAAACTTTGTAGGAGAAACAAAAGTAGAAGGTACCATGTAAGATAAGGTAGTTTGAACTTAGGTGCACATATCACTGTATATATGAAGAGTGGGGCTGTCTGTAGTTGCCAATCAAGGAGGTATCTGAATACTTTGGCTCTGTATCTACCATTTCAGAAATGACTGAATGACTGATGTGTGCCTTAAACATGGATATGTTCCTCAAACACAAAGCAGAGGCTCAATGTGTTCCTTTCAGTCTTCATAATACGAGCTAAAGTGAAGTAAATTTCATGCTGTTTGTATTTTAGCATATATGATATGCATAGAATATACTTTTTATATATTATATATTTCTTACCCTAACCCAACTGCTTTTCAGTCCTAATAGTCCTTAGGTGTTTCCAAACAAGCAAGGTATATGTGTGTATATATGGATGTGTATACATATATGTATATATACATACACATATAATAGCAAGAGTGAATTTGAGTTATGAATGCAGTGAATGTTGCTGTACAAGTACAGGGTTAGCTAAAAACAGCGTTCTGCATAAATAGTATAATTGTAAAAAAAGAAAATAAAAAATAATGTCAGAGATGAGCCTACACTCAGAATCATGTTGTATAGCTGAAGCTATAGAAAATAAACACCTTTATAAAAATGAAATGTTTACTAGGCAGTGTACATATAAATGCAGTTTAATTCTGAGCATAAACAAATTATATAGGCAATAAAGGAATTGACTGAGATTAAGGGAGAAGTTGACGAGGCAGAAATACATTCTGAGTCAGGACTAGATTCTGCCATTGAGGAAAGGTAAATTAACTTGCTCGTATTAAACCCCTGTGATATTTTTAATCCCTCCCTCCATTCCTTTATTCCTTTCTGCTCATAGAAATCATTATGGATGGCATCTTTGATGACTGAAATATGTTTAAAACAAACTTCCATCCAATGATTCAATGATACAGTCCTTAATAATACCAAAAAAGGCATCTGATGAGAATACAGTGGAACTGCAGAGGGAACAGTTCATGTTTATGCTGAGAATTTATATTGAGGGCTTAGGAAAGATAAGCAAAGGATGAATTATTTTTCCCACATCTGCCCATCTAGGATTTAATTTTCTTGGGTTCTTGCTGTATGGGTGACTCTGTCATCCTCTTCTCTTTCCACTTCAACTGCCACTACCTAGCTTTATCTCTGGCTAAACCTGGTTGAGCAGAAGACCATGATACCCATAGGTCCTTGGTTTCTTGTTTTCCTTAAAGAAAAATCTACAGGTTACTTAGTTTTTCTGGGTTTTCTACTAGTGAATGTGGCATAATAAAAATTCAGCAAGGGGGACTGTGAATCATAAGGAATATGTCAAGTTATTTATCTATTGTCTCCAGCCCTGCAGTGGGGTCAGTTCTGAACAGGCTGAACTATCCTGTAGCACAAGTCACACAGCCTCTGCCTCTATTTGCCCACCCTGTAGGCCATGCTATAGTTTATACATTTTTTCTACTCCTGGAAGCTGCCAGTGTCAAGGTACTGGGAGGCAGGGCCTCATGGGAGGTGTTTAAGTAAGGAAAGCTCTACCCTTGTGAATGGATTAGTATCATTACAAAAAGGGTTTTGGCTCTCTTTCTCTCTCTCTCTCTCTCTCTCTCTTTCTCTCTCCCATCTTCTGCTTTCCATTATGAGACAAGTCAATATGAAGGCCTTGATTTTAGGCTTGCCAGCCTCTAGGACTGAGAAAAAAAAAACCTCTGTGTTCATTGTAACTACCCTAGCTCAGGCATTCTGTTATAGCAGCAGGGGATACATGAAGACAGATACACTGTGTAATGCTGACCAATATCCTCTTTCTCTATTGCTATTGTGGCTCCCTGCTTATCTCTTCATACGTGTTCCCTATATCCATATTTGCCAAAGGAATATCAATCTTTACTCATCCATTCCATACAAAAATAAGAAGGATTGGGGCTGGGGATTTAGCTCAGCGGCAAAGCGCCTGCCTGGCAAGCGCAAGGTCGTGAGTTCGGTTCCCGGTACCGGAGAAAAACCAAAAAAAAAAAAAAAAAAAAAAAAAAAAGAAGGATTTTAAAAGTAATTATTCCCTTGCTTCAGAATGATCAGAAAATCAGGGATCCACTTGTAAAACTTCAGGTGTCTGTGTGCTTCAACAGGGCACTGGTCAATCATAAGGACAATCGCCCTGGATACGTGGGACCCATTCTGGGCATTTTGGCAATTTGAAAGGATTTTTTTTCACATTATGTTTTAGCTCAGGAGAAAATATATGAATAAATATGTATCCTTATATAATCACCTCCTCAAACATTTTGAGAGAGGCTAAGTGAGATTGTAGCTGAGTAAAATTATCTGGCGAGGAGGCTAGGGATTTAGCTCAGTGGCACACCTGCCTGGCAAGTGTGAGGTCATGAGTTTGATTCCTGGTACCGGAAAACAAACAAACAAACAAAAAAATTATCTAGTGATTGTCTCTCAGGAACATACCAAGTTGAACAGCTACTCTTTCACAAACCACTTTCACAACAGCCAGGTGACCAGATGAGAGATCCTAGTGTCTGCTTTTAGTTTAACAAAATGTTAGTAAAGAAGACAGGAAGCAAAGAGTTATCCATGTCACCTTCCCCCCAAACTCAAGCAACCAAACTTGGAGACAGATGCCTCCTGCATGAGAAAGAAGGTTAAATTTAGGCCTTTGACTAGAAAACCAGTAGCAGGCTGGCCATGGTGAAAGTTAGTGCAAGGCAAAGTCCCATGATCCTTATTACCAGGCCATTAGCCATGGACTGAGCCCTTGGAACCACATTACACTAGGCTGATGACTGCCTCCAGCACCCCCACTCCTCCAACCTTGGACAGGAGAATAACACTACCCATTGAGAGCACAATACTGACCAAAGTTCTTCTTTTCATGATCAAGTAGGATTCAATCCAGGTATGGTTTAATATACACTAATCAATAAATGTGCTACACCATGTCAACAAAATGAAGGACAAAAAACATATGGTGGTCTCAATAAATGCTGAAAAGTCATTGGATAAAATTTAACACACCTTTCCAATAAAAATACTGAAAAATTAGGTATAGAAAAAGCATACCTCAAAAAAAGAAAGTTTATTTAGAATAAAACAACAGCTAACATTTACTGAATAGGGAAAAATTGAAACTTCCAAAGGTTTGGAAGAAGACAAGGATACTCGCTTTCACCACTTTTATTCAACATATTTCTGGAAGTCCTAGAGAGAGCAATCAAGCAGGGAAGGAAATGCAGGGCATCTAAACTTGAAAAGAAGCCAAATCATTGTTTGCAGATATCATGACATTATATATAGAAAATCTCAGAGACACAACCAAAAATATTTGGGACTAATACATAATTCAGCAATATATCAGAATACAAAAAACATTAGCATTACCATATGCCAAGAGAAAACAATCTGAAATAGAAGTTAAGAAAACAATTACATTCACAATAGCTACAAAAAGGAATAAATTTAACCAAAGAGGTGAACGATCTTTACAATTAATATTAGAAATATGGATGAAAGAAATTGAAGAGACACAAAAAGTGGACATCCCATAGTTATAGATTTTAAGAATTAATATTATCAGAGGCAATGAACAGATTCAATTCACTCCCTATTAAAATACAATATTGTTTTTCAAATACCTATAAAAGACAGTTCCAAAATTTATATGGAATTACCAAAAAACTCATATAGCCAAAGGCAACTTGAGCAAAAAGGAAAGAAAACAAACAAAAAGGAGGAAAGCAAAGCAAAAGACATTACACTACCTTATTTTAAAATACACTACAAAGTTGTAATGAGCAAAACAACATGATATTGACATTAAATAGACACATCAACAAATGGAACAGAATAAAATCTTAGAAGTAAATGCACACATCTATTACCAAATGCTTTTAACAAAGTTGTTAAAAATACACGTTGGAGAATGCATAATCTTTTCCATAAATAGTGCTGGGAAAAGTCAGTGTCCGTTTGCAGAGTGAATGTAGACCACTATCTCTCGTCACAAAAATCAACTCAAATGGATGAAAGTCTTAGATTTAATGTTTGAAACTATAGAACTACTAGAGGAATGCATGAGGAAAATGCTTCAGGCAATTGGAATGGTCAAGGAGTTTTTGGATAAGACTACAGAAGCACAAGGAACAAAAGCAAAAATGGAAAAGTGAAGTTACATCAAACTCAAATCTTCCACACAACAAAGAAATCAAGGATTAAAATGTAGACACCAATTACAGAAATACATTTGCAAACCATACATCTGACAGTTGATTTCTAAAATATATAAGAAATATATAAAAACTGACTAACACACACACACACACGCACAACTTGAAGAAAAAATTAGTCTATAGATTCCTCAAATGAAGACACATAAATGGCCAGTAAGTATAAGGAAAAAAAAAACCCTCGGTTTCACTAATCATCAAGCAAACGCAAATCAGAGCCACAGTGAAATATCACCTCATCCCAGTAAGAATGACTATTATCAAAAAAACTAAAGATAAGAACTACTGGCAAGAATATGGAGGAAATGGAGCTCTTGCACACTATTTGTGGGAGTGTAAACTAGAACAGCCATTGTAAAAACAATGCAGAAGTTCCTTAAAATATTAAACATGAACTAGCCATATGATCTTGCAATCCCACCATTACATATATGCAAAGAAAATGAAATTGGTATATTGAAGAGACATCTGTACTTTCATGTTTATTATAACACTATGCAGAGTACCCAGAAATAGAAATTAAGTATCCATCAACTGATGAATGGATAAGGAAATGTAGATTTCACACAATGAAATAGTATTTATCCATTAAAAATGAAACTTTTTTTTGCAGCAAAATGGATGGGACTGTAGTTTATTATGTTAGTGAAATAACAGTGGCTCAGAAAGAAAATTACATCATAATCTCTATCCCATGCATAACCTAAAAAGGTGATCCATTTCACTTTTGAGGATGCTAATATTAAGTGTATTTTGTTTTAAATGTCAAGTTCTATTTGTTCCTTATTGGTATATGGGAAAATATTGGGCTTTTGCATATTAAATTTTTATACTGTGATCTTGCTATAATTATTATTTTTAGGATTTTTGTCAGATTTTTTAGGAGAGTCATTTGCAAATGACATGTCATTTGCAAATAAATATAGCTTTACTTCTTCCAGTATAGCTTTTATTTCTTGTCTTATTGCATTATCTAAGTCTTCTAATATGCTGTTGTTACATTCCCAGTCTCATAATTCCAACATCCCTGGCATACGTCAGCCCAAGTTCTGATGCTTAACCTCTCCCTCCTTTAACTGTGCCTTTCCCTTTTAATATGCCTTCAAATTTTTCTAGAGAGGGAGGCATAATGTATTCAGTGAAAGGAAGAAAAGCACTGGGCATAGTGTGGTATGCCCGTAGTGCCAGCACTGTGGGAGTTTGAGGCAAGAAGATTGCAAGTTCAAGCCCAGACTGACACAGTGAAACTTTGTCTCAAAAGTAAAAAATAGAAAGAAAGAATGGGATGAGAATGCAGTTCAGCTTGAAGGTCCTGGGTTCAAAGAAGAAAAGAAAAGAGGAATTGCAATAAATAGGCCTTTGGTAATGTGGTGGTAATGTCACTGCTCCACAGTCCTGTGATTAAGGCTGACTTGCCCTGAGCTATAAACACCTCAAGTGCTTCTTAACCCTACCCTCTTTTAGGTGGGACAGGAAAACTAGACCAGACTGGTAAAGGAGATTTTCTTTCCCCACTTAGGTGGCATTGTGATCTAGAGTTCCTTACTTTCTTTTCCCCATGTTGGGTAGGGTGTCGTAAAACCCCAGTAGCTTAGGCTCTGGGAAAACAGTCTCTCCTGAGGGTAGGCCTTACGACAGAAAACACTAGGCTGTGAAATATTTTAGAAACAGGCTATCTACCCTTCTTTTGCCAGAGGTGTGAGGGAAGTTCTCTTTAATTTTCACTCTGAAGACCTGGTTTACCACCTATCAACAAAACTCAGAGGAAAAAAAAAAAACCCTGGGCCCCTGCAATGACTGGGTCCTCCTGGAGTTTTATCTTTGAGCCCAGCCCACAGAGTACCTCCAGCCCTTTCTCACTGTAGTTTAGGTTTTCCTATCCAGATATTGCTGCCTGCTTAGCTGCTTCCATGAGGTTCCTGCTCAGAGTTCTGTTGCTCTACATTCACCTGCTCTTTCCTCCAATTCACGAGGCCAGCAGTTTGCCCTGTGACCTCACTTCTCTAATAGCTCTATGGAGAGCTGTTATTTTTCAGTTTGTCCAGCTGTGCATGTCAATACAGGTTGGCAACTCCCAAGCTCCTCAGATACTGGCTTGACCCATAGCATTCTGATTTTTTAAACCCTTGACCAATTCTCACCAAATGCGATGCTTAAGAAAATAAGAAAGGTCATTTTCTGTGTGCCATTTTGGCACCCTCCTTATTCTTGGGTTTCTTTGAACCTAGGGACAAAAATACAATGCTGTTGTTTTTTAGAAGAACTATGTCAGGTGTTCATAAGTGAAACAATGTGCAAACATCTTCTTTATTTTCCCCTGAGGAATACTTAAGTTTGCACCACAGTTCTAACTCCTCAAACACATCCACCAAAGGAAATCTTTAACATTTATGTTGAAATAGAGACTTATTCCACTACAGGCACACCCAAAACTCTGCTTCTTGTCCCAGCAGGTTTTCCTTTCACATTACAATTCCGTGCTATGTTGTGCCTGTTTACTACAGTTCAAGGAGAGCAAATTGATTGTTGAGAAATATGCCTTTCTAGGATTTCATTATTCTACCACAAACTTAGTCAAGAGCTCATAGTTTGTGCAATACTGTCATCCATTATTAGGACTAACCATGATGAACATTGTGGGAAATTTGCATCTTAAGATGCAGTTTTCCTCCTTTAAAATTCTGTGGCTCATTTGGTCTCTTCATTCTTGCAACATCCCTCAAATACTGACTATATCCCAGGTACCGCGCTCCCATTAAGAGGAATGCATCAGATTCCATCTGTCTGAGGAAAATAGTATATGCATCACATCCAATGACCTCTCTCTAGGCATTTTCAGGAGTGGTACCTTATGTCTGGGTGAAACTTAGGGATAAAAAAAAATCAGCCAAAAGGATGTGTTAAGTAGAACACAGAAAGATCATGCATGTGGTTATTACATGAATCACAACTGTTCTTTCCCTGTATGTTCATTTCAGAGAGTTTAAGGAAATACATTCCTCTTAATAGAATTCTTTGAAATCCAGAGTGATAACCATCAGGTCTAATTGGTAAGTTGTTTTGGGGGTTGATACTTCAGATTACAAGATGTCTATGTAATTTCTCCAGAGTTATAGCTATAAATGAGGTTCTGTTAAAAACAGTTCATCTACTACCTATCCCTACTGCCAAGGAATTCTGCAAAGGACAGGAAACAGAAAGCTTCCAAGTTCTTGCGGGAAATATTGAGGCCACGCCTGATCCTGAAAACTGAACATTCCTGCAGTGTGTTGAGGACGTTCCTCTTGTGGTGTGTTGAGGAGTGCGGAGTTCCAGGCTGGGTGTCCATATCTGTGTGCTCCATGGCATCGTCACACCTCTAGACTTTCTTGCAGATTTCAGCTTTTCTTTCTTTCTTTCTTTCTTTCTTTCTTTCTTTCTTTCTTTCTTTCTTTCTTTCTTTCTTTCTCTTTCGTTTTCTTTCTTTCTTTCTTTTTACTTTCTTTTTACTTTCTTTCTTTCTTTCTTTTCTTTTCTCTTCTTTTCTTTCACTCAGGATTGAATCAGGGTCTTCACACTGAGTGTTCCCCTCACCTCCACCTTTAAAAAAATTGTTCAGTGTCCAGGCATGACTTGAACTTGGAATCCTTCTGCCTCAGCCTCCCAGAGTGCTGGTTTTACAGTTATACACTATCACTCCTGGATTTCTAGGGTTTCTTTTCAATCACTTCCAATCCATCTTTCAATTCATTATACTGGTATGTAGTATTTATTATCTGTATAATATTTTTACACAAGTAGGTAAAGCCAAGATGGCAAAGACCTAGGGAAACATAAAAGCTGCTTCTTGTGCTATATTTCTGAACAATCGTATGCTCACCTGTAGTATCAGTTCTCTCTCAGTATCTCAGGTGAATTTTTCTGCACTGCAAACAACTTCAAAAACCCAGTGGCTGGCAGCAAAGAGCCCACCCACGTTGGATTCCAGACTTCTGCTAGGGTTCAGGTCTGCTCTGCCTGTCTCATTTTGGGTTCCAGTCTGAAAGAGCAGTGGCTGCCTGGGGTATTCTCCTCACACAACTGCGAGACTTTCTCCAGCCTTACATCTGCTTATATCCCACTGGCCGCAGTATACCAAGTGGCTGTACACAACATCAGTGGGGTAGAGAATGCACTGAATCCCTGGAGTAGTCCGCCAATTCACATGGCAGAGGGAAGAGAAGAATGGACATTCACCATCCAGTGCAGCAGCCTCACAAGCCCAACTATCCACAGGCATTTTGGCAACCTAGCAGTATTCCTGTTCATGTCAAATTTGATTCTATGTCCTCTGACTCAACACTGAAAGTTTAGGAACTCCTCACTTGATCCCTTTTGGAAGATCTCTAAAAATGATTTCAGGATGATATCTTCCAGCATATTTTTTTAACAATATCATAAAATATGTTTTAATCACAACTCTATATCAAATTGCATGTTATTTTTAATTATGATCTAAAACTGAAATTGCTTTCATCTCTATCTCAGTCTGCAAAAAAGCAATTGCCTTCATAAATTCTATGAAAACCATAGAACGGAAGTCTTGCCAACCAGCCTAGCCCTACTTAGGCAAATTTTACATGCTGTCAGCAGACTAATTCAGATCAACCTCAAATATAGTGTTATAACCAAGATTAGCACCTGCAGAGGAGAGATTCTTTGTGTCCAATATTTATCTCAGAGGAGCTGGACACTCAGAGGCCTTTTGAAAGGATTTATGGGATTTTGAGGGCAATTTACCAACTCAAACCTCCATGGATCTTGACTGTTCATTGAAGAGCAAAAGCTGGTGGTCAGAAACTTGGGAAACACTTGAGTTTCTTCCATACCGAAGAGACAGTGTTCATATTACTGCTGCAGGGATAACAGTGTTCAGCAGGCCCCCTCTGGAGAAACATGCACCTGGTTATGCAGGTGAGAGCATAAAAGCTGCTTGAGATAGCAGTGTTTTACATGCCCAGGGATCAGTAACACTTTGTGCTGGCCGGTACCTGGAAGAGGTTCTGCTTGCTACCCCAACCTGGGCATTCAGAACCTTACAGACATGATCTGGGAGAATGAAAGCAATCCATGTCTATAGGTTGTATCAGGGACACATGCATGGGCTGTCTACTCAGCCAGGCACCAGAGAGCAGCAGAGAGTTCACTTCCTGTCCTGAGAGTGAGAGTCCTGATCTTTGTCCACTTCTGGTAGCACAGAATCACTTCAGGACTTCACAGGACACAGGAATGGTCAGTTCTTCCTCATGTTTCCACATATCGTGTGACATCTATGGTGCACCTGCTTTGTTCTGAGCCCTCAGGTGGGACACTTACATCCTAGTAGCATAGTTACATGGTAACCAAGTAGGTGGAACAGATGGTATTTCAGATACTGACAAGGGCAGAAAGAGGGCTCTCTAAGCTGAGGCCAGGAGCATGAATTTGAATCCTAAGGGTGGAGGAATTCCCTCGAGAGCTCTGGGAATATGGCATGGTGAACTTCATTTGTAGAAACATTGCTGGCTACCAGATCTACGTACCAAAGAATGCCACAGTTCACAGCAGATAAACTACATTTTCACCTCTCAGCAGGTCCCAGTCTTAAGTCTCTTCTCCTCAGGTATGATGTTCTCAGAGAACACCCTTGATTAACCCTGCAGGAAAAAAAATCATTCTTTAAAAGGGAACTCTTAAGAAACCTCATTCGAGGAGAGTCTATGAGATTTTCATCTCCTTTCTCGGGAGACTTATCCAGTGGTAGTAGGAACAGCTTGCATAGAGTACAATTTGTTTCACGAGCCATTTCTCTGGTCATTATTATGATTCCTTAGGCAAAAGATGATTTTAGAAATACCCTTAGAAATAGAGACTGGAGCTCATAAGTTTGAAAAGTTGATGTAGCTTGCGTAGATTGTAACCTTGTGTCCTATAGAAATGCAATTCATTCATACCTGTTTGGAAAAGCAGAGGAAAGGCAACTTGAAAACTTCATGTTTTACATTATCTTAACTAGATGAAGCAAAAATAACTCAGATCCAAGGCAAAATATTAAAGAACTTACACTGTATCATTTGCTTTTGGCACATATCATGTTCAATGAAACAAAAGAATGGGTTTGAAGAAATTAAGCCGATAAGAAGAACAGGATTCCCCTTCTCCTCTTTTATATTCGCGGTAATTTCAGATGTTCTGCTAGGGGAATCAGTACTAAGCCGACTAAGGTGACCTAAGGAGTAAGGCAGAGCCATGGTAAAATACATGATGTCACAGAACTTCTGTGTCCAGTTCAATGGTACCTGGTATCCATCAGTTACCATACCATCAGAACTGCCAGCTTTTCTACATGACCACAGTATGGGAGAGGGACAGCACATGGTAGAATGGTGCTGCTCCCTAAGAAAAAGGGCAGCTCAGCAGTCCCTGGCTCCCCCAGATGAATGCGTCTTTTGTAGGAGGCACCATGCTGGGCACAGTGAAACAAGTTCCCTTTCCACAAGGCCTTCCAGTTTGATTTCCATTCTGTGGAGTTTGAAATGTTGTAGCACCTGGACTGGAGTCTCTAGAGTAGAAAATGGCGTGCTAGCCCGTAGGCTAGGCTCTGGCTGGAGGGAAGTCAGGCAGAGCCAGGGCTTCCACCCCATGCCTACTGTGGCCACCTGCAGCATCCGTCCTTCCTCTGAGCAATGCTGAGTCCCCTAAAGCTTGCATAGCAAAGTTGGCCATGCTTTACACACCTCTTGAAATACTTCATGTAAATGCAAATCGGTCACATTTGCTCTCCTCCTTCAAAACATCAAAGGTGTTGTTTATTCACAGCCAACTCATCTATTTTTCCTTCTCTCCATTGGACTGTTGTAAAGATTAAATGTAAAAGTTAAAGGTAAAGATTAGCACACACATGCTAAGTAGAGCTAATTGTATGTAATAATTGCTCAATAAGTGACAGGCAGTAGCAGTAACAGTTTACCATGATTTCAAGATTTCTGTACAGTGGGCCAGATTTGCATCTTAGGGGGGGCCTGCCTTATGTGACCCCTGTACTCCCCAAAGTACAATATTACTGTGCTTTCAGGCTGACAGCCAGTGAGTTCCCCACTGCTCCAAACAATTCGTTAGCTGATTTGTAAGATATTTCTCTGAAGTGCATGGGTCAGAGATTACAACTAGAAAGGACTGGAGGAAGGGTACTATCAAGATAAAACCTTCTGTTCTTCTGGTTGTTAATACGTTTTAATTACTTTCACAGTGTGGCTGCCTCCAAAAGCAGATGCAGAGGCATGAGTTTAGGTGCACGTAGTTAATTTGGGGGAGGATTTCAGGAAAGGGTGTTAGGAAAAAAGCCAAAGAGAGGAAGAAACTAAGGAGTGTAAGGTAGGGAATATGGCACTGTGGACAGCAGCACCATAATCTCATTGAGCAGCTCTGGGAAGCTGTAAAGCACACACCTCTACATCTCCCTGCTGGACCAGTGAAGACCATGTGTAAGGGGTCTTTCAGTCTGACCCTGAGGACCTGCCTTACATGTGGCAGAGTGAGGTCCGGCCGGCAGAAGGAGCACTCAGGCAGAAGATGCTGGCGGGTGTAAATCAAGCAAGGGTGCAAGGAAGTGGCACACGCAAGGGAATATCCGTGGAGTGTCTCCACCTCTGCTGCAATTAGTCCACTCATGATCATGCCATTTTGTGTGTACACTCACAACCCGCTTTGCAGCTGCAACACTGCTATCTTAATGACAGGCAGTGAACGCCTCCCTCTTGTCTCCTGCGGTGGCCTTTGCACTCCTGAGGGAGGCCAGGGACACCCTGCTTAGCATTCTGCTGCCACGCTCACTGCAGTAACAGGGCCGAGTGTCACTCTTATTACTTCACCTGTTTTATCTTTTGTGAAACTCAGCCTCAGCCACAATTGTCAGAGTGGCTGCTCTAGCAATTGCTTAACAGCGAGGCTCCTTCAGCTCATTTCTCTCAAGTAATTTGATTTCATCGAGCTATCAGAATTGCTTCTGTGGGCTGCAGGGAGGCCTGGGGAGAGGCCTGGACAGCAGCAGGTCTGAGATTAAAAGAAAAAAAAATTATTGTCCTCTACTTTCTCAGGCCTACCACCCCCATGCCTCTACCCCTCACCCATGCTGCATCCAGGAAAGGGGTGCATGGTTTTCTCTCTGTGTGTGTATTCAGGAAAGACTAAAGAAAAATGAAAAAGTAAAAACCCACAACTCATCTGACACATTTATCTCTTTTTACCTGAGTTCAGAAAGTATACTCACTTCATGTTGCTTTGGTCCCCATCAAGGAGCTTTCACGTGAAGAAGGAAAAGTATAAACATGCTCATTAAGCAAAGTTTATTTTTTCATTGATAGTAAATGGCAACAATCTGTTAAACTGGTGTGGATCTTCTGATCTGCTCAGTGACATACCCTGTCATTCAGCATTGTCAGTGGTCCTCATCAGTGCTGAAAGCCCCATGTTTGGTATCTTCAAAGTCACAGTATTTTTCTTTGAGTTTATGTGAGAATAATAATAAACAGAACCATGCTTTCCTTATTAAGGACTTGGCAAGGGAAGATGTCTCAAAATAGATGTAAATTTAATGTGCAGAGTTCAAGGAAGTTTGATTTATTTAAATTGCTGCTTCTAACTTCTGGATATTTATAGTAAATCAACATGAATTTTGGGCTGATAGTCACCTGAAGGGATGATTAGTAGGACAACTACTTTCCAAATGTGTACAGTATACAGTGTGACTCCATAAAATTGCTTATATTTTTTCATAGCTTTGGACCAAATGCCCCTTTTGGTGGGGTGGAGGTATAGACTTTGAAGTGAAAAGCACAGCAGAAAAGAATTCATCTGAGAATAAAATGACTGGGAGAATAAATAATAGTATTTGCATTCATGAGCTTGTCTTCGATATCAGTCTCTCGATTGCTTTTTCTTCTTACAACTAATAGAAAGGCATTCACAATAAAAGTGGGAGGAGCCCCAAAACAGGTCCAGAGGGAGGTGTGTGGGGGGAGTCCAATGGAAGGGACCTCTGGGCAGATTGAATAGTTGGTAGAGTGAGAGTTTCCAGGCCTTGCTTAATGACACCTGGGATTATGTCCAATTCGATTTTTATATATTTTTGCAGTAAGAACCTCTTTGCAATAATTGATTTAATGTATTAACATATGCTTCTACAACATGATAATGTGTACTTACAAGTATACTGTTATTTTAAAGTTTAAAACTAAAGCTGTCTCCTTGTTTCTGACTCCAAGATGGAAGTTAGGCTGGAAAAGTAAATTGTATATAGCTCTTTTTCTTAGTGAACTGTGCTGTAGTTTTAGTGGAACATGTTGAAATTTTATATCAGGGAGACAAGCTTAATTTCTACAATGGAGGCTGTGGAAAAAGTGAGATATTGTGGTACTATGAATAGTAGCAAAACTATTAAGAACTAGAGAGAAAAAATTGTCACTATAGTTGTGTTGAAAACATTTTGAGTTTTCAGCAATCCCAACAAAGGACTCTGAGCTGGGAAAAAAATCTTCAATGAGTTTTTATTGCTGTATCTTTCTGTAGTAAAATTTGATGAAAAGAAATATCAGCTTAATAACTGAGTAAAAAGAAAATGTCTTTATACATAATGAGTTATTTGATGTGCCATGAGTGAAAGCCATCGAAACCCAACTTGCTGTTTTACTTTTCCTCTCTTTTATTTTGTGTTTTGATGTTCTGTTTCTGTACTTTGTCCTTTCTGGGCTTAAGAACATGATTGCTCTGTAGTGTGAAGACAGGCACATTATAAAAGTTTTCTGAGCTTCAAGTTATAAAAAGTACTGAGTGACCTAAAATTAATTTTAATGGCTGTAAATGTGGTTAAGAAAATATACTTAGAAAGTACATCTCAATATGCTAAATGAATAGGTATTATTTTAAACTTTCACATGGTTCTGGTCAGGGTGTAGATTGGCACAGCTACCTTGGAAAATTGGCAGATTTTTTTCCAGCATCAAGGAAACATATAAACCAGCAGCTCAATTCCTGGGCCTACCCTCAACAGAAATAAGTGCTTATTTTGAACAAAACATGTATGGGCATGTTCATGGCAGCTTTATTCATAATTCTCCCAAACTAGAAATTATTGCATTGCCCTTCCATATTAGAATGAATAAACAAATCATGCTATATTCCTATCATGGAATGCAGTACTATGCTGAGTGATCTATATATACACATATAGATATATAACAGTTTAGCAGTGTGAAAGTAAATAAGAAATTATTTATATGTAGTATAAGTCAGTCTCCACATTTACAAGATGCAATTTTAATAACCCATTCTAGTGAGTAGGACACTAAGCTTGGGAATGCCAGCTAATGCACAGATCCCTGCACACCTGGGTACACACACACATAATTCCCTGCATGCGTGGCCCTCCATTATTAATGGCTTGTTCAGCCTCATTGCCGCTCATACTTGCAAGAGATTTTCTATGTCATCTAATTCAGTGATGCATCGGAAGCCTCTCTGCTGCTTTCTCCCTGGGGAGCCAGTCTGCTATTGTGAACAAAGGTCCCCTGGTGACTTGAATACACTGTGACCTCCTAAGGCAGGCTTTGCTTCATTGGGAGGCCATCTTTGGGCTAAAATCTCTCCTTCCCTATTCATTAGTCTTATTAGTAACCCTTAGGGACTCACAGTCAAGTGGACAAAGAATTGTCCTGTTGCTGTTTGCCCTGTACATTATGCTTCATCTTGGACGTACATGCCCACAGAAGGATACCTATTTTAGGGGATATTTGTCATATTTTTTTCCCTTTTTTTATTAATCACAGAGTATCTTCCCACCAGGAGCTATGTTTTCTCCTGTGCATCTTTATAATGTTTTGTTTCTCATGGATAAAATATGCTGTAGATACAATTTATGAGTGCCTTCTCAGTTTCCCTCCATCCTCATCAAGCTTTAAGGATGGATACCCATGTGCTCCCAGTGGTCAGCCTTCTTCTGTTAATGCAAGTTCCTCAAGTCCATATTCCACTCATTCATTCAACAGATGTTTAGCATCTTCTGTGCACCAGTAATATTTTAGGTATTCAGTGATTTGCAAAGAGAGGGGTGTTGTCTGCCTTCTTAGGGTTTTCACTGTATTATTGCTTGCATATTTACATAAACAAATGTAGAATCTGTGCTGAATTTGTGGTGTTATGAAAGCATAACATAGGGTATCATAAATGTCAGGGAAGTCTTCACTGGATAAGTGATAACTGAGAAGAGAACAAATAAAAGCAAACATAAGCTAGGAAAGGGGAATGGAAATGTCATTTCAGGAAGAAGAAATGGCATGAGCAATGCCTTCAAGCAGGAGGAGTAAAGGGAACATAAAGCATTTGAAACAGAGAGAGAAGCCGGTGAAGTTGGAGTGGAAATAAAGGGTGAGCTGAGTCTAGCAAAACAGGAAAAAGCCAAACAATTCAGGAGAGAAATGTTGACATTAATTTGGGGAGTGGTCCAAGAATAGAGTAAGCTTTAAATACTTGGGAAAGTCATTTCTTGGAAAGTAACTGAACAAACTAAATTGAAAAGCACGTTTTAGAGAACTTTGCTTAGGGTAGTAACCTTGGATTGGAAGTGTTACATAAAAGGCCAGTGTGTGATCTAAGCTGGAGGTGGCTCAGTCAGAATGGAAGAGGTTGCTGTTAAAGATGAGCAGGTCAAGGAACTGGCAGCCAGGTGTCATGTGAGTCATCCCCTTATGTTGAAACCACCCAGTGATATGACAGTTCTCGAGGTTATGATGAAAACCATAACTCAGTGCCAGAAGCTTTGATGAATGTGAGAAAGTGACCAGAAGGTCACACATAGCTGAGAACTGACCATAGTTGCCATGGTTCTATAAGAATTTGTATAATTTCTCTGTAGGAAATTATATCGGCTAATGGTGAATATTAATGCAGTTGGTCATTTGCAACTGAGCCTGATTATTGTATTCATTTGATTTATATATCCATTATTCTTATATTTTGAATAATTACTAGACACACCTAAAATTAGAGAATTTCATGGGAAGAGAATAAGCAAGTCTGGAAAGATCCCATGGGACCACTGAAATGGGTAATGCTAAGTTAGGTTCTTGTGTTTATTCCATAGGAGCTGGCATATCAATAAAGTCACCACTGCTTTGCCTAAGATTGTAATGTTACGATAACTATACTTTAGGAAGAGTCACTTGGAAGTGTGCTGGAGAGATTAGAGAAAGCATGGAAGACCACAGGAGGACAATTAAAGGTCAACTATAGCTGTCTAGGTGAGGGCCCATCAGACCTTGAATGAGATCCAAGGCCAAGGAAGGTATAAATATTTCAAAGGGACAATGTAAAGTTTAGGACTCAATTACTAGCAGGAAAACTACTCAAATACAGCAGTGAGTAGGAGGGAGGTATGGCCATAACAAGCAGAAAGCACCAAGCTGGGAGGTGTGAGGTTTGTTCTGAGGAAGGATACATTTTGCATTTTGTGCTGGAGCACATCAAGGGGAGGGTGACCATAAATGTAAGTATTACACTCTCTAAAGGGGTGGACTGAAAAGACCTGCTGTGGCTCACTCCTTCACAGCACGTGCCTATCCTGGCTGCCTCCTTCCTCTATGAAGCCAACTGGTACTCATGCTTTCTTCTCACCTTCCCTCTCCCCACTATTTCCATTGTCCCCTTACTGTGCACTATTTACATCTGAGGACTGGGTCCCCTCAGTTCCCCATTTTGCATCTCCTTCTCAAGCTTTCGGCCATTTCACGGTGGGCTCCACCCCTCTCTCTCACTGAGCTGCCCTTGTCTTCAGCCCAGCTGGCCACCTCAATGCACGTGCATGCTGTCTTATGGCTGCCATTTTTGCTTACGTACCTCCTTGGTCAAACTTTGGGGTTTTAGAGGGCAGGGACTCACTAAGAGTGTCTGCATAGTCAGTCTTCTTGGGGAGTATCCTAATAATTTGTTTAATGAATTAAATATTGTTTAATTGACAGTTTATAAGCTAATTTTAAGGGCCTTATACTTTGAAGCATTCATTTACAGAGTGTGAACACTATTAAACAATCACAGCAATCCATAATCACAAAGGTTGAGGATGGGTTTATAAAGGTTGAAGAACTTGTACACATTTTTCCATATCATAGTGGTGCTCTCTGATTTATAAATTATAGGTAAAAATTGGCCCTGCTTAATTTTGTCATTTCTTAAAGAACTTTCTAGTGAAGACTATAGAAATCTAATCAGAAAAGCAACAATTATTCCTGGAAATGGGAGAATACTCTTGCTCCTCTTCTCTCACAGATTTTCTCTGAAAGCTTACTGATATCTTGAACCATCAGTATGAACTACTGCTCTGTGTATTTGCCCTCCAAACCTGAGTCTTTAAATCTCAGGTCTCTGCATCAACAAGCCATCAACAATTCTCTGTCTTCCTGATCTACATAGACAATATACGAGTACTGTGCTCTCTGGAAGACATCCTTATAAACATGCCAGTAGATGTTAATAGGACTGGCTAGTGTACAGTGTAGATTAAGAGGAAGGCTGTGGTTAGGATGTTGGGAACAATATATGTTCTTTGGATGCTGCCCCTACAAAACAGATCCAGAGTACTGTAGGCAGCTAAGTTAGACAGGAATTAACATACAGCCAGAAAGGAACTGGGCTCTCAAGGAAGTCAACACACAAATAAAGATATCAGAATTGTGACTGGAGGTGCATCTGAAGAAGACCAACCCGCAAGATAAAAATACAATGGCCAGGCCTACCAGCCTCTCTAAGGTATAAATAGTAACCTGATATTATAGTGTAATTAGCACAACTTGGTCCAATAAGTCTAAATAGGCATCAGTAACCCAGGTGGGAGACTAGAGCATCTGGACTCATTCTCAAAAATACCTTTGTTCCGTCTATGTACCCTTACTACATGACTCATTTTTCTATTGGATCAGTATTATCTGAGCAGCTATCCTTGTAATTCTATAGGTTGATTGTAGTTTGACCCACATTGTACCCACATTGTGAATTTGCTTATAAATTACTCCTAACAAAGGATCTTGGTGGCCACCTATTCAGGAAACTTCCTGATAATCCAGGAGCTATTCTTCTCGCCTTGTTTCCAATAAAACTTTCTTAACTTCCTTTGGCTCTCAGCTTCATTCCTTGATGTCTTGGAATCACAAATTCAGCACATTTGACATCCAACAGGCTCATAGCTATATTTCTCCCACATCAAGAAGCACATTGGTCAAATAAGTAGAAGACATAGAAAAAGATAGTGTTGCAGAGTTCAGGAGAAGAACCTAGAAATCCAGAGACAGAAAGGAATAATGGTCATCAGGGGTGGTGGAATGGAAGGTTGGGTGTGTTAATAGGCAGAGAATTCCTTTTGAAGGTGATGAAAATATTGTTGAATTAGCGATGATGGCTGAACAACTTCATAGACATATTAAGAACCACTGAATAACAAAAAGTAAACTGCAGAAAAAGAAAAACTGAAGGGGGAAGAGATTTTGAAGCATGAAAATCCAGTTAAGTGCATCTAACACCACTTAGTTTGAAGACTGAAGGGTGATAGGATTTGGCGATTAAGCAAGCAGTGGTGCACTTAAAGAGAGTGATTTCAGTAAAATAGTCCCTTACATCTCTTCTTTCTTCCTCATACATATAAAACTTATAGGATTATTCCCTCATCTATTTCTATCTTTATTGACAGAATATGTAATGATTCTTCAGGTCTAAAAGTGTGTTCAGCTTATGTAAGATTAAAAAGACATCTGGATGTGTTTTAGAAATTCTGAATATGTGTACTCATATTTCTCACTGGGAGGAAGCTTAAGTCTGTTATTCTTTCTGCCCTTGTAAAATCAAACCCATTATGCATGATCAGTTTAGTTTATGTGGTCTTACTCCAAATGTCACCTGCAGCGTCCCTAAATGGAGCAGAAGTTGTTTACTTGGACTGCTGTGATTAGCATTCTGTGATGTTGCCATTTAGCATACAAAGGGTATAAGTTCCCTAAAGGGGTGTACCAGGAATGAGTAAAATATATGATAAATGTTTAAATTTTAAAACATTGTTATGGTGAAAGATTAATTATCATTATTCCGCATCAAAATATTCCCCCTTGCTTTCTATTCACTCATGCCATCATCTTGCCACTTTTTGAAGCAGTTCTGTAGGTCCTCTGTCATGAGTGCCTTCAGTGATAAAAATGATAAACCTTCAATGAATTGTGCAATTGAGCGCCATCCAACAGAAAGGTAGGCTTGTGAAAAACATTACAGTGTCTCCTCATTCACCTTATTCACCAGATCTACCACTGTGTGATGAATGGCTCATCTCCAAAGTCAAAATGACCATGAAAAAATGTTTGGAACCAATTCAAGAAGTCAAAGCAGCCATCACAGCACAACTAAAGACACAAAAGAGGGCTTCAAAAACTGCTTTGGAAAATGGCAAGACCCATGGGATCAGTGTGTTCATAGTGAGGAACAGCATTTTGAGGGAGATAAATGGCAATGCGTCCTTTACTCTAATAAATTTTCAGAATTTTGCACACTACTGTGTTTTTCTACCACCCCTTGTACTATTGCCTTGCCTCCTGACAGCCCATTGATGGAGTACCGAGCCTGTGACCGACAACCAAACACACATCTTCTCTGACCCACATTTCCTTGGTTCTCAAAAGGGGTAATAAGGAGGTAACACACCTGAATTTGAGCACCACTTATGAGAAAAACACATGAAAGTTCTGTGTAAACTATGAAACAAACATAAATAAATTTAATTAATATTATTATTAAATAGCTAGTACATCCTTTGTTTTTACTCTAAATTGTTGTAGGACTCCCCTTTTAATGTCATGTGCAGAGAATCACAGGTTTTCCCCTCCTGCATGGCTTACTAAGGCCTGCCTTGCTCAGGACTCACTGGTTGAAGTGAACATAATTTTATAGAAAAAACTCCATTCACATATCATGACTCAATTCTCTATTGCCTTCTTCATTCTTTGTTCATTTCTTATCTTCTACTCTTAACTTAGGTTTTCCGAATGAGCCTGCTGCAGTCATTGCCCTCGGCACCATTAAGGAATGGCTGGCCAAGAATCACCAGGAGGTAAGAGAGACAGCACAATCAGCATTCTAGACGGTGTAATGTGATCCTCAGTTTCTAAAAGAAATCAGCAGAGAATTCCCACAACTATCAACTGTACTTAGTCATTGGGTCAAAGTTCGCTGACCATTCTTCATTGGGTTATATGGGTGATTATATATCTTCCTGTAATCAATCAAGTCATAAATATATTGATTGATTTGATGGTAGACACAAACAAAATAATCAGATTCATTTAGTTATAATCTCATTTTCACCTTGTTGGCTAGTATGGGTTGTATGTATGGAAGCAAGTCATAGGATGGATTTCATTAGGAATAATAGCTCTTCCTGTGTTATTTTCCTTAAAGAGTTGTTTTTGCTCATGGGGGATTTCTATTGGACAGTAATCTTTTTGGTATTCTACAGTATATTTATTGATGACTAATCACTTCGCTAAAGTGACTCCCGAGTGTGATTGGAGTAAGTTTGGATGATTGACAGCTCAATTGTTATGACCAGGAATTTTTCATGCAACTAAATGCTTCCACCAGAGTGTTCAGCATGCTCCCTATCTGCGTATTTGCTAAGATATTTTGGATATATTCAATGACTAAAAGAAAACTACTCCAGTAAGCAAAGCAGCAAATAACTAGAGGCTATAGAGCTTTAAGTGTCAGAGGTATGTGAATTTATATATTATAGCAGCAAGCGGTTTTCAGACAAGGCACAATCTTGGCATTTTCCTTCTGCTTTTGATTTATTTTTCCTCCTTGAATAGCAACGTAAAGGCACTATGAATAATTTGTTTCATTTTATGATGGATTATGAGTTTGGCTTCTTTGGGGGAGTGAGAGATGGATTATTTGGAAATGGTTGGTTATGGAAACAGGTCGTGGATATTCTTAATGAGAGAGATCTTGTGCTTTTGTGAGTTTAAAGAGAATAACAGTGACATTTTCTAATTATTGCACTTTTAACATTTCTTAACCAGATATATACATTGCCAATCTCAAGTGGAAGTGGACCTTATAAAGCATGTATTTACCATGAGTTATTTTATGTTTACAGAAACTTTATGAAAGTTTTGAGATAGGCATTATTATTCTCTTCCACATTCAGCATCAAATGGCATATTCAAGAATGGAAAATCACAGGACAAGAGTCTGATCCAGTTCTCAGGACTCCAAAACCATTCCTAAATAGACTGCCCTGAGGCCAGGGAGAAAATTTCACTTCCTTTGAAATATAATTATTTTTAATATATCTCTTTATTATAGCAAGTACTCCTCACCTGGACCATCTGCTTTGCAAAGGATAGCATGTTTCATGAGTAAAAACTTATAACTGTGCAAGTATATTCGTGCATATCTATCATTTTCACTGACTAGTAATCCAGGGATGGGGCCATTGGAGGAAGTTCATCTGAGTCATCTTGACAGGTGATAGAAGTATACATAAACACTTGTCACTGAAGAGAGATTGACAAAGACTATATTGCATCTACAGCTCACTGACAAATTCTACTGATGCATTATCTCTACTTAGGCTACTCAGAAAATTATTTTCCTTAGAAATTTCTTGG
Organism: Chinchilla lanigera; assembly: GCF_000276665.1. Classification (NCBI taxonomy): domain Eukaryota; kingdom Metazoa; phylum Chordata; class Mammalia; order Rodentia; family Chinchillidae; genus Chinchilla; species Chinchilla lanigera. The sequence goes on from NW_004955415.1 coordinate 24,756,211, forward strand.
CCTTGCATTTTCCTACATAGTTCACCTGCAACCTTGTCTTTCAGTCCATTTTTTTTGGTTGTTTTCATATTCTTTGCTTGTATATTTCTTTGGTCCATTATAGAAAATTCAGATAATTTGAATTGAGAAACATAGGTTAGTTACTGCAACTTTAAGCATGTCCTATGCCAATTCTCTTTAAAAAGATTCCTATTTCAGTGTGCACGTACTAGTTTGAACAAATTAAATTGAACACATCAAATTTTACTAAATAAATGCATTATAAGTGGTACATCATAGATATAAAATTATACAAATTGAGTATCTAGTGTTTTGATTTATTTCTTGCTCTGTAAAGTAAAAGACTGATGAAAGAATATTGCTTCTGATTCAGTTGTTTCTTCATTGTAGAATTGTGTTTTGACATTGTGATTGTTTCAGCTACCTATTCATTAATTCTCTCACTTGATAAATATTTATTGTATCTCACTAAACACCAAGCACTTTTTATACACCAGGGACAGAGCATTTTAAAAAAAATGCCTGCTTTATGATATTCATTGTCTAGAAAGACAGACACAAGTTAGTAAATAATAAAACAAGAGAGTTCAAAATGTGCTTTAAAGAATAAAACAAGGTAACTGCATATGAGTTGTTGGGGGATGTGGCTTTGGAGAATGTAGAGACTGCTCTGTGGACTCCATCTTCAAAGAAAGATTTGTGTAGGGATTTGTGTAGGGACAAGCTACATAGAGGTCCTGAGGTAGAATATCTTTCACGGTGAGAGTCAAAGAGGAAAACCCTGAAGGAAAGTGAGCCTATCCTTTGCACGCAACGGTAAGACAGTCACTGTGATTGGAGCAGAGAGATAAAAGAAGAGTAAGAGAAAAATTTGGAGAGAGCAGCGGAGGTCAGATTCCAGTGTAAGGTCTTGTGGTTCATAGAAAGACATTACATTTCACTCTAAGGCTAATGGAAAGTTTTTGCAGGGTTTTGCAAAGGGAGTAACATGCTCTATTTCACCTTTGAGAAACGAGCTTAGCTACTCCTTGGAAAATGGCCTTTAGAGATATCAGGGCAGGAGAGGGAAGACTGATTAAGAGGTTTCTGCAGTAAATCAGCCTAAAGACAAGAGACAGCTTCAGAATAGAGTGATGGTAGCAAAAGAGGTAACAAGCACGAGGTCCAGAAGACACTTTGAAATAGAGCTAAGAGGACTTGAAGGGGTTTTCAGATAGGGTAGACTAACTTATCCCGCATCTACAAAAAACCTCCAAGTCTCAGTGTCATAAGGTAGCCAAGGTGTATGTGTTGCTCATAGTATTGATATATTTTGAGTCAATAGAGTACTGTGGCTTAGTCAGGAGCCCAGGATGACTCATAGTTCACCCTGTGAAATATCAGTCACATGACAGGAAAACGGTTTCTTATAGCAATGCTTCCATGAAGGAATAGAATAATTTTTCCTCACACTTCATTGTCCAGAGAAAGACATATATAAGGACTAAGTCCCAGGAGTCAAGAAAATGCTTTTTTTGTATATGTTCAGAATACAGCAAACTTAATACCAGCAAAACCTTATATTATCTATTCTACACTGAAATCAGAAGTGATGAAACAGAAGTCAAGAATGAAGACTGAGGGCAGGGGATATAGCTCAGTGGCACAAATGCCTGCCTGGCAAGCACAAGGTTCTGAGTTCCATTCCTGGTACCAAAAAAACCACCCCAAAACAATGGCAACTGAGTTTTTGGCTCAGACATGCAGGTGCATTTTGATGCATTTACTAGCTGGAAGAAAAATTAGTATAGAAGCATGTTTATATGAAAAATAAACAGAAAACTAGAACTGTGTTAAGTCTGAGATTAGCTTAGATATCCAATGAATGTTTCAAAAGGATAAATTGGCTATTTTTAGTCTGAAGAAAAATGTAGGAAAGAAAGACATCGTGAAATTGAACAAATCACCAAAACATTAACTGAAATTTGAGATTCCTTGAAAAAAGTAGAAATATACCCAAGCCAGCTTAGGAGAATATGTTGCAGAGGTGAGCAGTGTGAAAAACAAAAATCTTAAAGTTCAAGGGTTAAACCTAGATCGAGATTTCCTAATTTAATTCTATGCAGTTTCTTAAGTGACTTGAATCCCATACTATAAATCCAACGAGGAACAAAGTATCTCCTTTTCATTTCTTCTCACTCTCTCTTTCCCTCCGTTTCCCATATGATGAGTTCATTATTATTATTAATTTTTTTGCACATTATCTTCTGTGCATACACATGACTCCATCATGACTCTGCCTGTCCATTCATGAGTCAGTCAGCACTATTTGAGGAAAGGCCAGCTTTCACTTCAGCAGGTAAGGCTGTATCTTCTGGAACCCTTAGCTGATTGGGTCCCCTGAAATTTTCCTTTTAAAAATAAGAATTATATGATGTGATTCTCCCTTAAGTGGCATATTCCTTTACCACGTAAGTATGTAATTCAGTGGGGCACGTTTTCTTAATGTTTGCCTGTCACACATCATAAATAATTGAGGATTTTGCATAATTAGTGAGCTTTCACATTTCACCATTTATTTACCCTCTAGTTTCTAAACCATCAGGAATGGATCATTTTCCCCTCATCACAATAGTTGACTTGATTCTGTATAATTTCAAAAGCTACTGCCAGCTGGTGAGGCTGGACATTTCCACAATCAGAGAGTCCTGCCTGGAGTGCTTAGGTCTAGTGGACAGAAGTAGGAAAACCATCTCCTGTTGTTCATTACTCACATGTCTAATTTGCCCAAAGTCTGAACTGCTGGGGAACTGCAGTCACTACACTTTTAACAGGACTCAGGAAGTTGAGGGACAGAGCCCAGCTGAATAAATCATACAGGTGGGTCCAGTGACAGTGGTTCCAGGGGAAAAGATAAAGCAGTATTTCAACAGTAACTAGAATTTTAGGATAGAATTGAGGTGCAAAACTGATGTGTCAAAACAAAAGAGTATAAGGACTTCTGAATAGAAAAGTTAAAAATACATAAAAGAATTTTCAGTGCTGAGAAATGAATTATTGCTGAGAAGATCAGCTGGATGAATTACCTCACAACACAGGACAAAAATACAAGGAAATGTATATCTTGACTGAAGAGATGAGGTAAGCGAAACCTAAGGATCAAGCATGAAGTAGTCAAGAGTTGAAGATTATTCACTGGCATTTTTAGTTAAATTAAGTGTTGAGAACTTCTAAGTTCAGAAAACCAAAAGAAAAGAATGTCAGTTGATTATAGAAAAAGTGACAGCACGTAAAATGATAACCTTTTCACAAGTGCCCCGTTTCTCTCAAGTAGTAATTTACTGCAGAGATTAGGGAGCAACATAAGGGACCACTATGGAAATGAGCAGTGGAAGTGTAGCCCAGACTCCTGACTTGGAGTGGCTGCTCTGTGTTATCATACACAGTTTCGTGCATTCCTCATTTTTCACGCGGTCTAAGAATAATCACTTCATGTGAAATAGTGATTTCCTCACTCTGCTGCTCTGTGACACCTTGTTCTTGTCTGGAATTTGGCCTAAGAAATGTTTTTACAGTGTCTGGCCTATTGTTCTTCCCTAGGACTCCTGTGGCATTGGTTATCAGTCTCTGGGGCAATGGAAATACTTGTCTTTTTTTTTTTTCCATAGAAAGCAGAAGAAGGCTGGGGAATATAGCTCAGTGGCACAGCGCTTGCCTGGTAAGCGTTGTCCTGAGTTTGATTCCTTGTACAAATAAATAAACAAACAAACAAACAAATAAATAAATAAAGGAGAAGAACAAGATGTCTTCCACTCTTAAAAGCTACAGATGCTCAGATACTGTGATATTTCCAAGTCATGGAGAGTACACTCCACATTTCAAATTTTCCAAGGGAATAAACATCCCACAGCATGTGATATTTGTATTAAGTCTTCTTGGAAGTACTCTCAGAGGACAAGATATCGAGGATAAAGATTCTGAGCTGGAAGACCAGTAGCTTTCCAGGGAGCTTTAAAAAGTGGAAACCTAAATCAGGGCATAGTTCTATAGCAAAGAAAAACTTACCCCTCCCCCAGTTACCTCACAAGTTATAAAACGGTAAATGGACAGGTGTGTGGCACTTGAGGAGGTTCTGATTAAAGCTGTGGCTATTCAACCGCTGGAGAGGACACCAAAGTTCACCAAAGGCCAGGTTCTGGCTTCACGTCTGTAGACTGCCAAGGATGAAACCTTTCCCATTCAGCTGCTGTGTTGGAATTCCCTAACTTCCTCTCTCATTCCAACACCTCTCTACCCGACTTCAGATCTTGCTCTTCTGGATTGGGAACAGTTCAGTGGAGGGAACCTTTGCCTCATCTTTGAAAGCTCATAATGAGCACCTAGCTAGACTTGAAAATCTTTGGCAGAGATAAACTCCAGCTCAGAATTGTCAAAGCCTGTATCAATTTTCTTCTATGTTGGAGGGAGGTAGTTTTTTTTCTCATTGCTTTCTGACATGGGTCTCTGCCTGATGTGTAATTTCTTTTAAGTATGTTTTTAGCACAACAAGATTTTGTTCAAATGTTAAATACCAGCTACTTGTCATTTCAATGGTTTACTCTGTGCCTTCTAAGGAAACACTACACCTGTGCTATTGCTACTTGTCACTTTGCGTAATGTGCCTACAGATGCAGCCATGTGCGCTGAGAGTCTGCATCTATGTGCATCTGCACCACTCTGAGGCAGATCTACCACAGGGACTTATATGGAGCTGAGGGCCCCGATCTTGCACAGTGTCACCTAGAACTCAAGGTCTATTGACGGTAGTCAAAGTACTAACTTGGTTTTGAGCTCTTCATCGTGATCTTTTGGAGGTGAACTCATCAGTTTCTACTGAGTGGAAGCAGATAGCACTGTGGCTCTCCCCTGCCTTCCAACACTAGGATACAAAACCTAAAAATCACTGTAAATATTGAACAGATTTCTCTACTCCAGAAAACAAAGTTAGGAATCCACTGAAGAAATAAGCTATCAGCATCCTGAGAGGTTCATTTGCTGCTCCTGTGATAATTTGATAAGGTCAGAGACATAGCCACTTGTTTCCTCATTACAGATCACAAAGGGGCCATTGCACTGTAGCTTCTGGTGCCAACATATGCAGTGTTAGAAACTGTCACTTTTGTTTTAGAATCACATTATGAATCATCAAAAAAAAAACACAAAACCCGGTGTGGGGCCTGCTGTATGTCACTGACATCATATGCCTTAGAATCTTTGTGGTTCTTAAAAAGGGGATTTAAATGAAACGTGAAATGATGCTTATATTTATGATGGGAAAATTATATCCTTCACACCACGCTCCCATTCCTGTAGACACTTATTTACAGAAACACAAAACAAGCGTAATATGCCATCCTCCAATTACACACAATGCAGAGATATGGTTCACAGTCAGAGGTTCAGAAGCAGCAGATGAGGTCCTTGGTGTTCTCCTCTGGGAATGTCTGTTTATGCCAACAAACATCATTATGTATCTATACAAGCCTTAGTTTTTGGTGTACTCCCAGGTTAAAATATTTGTGTTTGGAGAAATAAATCCAATCTCTGAATTATTCACATCTTGTGCAAGACTGTGGTTATGGTAATAATCATCATCATCCTAATATGTTTCTATAAAAATGTATCCTTTGACTAGTTCAAGCATGATATTTAGGTGGGGACCATGATGCTCATAGGCTGTGACATAATTGAAGAAAATGATTCCCAGGCTTTGCAGCTATGCCATATTGCTTTCATTCTTCCAAAGCTCCAATGAGTTGCAAACATTTTACATTTCCTCGTCCCCCATCTTTATTTCTTTCTATTCTTTTTCTTTCTTCCTTACTCCCCTCCTCCCTTCTTCCCTTCTTTACTTGCTTCCTCATCCTCACACACTATAGCCCTCATTTTCAGTCTGTCATTGTTGAGATTCATGATAAGAAGCTACACTGATGGTCAGAAGCCAAATTTCTCTGTCTTATTGTAAATTCACATTGTTAGAGCTAAGCCCCAAGCAAGCTTCCCTCCTCCTAGTAGGAGTCCACCAGTGTTGGGGTTACCACACGCTTTCCCATGTTGGAGATTGCCAACAGGACAAATCCACTTACTCTTTCAGCACTGTACCCCATTAGCAGCTACTCTCACCAGGCATGCCAGTGGCCTTGGACCTAGAAATACAATAAGAACCCAGTTATGTTGCTTCTATGTTCCATAACCATAATACAAGGGATAAGACAGCTTTGTTGCTTCCTTTTGTGAGCCCATTGCCAGTTAAGATGAGTGCCTAGGATGGGGAAGATTTTAACATATATGTAGTTTTCCCTCTGTCCTGTTCTTAGCCTTAGCTTGTTAAAGCCTAATGAATTTTTCTTACCCAGTAGGGTACATGTAGATATCAAGGCCCCAGGTTACTCTAGCCAAACAACCTATGGTGCTGAGGAAGTGGAAAGGCAGGGGAACAGAGGCAGAGAATTAGACTAGGAGAGGTTGTTGACTTCCACACTTATATGTGGAAGTCACATGTCTTGCTTTGCTGACCTTCATAATCCAACACGGTGTCCATTGTGACCCTGTTACTTCTGATAAGCAGAATACAGTGCCAGGCAGTGCAGAGAGAACCTGATGAGCATACTATGTTAGGGAATGGGATTATGTTTCAATGGATGTGGAAAATTCGCATACAATTCTGAGGCTTTTAGCAAGAGGTCTAGATGAAGAGAAGGCGCTAAAAGAACTGGAGAGGAAAGGGAAAGGAAGTTTATTTGCAGTGTTTGGCCCTCTAACATATGTCATTATATTTTCATAAATATTCCTCAAAGTAGGCATGTAAAACTAAAAAAAAGTTTTTTCCTAGTGCATGTTTGTAGTATGTTGTGATCTTATCCATTGTGGTGCACATATGTAACACATCTCAAATGCTTTTACTTCTCCTCCTCTCCCTCCACATCTCTATTTCTAAATCCCCCTTCCCTTCGTAAAAGATCTATCTTTCTCTTTCCTATTTTTTCTTTCATTTTAAAGAAGTGATGATTTACATTCAAGGGAAAGAAAAGTCTTAAAGCCAGCTTGTTGGGCATTTTTATGCACTTTAAATCTGTGGACCATGTTGATATTTCTAGGATTGAGCATCTTACCTAGACAGCTCCCATGGAAACAGGATCCCATGTAGGTTGATGAAGGCCTTTCATTTAAATTTCTTTGCCACCTAATATTGGAAAGGACAATGGTGGTGAAAATGAGAAATACATACATTGGAGCTCTGAGCTACCACACTCCCTGCCCTGTGAGCAGGGCTTCTGTTTGAGGAAGAAATTTTCTAGCAGTGTCCCAGATTGTGGGACAGCTGGGAGAGTCCTAGAGCCCATTCTTCAGGCTTAAGTGAAACATCAAAACTGAGGTGAAAGACATGGAATGCACACCCATTTTTAACAGTTTATTCTACCTCTTTCCAAATATCATTGCCATGGTGAACTACTTCTTTTCAATTATAAGTACTAATCTATATTAATTGTACAGATTAATGAAGTTCCCTGTGACATTTTCATATACATCTATATCATGTATTGATCCTATCCATCCACTTTTGTACACTCTTACCTCCTCCATTTCTTCCTCCTCTCCTTGCCTCCTCCCCAGCCCCTAATAGTTCCTTTTATACTTTCAGTGAACCACTGCTTTTGATGGAGTATTGACGTCCTTCAAATGTATAGGATTAGAAAAGTATTTGAGCATCACCCTCCTAAACAGTAAAATCAGTAAGATCACTTTTAAACATTCAGCCTTTCAATACTTCATGCAGGAGAAAAATAAAAAAATTAATAAATCAATCCATTAATTAATTAATTCATTTTCTGGTGGCACTAGCTTTTGTCTTTCTTCACTGTGGGCAGGAGGTTGGAAATACATATTTTAACAGAGACCAGTACTGCATAGAGATCAAGCAGAAGGAACATGAGGCAGATGAAGTAGAATCCATTTACAATTAAACTTCAGGGTTCATATTAAAAACTGGAAAAATGATTCTTCAGATGTCATAGAGTTGTGTGCAAGAGAAAATGGGTCCCTTCACAGACTTTGCCTTTGCTTTTGATGTCCATAAGACTATGGCATAAGACAATCTTTTTGATTGTCTAAGTTTCTCAGGTAACATAGGAAAGATCAAACAGTATTTTCAGGTGCTCTCTGTGTGTCTTAAACATGATCACCAACTCCTATATTGACATATCTTTAAAATTTATATTAACAACTGCAACACACTAGTGTAAGTGGAGAGGGCCCATGTTGATTTCCTATGAATGATTTCAAATGGATGATGGTTTCAAAATAGTCAACTTTTAAAGCTTGTTATGAAATTGAATGCACTGATTGTCCACATGATACAACATTTTCATGAATAGATAACAAACCTCTGAGAATATTGCTGCTTCTACATCAGAAACAAAGATAAGTGGAAACTTGTGCCTTTATTTTTGCATAGAGGAAAAAACCGTTTACCTTTCCCTGTACCTTAGTTGAGTAGGACTCATATACTATCTTGATTTAAGGAAAGATCATCAGATTTGTCACGGTTATCCAGCTCAACTCAAGAGAATAAAAAAGGCACTTTCCCATTCTATTCAAATTAAATGATTAAACAGCTGATGGGCAATGTTGTCAACCAGGACTTTGTTTTAGAAGGAACCTGTGACTAAAGCTAGACCATTTTTTCTCCAATCTCATTTGGGCAAATAAGTGGCTTCTATGGAAAGCTGACATCATTGGTACTCAGCATGGCAAGACATGCAAACAGTCCTGGCAAAACAACTGCTTCTCCATTTTCAGCTCAGCTGCAAACATACCAGAAGAAATTTAAAAGAGTATGCACCTATAGACATACAATATTAGAAGATGTCTTTGTGAGTCCACTCACAGAAGAGCTTACTAGCATGCTTCCCTCCTATCAGATTGTGCTAGCTTCATTTTATTCATGGGCTCCTGAGAAGTCCAAATCAAGGAGTTTTGGTCTTTTAGTGAGATTATTCTTTTGCACAAAGCAGAGAACAGAAGAATATTGGAGGATATATTTAGTTGATAAAGACAACTATGAAACAGCTCTGAGTAGGATTTAAAATTAATCAGTTGACTTTCTATGTTTGTTGTGAGTTGATCCCAGGCCTAGGAGATCAACTCCAACTTTTTGGCTGGAGATGGGCAATAGATTCTTAGTAAATGAGCATCTATAAGTCACAGGTCCCAGATGAGGCATGTAGTTGCCTGTGATGCCATGATACTTCAAAGGACAAGATAAGGTCACATCTGAGGACACCTGGTTCCAACCCCAATTAACTAGCTCTTGCCAAGAATGTTAACCTGAAGATAAAATAGCTCTCCTAATTAGCATAATTTACTACTTGGGGAAGTCTTTCTACTGACTCCCAAGGTCCTGCTCAGTTTCCTCACATGCTTTCCTCAATATTCCCTTCCTTTGTTTGAAAACCAAATAAATATGGGCCACCCAGAAAAGTTCTTTGTCTCAGCCCCCAGAGAATCTCTAATTCTGCTAGAGCATTTTGAATCCTAAGAAGTCTACACAAAAGATCTTCAGTCTTTTAGTGAGAAGATTATTCTTTTTATACAAAGCAGAGAGTAGAAGAATATTGAAGGATATATAGTTACAAATTCAAGTTGCTAAAATCTGGTTAGAAAGTTCATATCTGTGATCCTAGGTTTGAGGGAGTTGGGAAAAGAATTGAGAGATTCAGGACAACCCTGAAATATTGATTTGAGAGTGGTTCTACAGCAACAGTGAAGCTGTCTGGTATGTCAGCTGCTGCACATCGGGGCACTGGTGTGCAATGGTGGAGAGGTGCTGCATGCACATAGAGCCTCTGTTAGGGGTACTCTTTTAAAAGAGAAGGACACAAGGAGAAGGAGAGATTAACAGTGATGCCATTTGTCTTCAGTTCTGTAATAAACCTTTGCACAAGACATGTAAATAAACTCCACGACCAATTGGCCTGGAGTTTATTTACATGATTCTAAACTTTATGCTTCTGTGTGATGCTCATATGTGAAGACTTTTACTTGTTGCTTTTCGGATATTTGTCCTAAATATAAGCCCCAAATTACATATTTTTGTTCAATGGAGATTTAAAAAATCTCTTTCCAAAGCTGAGAAAAAACTGGGTTTACTGAACTTATTGAGAGATGCTGTGTCACTTTCTAACACAGGTTTTCCCAAATAACTTTAAAGAAAAATTTTCCCATGTGGAATTTTCACTTTATATGCCAACTTTAGAGCCTGAACATGGCATAGGAATAACTCAGCTGGATTTATTTTACAATCAATTTTGGCTGTTTCTAACCATCATACCTACCTTAGTCTGTACTGTACTTCCTACCTTGTCAGATACACTGCTAAAGTATTTTCCTGATACCCCAAGGGTTACTCTGCTTGTTGGTGAGATGCTCACCTGATAATAAAGTGGTTTGGGGCAATGTTACAACCATTCTTGACCAGCATCCTCATCTGTAAAGTAAGATGAATCATCTATGAAAACACTAAAACAAATACTGGGTGGTGTCCTAAATCTGCATCAAAATATTTGGGAGGATATCTTTACACACACACACACACACACACACACACACACACACACACACATTTGCTGTTGCTTGTTTTACTTTTTTGAGATGGAGTCTCACTGGCCTTGAACTCCCTATGTAGCCAGGTCTGGCCTAGAATTTGTATTCCTCCTGCTGTGCTCTCCTGATTTCTGGGATTATAGACATGTGCCACCTCAAGAGGCTCTCTTCCAATATTGTTAAAATTTCTCCAGCACTGGTTAGCTCAGTTGCTCTCAAGAATCTTCTAGCTAGAACACACTAACGTACAAGCTCACATTCATTCTCTTCAATGTAGGAAAGGCTATGGAAGGAAGAACTAAGAATACATTCCCTCTCCACAAGCTTGTGACAGGCCTTGTTAGCAGAAGGCTAAGGGTCTGGGGTCCGATGCACTGCCTAGATAGCACCAGAAGGTCACCACACACTGCTTACTAATGGATGAGTACCTACTTCTTCGCTCCTCTCAGCCCCTTTGACATAGGTCAAGAAATAAATGAGTTTGGTGATGCCTACATATAACAAATAACCTTAGCTCATATTAAATATCTGGAGGGGTGTGTCCTAAACAGCTTTTTGTGCCACCCTATATGTATGTACAAGGGGCCTTTTGCTTTCTTTAGGAAGCATTTTAGTGTACTTCCAATATTCCATTAGTAATAATCACCGTCTCCTAATATGTACTGAGATACCTTCATGCAAGTCATATATTGAGTAAGCTAGAAAAAGTCATTAACATATACAATTGAATTATTCTTTGAGTAGTAATTGTGGGCAGAATTTGGAATGGAACAAACAATGCTGCCTCTTAGATTTTGTGCAATTATATTGGTTCCTCAATAAAACATCTGAGAATAAAGTGCTCAGCCATGTGAAGCAAATTAATTCTCCCTGGACATGAAGGCACCCTTTTAGCAAGGTTACTGGAGAGCCTTTTCTGGTCATTACTCTGTTGTCCCTCATGGGACCATGTTTATACCACCCACCTGTGGATGGGCCCCCAGATGAAGACAAAGGTGTCACACACAATGTTTCCAGAATACCCTGCCACTGACACAGTTAAAATTTTTAAGGTATTAGACAATGAATCTCTATATTAAAATTCATGACTGTAAAATATCAACCATCTTAGTACTTTCTGCTGTTCAGAATTTTCTTCTGAAAACAATTGAAGTCTGATGGGGTGTGTGCTTGACAGTTCAAATTGAGCTACAAATGACCTGGGTGTGTTGCAGCGGAGCACAGGGCAGCTTAGGAATGTATTAAGTTGAGTAATCATCTCATATGTATTTCCCTGGGGTTCAGTGACATCTACAAAGTTCATTTTTCTAAGAAGTTTTTCTCTCTACAAATTTAAACTCAGGGGAAATAGGATCCATATGTTCCTGATTCATTTGCACTAACTCATCAAAACATTCTTTTCTTTATAAGTTATTAGATGTCTACAGAGGATTTTAACTCTTTTTTTATAAGTTCTCTTAAGCCTTTTTGTCTAGAGACAGGAAATGGCCATTTTCCAGGAGTAAGCAAACCCCCCAAATAGTCACATTCTATTCAGTAGGCAAAAGGAAAGGAAAATGAATTTTCTGTTTTTAAGTACAGTCAGCTAATGGTTTTCTTTAGAGAGTGGAGATAAATTTATTCTCTAAAATGTGTTATTAGACTTATTAAATGTGTAATTAAGGAAATTCTGTGAGGCGTTGCAGTAGGAATAGGATTTAAATCACTCACGCCCCCCATACACACACACACAGCTCATTGCTTTGAAACTCTGAGAGCTGTTGGTTTACCTAACAGCTTAGAGTCTTGAACTAAGTGAAATGTGAAACATCCTCAGTGTGCATAACAGAGGTTCTGTGTGCATGTGTATTTGTGTTTGTGTGTGTGTATGCCAGATAGACAGAGAGAGAGAGAGAGAGAGAGAGAGAG